>NW_028301607.1:25345759-25656171 GCF_987345545.1 Pholcus phalangioides | reverse complement strand
CTGTGTTAAGCCTAACGAGAACTCTCCTAACGTATGGTATGGTTTCCGCGCTTCGAAGATGAGATGCTCTATTTGAAAAAAAGAAATGAATTTCACGATGGAGTGAGGTATTTTCGTCGATGTTATTGATTATGATGTGCCTCGATAGCAACGAGAATATTAGTTACAGAGACCCTCACAGGATGGCGCCCAATTTCCAGAGTTATTTCGCTTCCTGTTTACAAAGGTGCTGTGCTATATGGGATTCGATTTGGAACCCGTTGGGAGCTGGTAGAAACGAGAAATTACATTTGATGGCGAATGAAAACAATAATAATGCCTGTGTAATCGGTGAGCCATACCTCAGTTATGGTATAAAAATATACGACACGCCGTACGAAAATAACATGTCTACCGAATCTGTATTGATTGATATGCTCGGGTCTATTCGTCCGGCCTTCACGAGCGAGTATAATGCTTTCAACTGTGTCATGATGCCCGTGGATTTCAGGTATAACAATCTCCGTGGTACCTACAGCAACATGAAACCTATGAGCGCTCTGTTGAAGCAATCGTTGATAGTGAAAAGTATGCTGAATCGTTGTGACATTCAATTACCGAGTGCTGAACCTGTTAATAAACCCATGGCAGAGTTTAGAGTGGAGACAACGGCACGGGAGTGTGTCCCGAAGGCACTTCCTGTCAAGACTTTGGAGTCTCCCCAGCGTAAACAACACAAAAGGACCTCGGCTTCCTTGACTGTGTCTGTGGTGAGAGTTCAAAGGAACGCTGAAATTTTGAATCGAGAACTTATTAATCGTAAAAACCGCGAGCTAAAGAAATGCTCCAAGAAACGGAGGCGGCGACAGAAGAAACAGAACAACAAATGCGACAGTAGTGTCTCTAGTGCTGATAGCAATCATAAATGTGTTTCCGAGAACAATTCACATCAGAATGGTGATGATGAACACGCTGAGAAATGTCTTCCAACGACTCGGGAAACAGACTTTCCTGTGGATAATCACGACATTGTTCCAGAGGTGAGGCTATCCCGTCAAAACTGCTCAAATCCATTGATTTCATTCATATTGGGACATATCAGTGAAACGGAAAGTGAAAATGAATCAGATTTCGGATCCGAAGATGATAGGACAGACATTGAACTTTGTTTCACCAACGCTCTTAGCGCTGTTACTGTCGGGCTGAGGTCCGTCAATGTAGCACCAGAAGATTCAAAACATAGTCGAGCAGATTGTACCATCAGTATTGTTAGTTTTACAGACGTATCGCCAGAGGTCATCGATGCTAATAAGCGGTGGAATCAAAGTATGGCTGATATCAAACCAAAGCCAGGTCACGTTACGAAGGTTTGTGTATTGGAATATCTTTTGAAATAATTTATAGACCAACCTATATCCCAAAATTCAAAGAAAAAACACGTTTTGGAGCTATAGGCGAGCACTTCTTGAATGTTTTTAAAGTCCACATCACATTTAGCCTTTTTTTTTCTCTTTTCTTTGAATTTTTTTATACATGTTGGTCTATCCTTTATTTCAAGCTGTTGCATAATCCAAAGGTAATTCTCTCTACATATTATGTTTATGGTCTATTCCTGTCAAATTGAATTTGCTAAACAAATAAAATTTGATTTTAATTGGAAATTGTACAAATAGATCCCATAAAACGCCTTTCGGTTTATGAAGTCTTATTTTCAGATTTAATTTCCCAAAGTCAAAAGTTACAAGGGTTATAGTAATAGTAGCGTTCACCTATAAGGTAAACATGATGGCCAGGTGTTGTGTTATCTTGTTATTGTCTAAATTGTTCTCAGGGGTCTGTCCAGCCAAAATTTGGATCCATTTTCCTTACCCTTCACAAAATAAAAATTAATGAAACCATAAATTTGGAATTTCATTTCTTTTGTGATAGATTAGATTATTTCGCTTCTTACAAAATTACTTATTTTTCACAAAAATAAGGGAAATTTTCATGAAAACAGGAACCTATAAAAAGTCTGGACAGACCCCTGGTTTTTCAGCAGTTGCTTCACTGGTGTTGCAATGTGCATCTCGATAAAAGTTGTGTTATCCACCAGAGCTGAACAAATAAAAAAAATTTAGGTGCCAGCTAAATTTGTTAAGAGTGAAGCATGTTTTTCCCCTAGAAAAACAGTCCTGGGTAGTTTTTTACTTTTCCGGGACTGTATGACCCATTTTCATGTTGGAAGACACACTATTACAAAATAAAAAAAAAAATTCTAGTACTTATATACACTTCATTCTAGCAAGGATGCATATAAAATTTTAGGTGCCAAAACTGATTTTCTACTCACCCTGGCATCTTGGATTTGACCAGCCTTGCTATGATGAAGATGATGACGATGCCAAGTACAGCATCATCTTGTACATTTTAAAGTTTTTTTCTTTCACCAAAGAAAATTCCATGCAATGGACCCATGTAAATTTTCTAGCCATTCTGACCACAGCAGTTCTTATTCGTGTTTTGGAATCAGAACTTTAATTATAATCACCTTGTGTATAGCTGATTATTTTTATTAATCACTTACTATACATCCTAACAAAACTGTGACCCATCTAGATTTCAAAAAATTTTTAACTGAAAATTATTTGGACAGGGATCATCGGTCACTTCACGAACTGGCCCCAACCTCAGGCTTTTACTGCTGTGGAGTAGAACCTTGATTAACTCGGGGTAATGCTAAAAATATGTAAAAATGATAATTTTATATTAAACCTGGTGGTGATATACTGTACGAGATGTGCTGCTTCCTATGGAAATAAAATGAAAATGAGGTAATGTAACTACTATAGTACACTGGTCCTTAAGGAGCAGCTGGTCTTTTGGATTGTAAGACCACCTGCACTTAGCATGCCAGTGAAGTCACTACTGTTGTTGCTTCTTTGTGAAAGGAAAAAAGGCCTGTGAGATAATACACCACCACCACATGCGATGCAATCTTCATTCATGAATTTGCTTAAGATAGGGCATCAGAATGTAGCCAAAGTTAGAAAATGCAGTAAGAATGAGAAATTTTAATACTGTATGTAATTTTCAGCAACTAAGGTAATATGAAAGAAAATTTATATTCAGGTCTCTATGAGTAGAAATAAATTACTTTTTGGGTTAGATAAGACAATTGAACAACCAACATTAGTTGACCCAAAATTGCAAAAAGGAACCACGGCTATACACATTTCCGAACTATATGAAGTTTCTTCATCAGTAGCAGAGAAATAGTGAATTTTGGATCAACTAAACATTGTTTGTTCAATTGTATTTACTTTTATGAGATTTTTTTTTTTAAAAAAACCATGTATCATCTTACACCGTTTAAAGATATACCATCAGAATGTACCCCAAGAATAGAAAATGTTTTAAGAATAAAACATGTTGGCTATATATATATAATTATGAGCCAATGAGGTATTTTTAAGGGGTGGGGGATTATATTTAGGCCTTTTTCGTGAGTTGAAAACCGCTTGTTTAAAACTAGCGTGGTTTAAACCAAACAACCCTGATTTTTGGAGGGGAAGATTACAAAAAAGAAAATTCATTTGTCTCCGCAGGGACCCAAGCACCAGACACTTGTTTGCCAGCCGAATGTTCTGCCAACTAAGCTATGGAAACAGAATATTTCTCCCTTGGAGCGTCCCATCGGGGGGCTAGAGACAAATTTTCTTCCTTGTAATCATTCCAAAAATATAACCAGTCTTTTGAGGAATCTGATATTAACAAGCGGAGAGTACATTTCTACATTAATGAAGTGCTATTGTGAATCAGTAGATTAAGGTGAATTTCATTTGAGATGAATTTTCATAGTCGTAATAATAATTCAGCTTGATTTCAGTAAAGAATAACAGTTCAAGTTGGCTTTGTGTTGAAAATATGGAAAGAGATGGAGCAATTTTTATTTTTTAAAATTATAGAGGGCGTCAAAGTTACAGGAAAATATGGCTCTGTCCCAGAAAAACAGATTATATGGTTAACCAGAGAAATCCCAATTTCCCTGTTATTTGCATATTATATTTTCTTCGGTAGCGAAATATTTCGTCATATGACAAATTACAGATTGGTACCGATGTATAGGTGCAGATCCAGAACTAGAAAGGGCCAACAAGGTAGGGAGCAGCACCCAACATTTTGTAAGAAACAAAAAAAAATTTCCTGTTACAAAAACCCATCAAATTTCAATGGTTGGTTGCAAAAATGTTTGTCACTCCCTCCCCATAGAAAATTTTTGCTACAACCCTGTATGGGTGGCTTCACCTGAAGATGAAGACAAATCACACAGCCGGCATATTAGAAAATGGAAAAATTACAAACTTTTAAATTTCTTCCTCTATTTTAGCACCGTTCACAAGGGTTGTCGTTAAAATTGTTTGTGCTGCTTTTGCCTATTTACACAATGTTTACAATTTAATTCTTTTTATCATTGAAGGTGGCCTTTCGACATGACAGTGAGCTCACCACTATATTTCCTGTAGAAATATATGACAGAAAAGGTGAATGGGAAATATTTGCCCTGGAAAGATTTCGGTTCAAGAGGCGAATCGACGAAGCAGAGAGACTTCTATCACCTATCCTTGCTTCAGGTCATAGAGAAAATATTCTTCAGAGGTTGGATATCATCTGATGTGATATAGTGACTGAATATTGCGGAGAAAAAAAATTAGTTTTTTTAAATATGTGTATAGTAATATATTTTTTAAGATATGTGTTGGGTGTATATATATGTATGAAGTCTAATTCGAAAACTGTCTTGTTATGAAGTGACAAAAAAAAGCACATGTTTTATCTGTTCTTGTAGTGATATTTTTGTTTCGTTACGAAAGAAGAATTTGTGAAATTTTAGTATTGCGCGTATGTTTTATTTTTTACTGTGCAGCTCTGATTGGGGAAAAAAAATTGTTTATTATATACAGGGCTTGACAAATCAGAAGAGAAATTTAGGTGCCTGCCAAATTTCATAGGAGCCAAGCATGTTTGTTTTTTTGCAACACAAAGTGTCTTAATGTTTTTTTTTTACTCTTCTGGGACTTGATAACCCTCTTCCCATGCTGGAAGACAGTGTATTGTGAAATCAGAAAATTTTGATCCGTCCCTAAACTATGATTTAGCAATCACATATGCAAAATTCCAGGCACCAATACCACATTTTCTGGTTGCCATGGTAAGACCTGGCGCCTGGGATTTGTCCAGCCCTGGTTTATTGTAATAACGTATATGGTTTTTCTTTGGATTGTGGCAGTTTGATTGAAATGTGGAATAGTTGTCTTAATCTCTGTGGTGAAATTTTGTTTGAAAAAAAAATGACGAGGGTTATTTTTGTGTTATTCCTGAAGCATTTATGTAATATTTTTTTACTTATATTGAGAAGAGTATTTTTGAAAAGAGTATATCTCAGGAGTCATTTCAAGTCTAGTCATAAAAGGGAAATAACAGATTCCTTGCAGTACGATAGGAATGCGAGGAATTTTGTGTGTGTGTGTCGTCTTACTGAGAAAAACGATAAAAATTGGCTTGAAATGGCTCTTTATGGTCATTTAAAGTTCAGAGGAAAAAAAAAATTCAAAACTTGCGTACAGTCGAATCTCACATACATTGAGGCAAAGTTAACAGGCTCGCTGAAATAAGATGTCATGGAAAACTATCGCCATGGACTTTGCTTGAGAAAATGTTGAATATTATTTTGAAATTTTGTTGCTTCTCTCTCTCTCTCCTCCAGATGCTGGGTTGATTGGTTCATTTTTTATAAATGGTTTTACGTATCCATTATTTCCTTTGTGATTCATGTCTATTTTGATTCGAACAGAACTACAGTCGTACCTATCAAATCCGGACTCCTCAGGACTTGAGCAATTCTTGATTTGGGAATATTACAGATTCTGTCTAGTTTACATACTGTTACTAGTTATCCGTAGTGGAAAAAATATTCCTTATCCTTTAAAAAATTTTGTAGCTATTGCTTGGATTCAGGGGGAAAAAACTGAAATCTTTGTTTCTAAAGATCGTAAACAGATTTTATGATTTCTATTCAGTATTCATACTGATGTTTTGCATTCTAGCTTTTTTCAAAAGTTCAACTTTTTCATGGAGACATAAGGACGTTACATTTGTTTGCAGCTTGTACCTGCCACGTCACTTGACAATTTCGCCATGTTCAGAAATTCACTTAGATAATCACAAAAAAATAAAATAAAAATAGTGCTGGATAAATTCTAAAACATTGAGATTTCGTATGCAGTTCTGAAATATACAATTGAGAAAGAAAAGTACTTTTAGTCAAAGCTGACTTTCTGACTAATCACACTCGTTGAAACACGCAGTTGCCATCATTGTTTCCCAGAAGTCTGAAAATCGCGGTGGACACCATCGATGAATGGTAAAAGAAGAAATAAAATGTGGGTGATGTATTATATATATAAAGGGCGTAAATCCAAATCATGAGTGTCTGGATTCGGAAGGTCCTTCTGTACAATATACCTTTGCTGAGATATTTTCTTTAATTTATAGTAGCTGGTGAGTATATGTTTGTCTTATATTTCTTGTGAATATTCTTGCAAAATGTTGTTCAGGAACTGAATCTTTATCTTTAGCAAATGTTTATAAGAGTGAAAATTTGGTCAAGTGTATTGAATGAACTGTTGCATCTTCATTCTTGAATATTTATTGCAAGAATTTTTTTCCAGAGAGTTTTCTCAGAGCTTATACATTTTCACTTGATTAATGTTGAGTATTTTAGTGTTTCGTCTTGAAAAATGATTTCACCTAAGAGAGCACACACGATTTTTCTATTTTCTAATATTAGGCGCAGAATGAAATGTGGATATTTTTCAAGCGCCATGTGCAGCCATGCACAGGCGTTATTGGCATTCTGTAATAGATTGCAATTTTTGCTTATGTATGTGTTTATTGCATTATAAACTAAAATATTTTGTCAATTTTCCTGTCTGTGTGTATATATATAATGAAAGTTGAATTCATAATAAATTTAAATTTGGGAAATGTGTTTTTGTAATGGGCATGAATTTATTGGACATGAGAAATTGGCTTTGATTTCGTAATTCTGATTGATAACAGCCATATTTTAATATCTATTTGGAGTTGTCTCTCATATTTCATCAGGAAAAGTATGAGACATTACCAAATACTGTTAAAACTGCGGAATGCTGGAAGTACCAACTCAGTTATAATGACATTGAAGATCCCATGAAATTTTTATTTGACCAAGGTTGGCGTTTTTAATACGTTTTTGACGAGAAATATAATCGGAGTCAATCAAATACTGTGCATAAAGTGATCAATTCGATCGAGACTGCCGATTCTCGTTAAACATAAAGCAGGGGTGCAAGAGCTGCGCCGAAACGGTTCTCTTGCTACATGGTGCGCCGAATCCCTGCGCATTTGCGCCAATTTTTGTTTGTGGTTCGCGGAGGAACCGCTAATGCACTGTAGTGCGTCAAATATCCGGAATTTAGGAAAAAGAAGCATGAAAATTTTTTTCACGGGACGCGTTCTTTCCGAGATACGGAGGGAGAAACTTCAATTTTTTTTCACTTCCCACCATCTACCACAATCACGTTATCTCGTGACCTTGGAAAGTAGTTCTACTACCTTGAAGTATAAAGTCCTATACTGTTAACCGGCGGGCTATCAGTCTCTGAATGAATTTTCCGAGTTCGGAGAGCGTTTTTTCTTCTGCGGGTTATATACTGAAAATAACGGTAATTTCGCGGCTGCCAACCTGCGTTCAAAGACGGCATACATCGAAAAGGGGGATTGGTATACTCGTTTAAATTACCGAAATTTTTCGGAGATCGTTGGGATATATAAAATAGGATCTGTAAAAACTCCAGCTAAAAAAAATATTCATAGTTTTGTCATCTAGCCACTATGCGGTCGTATGGTTATCGTCGGCTGCTGCCGATCGTGACAATTTCACGTTGCGAAAAATCCGGATTTGGTGAACACAGGAGCGGCTCGAGGAAAAAAATTTCTACGGTCAACAAAGCTTTTTTCACCCTTTCAACTCCATTTGGCGCTCCTAGAGCGGCACCCAATATGGCCGCACGGTCCGCCACTGCGGGGGGGGGGGGCATGCTCTTAACAATAGTCAAAGGAAGGAGTTTGTACTAAGAGCATGCTCATTTTACATAACTTCTGTGAGATACATTTTTTATATTAATGTCCTATCTTTCCAAAACATGTTGGAGAGAATGAAACGTTTGCACCCTTTCTTGTTTTCGCTCTCCCTCTCGTGCATTTCTGGGATGTTGCTTAACATTGTAGCACCAACAGAACTATTAATTATGTGTGATGGATGGGTTCCACTGCAATGCAAAGAATTACAAGAAGTGAAATCAGAGAATAGATAGTTATTGGGCAGACATATCCAAACTTTGTAACCTTGAAAGCAGCCCAAAGTTCAAAATTTCGCCAGTTTTGGGGAAGGCTTTTTTATCTTTAGCACATGGTAACGCAGACAGTGAAAGAGAGTTCATTGTTAACAAATAAATAAAAGTCTGTTCGAACATTGAAAAATTTGTCCATCCAATGCTTTAACGGAATAAGACGTACAAATCTTATGTTCAAGGGCATGGAAAAATTTGAAAAAAAATTGTGTCATTGAGATGCTGAACTTCTGAAAGCGACTCGTGATTAGTAATCTATTAACATGCTATTAGGTTGAGAAATTGTTTAAGTATTTAAGTAAATAAGGTATTTTTTTTTAATATTTTCTCGTTTTTTGCATTTTGATTTTAAATTTAATAATTCCTTTAAATTCTGTGAGAAGCTAATTTTTTTTTCACGGAAACCCTTATTATATTCTGCACGCACTTCTTTGCTATATCAGGATGAATAAGATTTTGGTGTTCAAGCAGCAGAAATTCTTGCTGCCTAGGTTTTTAGTATGCGTGGTGCTTAATTTGGAAGGAGTCTAATAATTTTTATTCGTCATTTCAGTAATGCATGTTTAGCAGTGACAGATGAGATAATTTTTAAAAAAAATGAAATGGATTTTAATTTGTGAAGAAATTTATTTAGAATTATTTGTTTCAACCCATTTTGACAAAACTTGAAAAACATTTTGACAGAAAAATTACTTATATTGTAAATATAGTTCGTTTTTAGTTCTGCTCCATTTTTAAAATTTCTGCTCCAAAAATGAAATTCGCTGCTCCGAAATAGATGAGGGGCGCTTGCATCCCTGCATAAAGCCAAATGTCGGCGAAATTGTTAAGTACCAATAAGTAATCACTAGCAAGAAATTTTACTACAGCAAATCTGCTAAAATACATTTCACAGGGAAAAAAATTATAATTTGGCATTGCCAAGTTAGAAAATATATGTGAGATGAATATTTGAGGAGCTTATTTTCAAAAGGAAGCTTTACCACTTTTTGCCAAATTTACAGAAGAAAAAAAAGTATTGTCTTCCAGAATAGCTTTTGCTTTACAAAAATAGAAAGTAGCCCAACAGGTAGTTAGCGTATAGGAACGGTGGAAGAATATTTAAATACAATGTTTCTTGATCAAGATTCAAGGAAGTTATTTATATTTAAATTTTGTAAATATTCTGTTTGGAAAAAAATTTGGAAATGTGTTACATTTTGATTAAAATTGGAGCTGGTCTCAAGTCTGAAAAATTGAAATTTTCTACTTCACCCGTTGATTCCACAAGATTTTACAAGTAGTAGCGCAGGAAGGTATCCGTACTACTATCTTCATCAACATAAACGCGATTATTCTACAGTCGAATCTCCTATAATGGGCACTTTTTTGAATCAAGTCGCTCGACTCAAATGTATTTTACTATCCATTAACTGACTCCTCGTTCGCGGACAAAATTTTAGATCCCATGGGTGATCGTTATCGAGAGGTTCTACCAAAAAATACCAGAGTGAACGAACGAGGTGGATATGTTACCTTTTGGTAGAAACGACTAACATTACTTTGTAATTTTTACCAAAAATATACTCGTTTGAATAAACCCTGTTGCATAATCCGATAGAGCTCATCCCCAAAGATTCAGAAACCGTTGAAAAAGGAATTAAAAAAATGGAAATGTTCCCTCTTTTGAAAATAAACTCTTCATTTATAGTCATATTCATGGCGGCAAAGTTTATATAAATTATGCAAAAATTACCTTCATTCCTATTTCTAGTAAAGATAAAGAATTGAAGTAAGCTCTTCTCTCATTGAAAAAAACGGGACTTTTTTTTTTATATAAAAAATATTCCGGATAGTGCAAAATACGGAAATGTTTTATTTCGTGGTCATAAGCAAGTTGAAACGTCAAAAACATATTAAACCTTTTTTCAACATTAAGTTTATTTATTTTATTTATTTATTTAATACCACGCTACAGAAAACAATCCAATTACAGCAAGGTATGACCGAAACATTGTAAATATAATAAAATCAAACAGAATAGAATGCAATACACAGATATGAAACATATAAAATAAAAACAAACACTAGTCAATACCAAATAAGTAAAATAAAGGTCTGTATAAAATCACCGGATCAATTAAAAATGAAAATAAATAAAAACACACGAGACGATTAAAAGAAAATGAAAAATGAATAAACAAAGAAAAACTAAATATTTAACAGTCAAATACAAGAAATCACCATTTAAATATAAAAAAAAATCGCTGATCAATCGGAGAGAAGAAGCTCTTTGAATTTACCAATAGGTGTCGCAAATATATCAAATTCATTAGGTAAACTATTATACAAAATACAAAATCTGTTAATAGCACAAGACAGACCAATCAATGTCCTAAAGTAAGCTACATAGAATAATTTATTTGACCTTGTGTTGTACCGTGTGACCAAGAATCCAATTTTTGATAACAGAAAAGAACAATCGATATTACCATTAACCAACTTCCAGAAAAATTTCAAAAGAATGAAATTTCTTCTCTTTTGGAGACTGGTAATTAAAAAAATTTGTCGGAGAAAAGTTGTCGAAATTGTAATGTCATATGCTCTAAATTTCTTAAAATACAAATATCGCATAAATGAGTTTTGTATAATTTCAATATCATCAATAGCATTATTGTAATGAGGATTCCAAACAACAGATGCATATTCTAGTTTAGATCGTATTATAGAATTGAAAAGAACAATCATTGTATCCAAATTGGTGAAATCTCTAGTTATTCTTTTAAGGCAACCGAGTTTGCGATAGGAATTACTACAAATATCGTTAATATGGTCACGAAAGGAAAAATCAGAGGTGTAAATTACACCCAAGTCAGTAGCAGAATATCTTCTCTGTAAAATATCAGTTCCAATATAATAAGAGTATGTGATAGGATTTTTCCTACGGGTGTAAGACATAACAAAGCATTTGTTAATATTCAAGTGTAGATGATTCTCGATACACCAATGGTAAATGTGGGTTAATTTATCTTGAACAATAGAACAAGATTCAAAATTTACAATAAAGTCAAATATTTTAAAATCATCAGCAAATAATAGGCAATTATGAATAGCAGCGGCAAGGTCATTAATAAAAATAAGAAACAATAGCGGTCCAAGGACAGACCCCTGAGGGACTCCAGATGTTGCACAAAATCCATCACTAAGAGACGAGCCAAAAGATACAAAAATCAATCTGTTTTTTAGATACGAAGCAAAAAATTTACATGTATCATCGCAGAAACCAATTTTTTTTAATTTGTACATTAATATAGAGTGGTTAACACAATCAAATGCTTTAGCGAAATCTGTGTAAATTACATCGAGCTGGATTTTATTAGCTATGGCTTCAACAATATGGGTATTGAGGGAAAGAAGATTGGTAACCGCAGATCTATTTCTAACAAAACCATGCTGATTTGGGGAGATACAGGTCTTAATTTGAGCATAGATTTTATCATATAAAATAGACTCAAATATTTTAGCGAAAGGTGACAGAATGGCCACACATCTATAATTTTCAATTTTATGTCTATCACCTTTTTTAAGAATTGGAACGATTCTTGCTTTCTTCCATTCATCCGGAAAGATCCCATTTTTAACAGACATATTAAAAACTAATAAAAATGGATACAGCAAATGCTCAGCACACTGGCGTGTGCTGAGCATTAGTTAGATATGAATAACGACAAACGAACATTTCCATTCCTGAATGTGATCAGCTCTAATCTTAAGAAATTCTATGGAAAACGTTATTGTGAAACTAAAACATAAGTGATGAAAAAAATTTGTCGTAATAGCTTAGGTGGTTGCTTTCTATCGACGTTATAAGCAAGGTTCGTTAACATTATATTCTCTATGTGAATCAGTCTGGACCGTCAATAATTGACGTTATAGTCGAGGTATCGCTATAACCAAGTTTGACTAGTTTTGACCAAGTTAGAAGGTTTATTGCATGTCTGCAATAAAGTCAGGGACGTCGGAAGTGTTTGGAAACTGTGAGTGCTCGTCTTGATCTTAACTTAAGAAATCTTGACTTCTGAATAAATTTAGGCGTGTTTAGTTCCACGCCATAAATTAATGTGGGTGCTCGGGAACTCACAGCACTCCGACGCTACTGCGTAGAACACTAGGATTACTAGTTTCCTAGATCACGAATCTCATCTACTTAGATCACCGTTCCCGTGGTCGACTTTATTACGAACTGACTGAATACTTTAACATCTAAGCTTCAATTCAAGCAAAACAAAATTTTCGATTTTTAGTTTAGACGAATTTTTAGTCATCAAGTGAGGGACACATGCCATTTTGATTTTGTGAGAGGATTCACAATAAGCTTATCGTGACGCATTCATTATCATGTAACAAAGAAAATAAATTGATACGGCCAACAGTAACCTTGGAGTTTAAAGGTAAGTGTGTGTTTCGAAAAAATAGATGATACGAAATCTCACAGAAACCGAAATAGAATTTATCAACAGTGGGGACTATTATTATTTATTCTGATTCCCGTGGATCTTATTAAAAAAACGTTTTCTTAACACTAGGTTTACCATGAGTTGATATATATACCTATTTCTACCAAAGGGGTCAAAATGACCCCCTTTCGGTATTTAATTAGAAAAACTATAGTAATAATAATTTATTTCTCTAGGCCGGAGCCCCAAATTTGTACAAAACTTTGCATTGCAAATAAATACATAGTTTTAAGGCAACATCGAAGAAAATAAAAAAAATTGCAAAGGTGAGTACAAAGAAGAAAAATAATAATTAAACAAAGGGCTTAGGGATAGGGAAAAAAGTATATTGTGCAAAAAAAGACTGACTGAAAGGTAATTTAAAAAAAAGTGTGTCACATGCAATAATATGAAAAATATGCAATTTAAAAAAAAGACAAATTATGAATCAAAATTCATATATATAACAACATTTAAAAAAGTCAGAAGTATTTTAATTGTTTACACAAAAAAAATATACGTATAGATGACTTGCTCTCTCTAGTATTCTCAGCTTATGAGAGAAGTCAGGGTTTCAAAACTGTCATCGCGTTAAGATCTAAAAATCTAATGATAATTGGTTCATTTTCCATCAAATATGCTGCCTCTGAAATCGAGATATATTGAAAATTGAGCAATGACAATCTTATTCCCTGTAATGATTCACAAGAGCAAAAAGCATGTCTAAAATCGTATACCACGTGTTTTTTAACAAAAAATACAGGAATGTCTATGAAGCGATTAGAGTTGCAAATCAAATTCAGTCTTGCATGTAGTAAATTTCTGATATAACGCGAAAATTGTATACAGAAATCAAGTAAAACTTTTGAAAAAAAAGTAGTATCCAGATATTTAAAATATGGGTTAAATTTGCTGTTTTTCATTTTAGTCGAAAATACTTACAAGTGAATCCCCAAAACGACAAACTACAGTTTCGAGATCGGGGCGAGAGATCCACTAATTCCATGTTATACGGTATATATATTCCTCATAGAGTGAATCACATTCTCTCACCCCATCCAATTTTTTGTTCCAGGCTGTATTTGATGCAAGTCTTCAAAGCATGACATGACTTTTTAAGTAGCTAAATACTCTATTTATACAAGACAGTGATCTTTTGAGTATAGTGAAAATTAAGGGTAATCGTCATTCGGTGTAAATTAAATACGCTCATGTCCATAAATTAAGGATAATGCCAGCTCCGGCCGGCAAATAAAGGTTCAAAAACAAAACAAACGTTACTTATTCATAAAGCCCATTTATTAAACAAAAGATAAAGAACAAAAACGATGGTGTATGATACCATTCATAAAAACTACGATTTTTGGCTCCCTGGAGCAATTTTTAAAAATATCTCCTTTACAAAAACTTACTGTTACATGGTTGGTATGATGGTTAATATGTCTCCCATGCGATGAAATACAGTCCGTACAACGACTAGGCATGCTGAGTATCAAATTATCGATCTGATCTTGGGGAAGATCACTCCACTCAGCAAGCAATGTTCTCCGAAGTCCCGGTACACATGTAGGAGGTGGTTGACGGGCTGCAACTCGTCGGCCAAGCATGTCTCACACATGCTCTATCGGATTCAAGTCAGGTGAGAATGCTGGCCATTCCATACGGGTTATATCCTCAGATTCAAGGCATTCGTTCGGTGAGGACGGGCGTTGTCATCCATAAACACAAATTCTGCGCCCATGGCACCCCTAAACAAACGTACATGTTGTTCCAGAATGATGTCCCGATAAATTTGGGCTTTCATGGTTCCGGTTTGAACATGCAGATCTGTTCTGGAACCCAGTACAATTGCACCCCCAAACGAGCAATGCTGCACCACCGTAACGGTGTCGTTCAATGATGTTGTCTTGGTGGTAACGGGTACCTGGCGTTCTCCATATGAAAGTCCGACGTGAATCAGACTGCAAGCTAAACCTGGACTCGTCGGAAAACATCACACAAGCCCACTGTGACGATGTCCACATTGCATGTTCTCTACTCCAGGCTAATCGCTGCCGACAGTGAGTTGCCGTGAGCGGAACACATCTGACAGGCCTGCCAGCATATTGACCAATATCTTCCAAACGTCTGTACACGGTTTGCTTTGAAACTGTGGGACCCGTGGCTTCAGATAGCTGACGAGACAGGTCGTATGCTGTGCTCCGTCTGCTTCTTTTGGCAGTTACTGCCAAATGCCGGTCTTCATTCGGCGTTGTAACTCGGGGGCGACCTGTACTGTAACGTCTACTGACATTTAGACCAGGCTAATTAGACCAGGACCTATAATTTATTGCCGATTCCGAACAGCAGGCTTGTTTTCTTATACTCATCGAGAGGTTGGTGCGCTAACCCCTCGATGGGGATTCCCCATCATCCCAACAACTTTTTGCTGTGGTCATGTCGTCGTTTCTGTTGTACCCCTGTATCAGGAAAGTTTTCTGACAAGAGCGAACCGGGTATCGAACTCGCGACACCTCTAAACATCCTTTGGTACTTTAGGCGAGTATCTTATCGACCGGGCTACCGCGCCCCACAAAATTTTCTAAACGTCTAATCATTTTTTGCAGACCGACCATAGAATCTGCGATCATAAAAAATATAAATTGATCTATCTACAAACCTAGCGTTAAAACTTGGCATAGCCAAGCGGACATTATGGAAGTGTGTATTAATAGTTGCTCAAAACATTTTCCCGATTCACGTGTGGCTGCTTGAAACAAAAATGCAAGGCATAATCGTTAAAATTCAAAGAAACGAAGCTCACGGTAACCAGTAATTTGGAGCTTCGGTGCCATACTAGCTTACGGTTTCAAATTACAGCATTATTATCTGAACAACTACCATCGTTCCTGTTTGCGGGTCTGGACGGTCACTTTCGATTTGAATCTTGTAAGTGGCTTCCATTTCAGTACGCACATTGGCGCAAGTTTACACCAGCATCCAGTTGATTTCTGCCACGACAACTTCGAAACTAGTTACGGGGGCAGAATGTTACTAAAGAGAAGCGCAAAAAGTCACATGAAATTGCGCTAAGCGATTTGAAGTTCGTATCATTATCTATTCTAATTCTCTCCTCCCCAATTCCCCCTCCTTAGTTGCCGAGAAAACAAAAAAAAGTAAGGCATATACGTTAAAAATCTAAAAACCGAAGCCCCACGGTAACCGATAATTTGCAGCTACATATGAAGCCCAGTAGGCTTGTGGTTCAGTATCACCGCATTCGAAGGGCCTGGACGTCTACTTTTGATCTGAATCTTGAAAGTGCCTTTGCTTCGTTACGCACATTGCTAACGCAAGACATTCGTGTGCTTTCTGGCACTCCTTTTTTTGTGACGTTACACCCCCAAAAATAGTTTCGAATTTCACATCATGATTCACTTATCATGATCCATTCGGGTATTCTGTCTCTCCACCAACATTTCCCCCCACAATTGTCGAGAGGAAAATGTAAGGCATATTCGTCTATATTCAAAGAAATGAAGCCCCACGGCAACCAATAATTTGGTGCAACACAAACTCGGTTTTGAAACGACATTCCAGTACGGTCTGGACTACCACGCAGTGGCGTCGGTGCCGGGGGTGCTCGAGCACCCACGAAAGTTTGTAGAACGTGTCCGAGCACCCACAGAATTGATTCAAAAATCGAAATTTCCTACATGAATCTCAAGAGGTTCTCATTCGGCGATATTATATTCATTCGGCGATATTATATTCATTCGCATGACTACGTCTATTTCACATTCAGAGTGAGAATATGAAATAAACGTACCTATGTAAAACGATTGCGTATACGTCTGCGAACCCAGCTTACAAGTGATCCCCTCCACCTCTTTTCCCCAAACACGCAACATATGCATTGACGACACATTGAAAAAAGAATTGGTCATTATTGCGTCAGGTTTTTCTCTCATTATCTTAGGGATTAAGGTTCAATTCGACTGCAACTTCCGTTTTGTCCCCCCCCCCCTATCTTCACGGAACCTAGCTATTATCAATCAAAACACTGATACAAAGCTATATCAGTGTATCCGTTCATTCTACACCGGAAGAAAATATACGGATTTTTTTTTAAATGATAATACAAGATATACGGTGGCAAGCGGAATAATCGTCCATGCCTAACAGGGCACGGCGGCCCAAGCAGCCTTGGGTACATAGGCAGTGGCGCATTTACAGGGGTGCTTACCTTCACTATACCTTCTATAGCGAAGCTCGTGACGTCACTGAAGTCGTCCATTTCTTCTGTAGTCATTGGATATACTGCAAAAGAAGGTAAAAATTTATAAAGGCATACGTCGGGATGCTATACCCAATGATTACAGGTGAAATGGACGACTTCAATGATGTAAAAGCTTCGCGCGGAGGCTTTCTGCTATAGCAGTTGTTGGCTTAGCGGGTGGTAAATTTGAGGAATGAGTAGCCAAGAAGGTTAGTAGAATGGGAGAAGGGCGCAGCAAAATTTTTATAAACTTTAGTAAATCCGCCTCTGCACAGAGAGTAAGGGGATAGGTCAGTGAGTGACCTAGAGAGTTTGTAAACTCGGGAGTGAGCAAAAGAGTGACCTACAGACAGTGGTATCGGAGCCGGGGGTGCAGTGGGTTCTCTAGTACCCACAGTATTCTGTACCGCCAGTCTGAGTACTCCAGGATTCATTCAGTAATCAAAATTTGCCATGTAGAGCTAAAGCCAATCACCCACAAGTGTATAACACTTCTGAGCCCCTGCCTACAGAGCGAGGGACCAGATCAGTGAGTGACCTAGAGCATGTGAAAGCATGTAAATGACCAAAAAAATGACCTGAAGCATGTACAAAAGTGTAAATGATCAAAAGAATGACCTGAAGCATGTACAAACGTGTAAATGATCAGAAGAGTGACCTATAAAGCAAAGAACCATGTCAGTGAGAGACTAAAAGAGTGACCGAGAGCGTTTGCAATTATGTGAGTGACCAAAATAGTGTGCAATTATGTGGGTGATCAAAATTGTGTGCAAACATGTGAGTGACTAGAATAGTGAGCAATTATGTGAGTGAAAAAAAACTGTGTGCAAGCATGTGAGTGACCAAAATGGTGTGCTAGCAGGTGAATGACAAAAAACAGTATGCAAGCACATGAATGGCAAAACAGTGTGCAAGGATGTGAATGACAAAGAACAGTATGCAAGCACATGAATGGCAAAACAGTGTGCAAGGATGTGAATGACCAAAACAATGACTTAGAAAGTGTGGGAGCATGGGAGTGACCAAAAGAGTGACAGGTGTACTTGCAGCAGCTGGGTGGGGGAGACCAAGTGAGTATAACCATTACTTCCTAGGAGGTAATGGTATAACACTGGGTGGCGAATTCGAGGAAAGATTGATCAAGAAAATTAGGAATTCAGGACTAGAATGGGAGAAGGGCGGCAAAAATCGTGTAGCCCACACACGCAAAAGCCATAAATGCGCCTTTGTACATAAGGGGCCCTATGCTAATGAAATCTGCTGGATAGAGAGGGAGGGGGGAGGCAACGAAATTTACTTTGTCACCCAGGACT
This sequence comes from Pholcus phalangioides, assembly GCF_987345545.1. Lineage (NCBI taxonomy): Eukaryota > Metazoa > Arthropoda > Arachnida > Araneae > Pholcidae > Pholcus > Pholcus phalangioides. The sequence goes on along the minus strand of NW_028301607.1, from coordinate 25,637,714 downwards.
TGTACCTATGTATTTTGGTGCCCTCCTTCCCGTTATTTTGGATAGAAAAAGAGTAAATTCATGTGCCCTTCCTGGTCCTTTGCCCCTCCTGCTCAGAACATCTCTTTTCCCGGGAGGGAAGAATCGTTGATGTTAGTTAGTAACAAGACAGTTACTATCATCGTTTCTATACAGGGTGTTTCACGAATTCGCAAAGGAATAAAAAAATATAATTTCTGTTGCCTTTTTTTGTATGTGCGAAGGTTTCCATATTTTTCATTGGGACCTACAGTTTACTGTAGCCGAGCACAACTCCGTTCTATCACCATGGGTAATTTACTTTATTTTACTTTAAACTGAGTTATGCCATGCCGGAAGTTTGCATGTGTACTTAACAGTATGAATGAGTATCTGAATTTCTTGGGTTCTGTGTGAATTGTTTTAGTGCTGCCATCTATATTTCTAATTGTGAGTGAAGTGTGATGATTGAATATTTTATACCATTGTAGGTCTGTTGCCCTCACTGTGGCGATACCTTTTAACGTTCGGGATCGGCTCGCATTCGATTTTCGATGTTGAGAACCTCAGAAAACCAACTCCAGCTGACCACCTACTGGTGAATCCGAACGACAGCGTTTGACATTTTTTCTGTTGGCATGTCTGGTTAAGAGGTTGCTGTGCTAACTCCTACGTGGGGGGGACTTTCTGCCAGTGGCGTCGGAGCCGCGGGGGGGGGGGGAAGGATTGCATGAGCATCCACAGCATGGGTCTGGGCAGCCCAGAACTTAGCAATTTGCATAGGCTGAACAGAATATAAGAAACTGTAGGTTTTTTGGTGCAGAGTAATTTCACCGTTCTCAATTATACGCAAAACAATTTTTTTTCCATATTACAGCTTTTACTTTGAGCCATCATATTTTTTTTCCTTCTGGGGGTTAGTATTAACGCCAAAATACCTACTCCAGCGTTAACAGGGCAGAAACTGGGGGGAGGGGGGGGGGGAGTGCTAGGGGGTTCTGGTGCTCCAGGCTTTGGACAAGGGAGACCCGAATTCTTACGTCTCCCTCTCCAGAAAAATTACTGGGGGGGGGGGGAGGTGTTCACCAAAATGCGTGTGATTGAGTCCATACTTGTTTCCAGTATATGACAGCCTCAGACCCCCTGTCTGTTCAACAGAGTTTTCTTAACATCTTCGTTGTCAAGGCATGGCTCACGCTGACTCTCTCAGAGAGAGTGACAGCGTGTGGTGTCTTGTGAACTTTTATTATTCCAAAATTTTAAAAATTTAAGTCTCTCTAAACAAAAAAAAGCCTATGCAGCCGCCCGGATAGCGTGATTACAATCCCTACTCTCTTAGTAACACAGGAAGCATTAACACGCAGGTGATTGGTTACTGCGAGCAAAAAAGCTAGCAAGACGTCACGAGAGGCGGAGTTTTGGACGAAACTGAATTTCAAAGTTCATAAACGAAAGCATTTTTTATTGAATTACTAAGTGACAGCTGGGCTCAGCTTTGCTGGGCGCTCGCTTCGCGAGCCGTTATTTTTGTCTTCTCGATACAACCTTGTGAACCGCATTTGATTAAACCAGAAACAAAAGTGGAAACAATTTTTAGTAAATCAATAAAAATGACAGCAAAGATGGAAGGATAGGGGAAAAAAATTTGGATGGGTTTCAGACAGAACCGAACACGCAACCTTCGGTACGTGTCTCGTACTATACTGTATAACCATTACTCCAACGGTGGATGTCGGATGCAAGCACAATTAAATGTATCTATTGTTAAACGCCGCTAGCAAAAATTTCACCAGAAGTGACGTAATGGTTCATCACTCAATTCGGCCAATCACGATGCGCTAAATTTCTACAATGTAGCTAGAAATGTAGGGATTGTTTATAAGCACCCGGGTCTCAACCCTTGCAACCTCACTTACGCTGCCCCTGGGTGGGTCGAGGAAAAAGTCCCTACCCGAGCGCGGGACCAACCAATTATGTCTTTTTATTCGCAACTTCAACTCGGATTTGGTGTCCCTGCTAGTCTACCAACCCAGAGGCTTTCACACGTCTTCTCTCCAACGTTTTAAACTGTTCGTGCATCAACAAAGACGTGTGCACTCACTGTTCTCGAAAGCAACAGTATTTACGATACAAAAATTAAATTATTCATCGTATAATGTTCCCGATTTCTCTGCACATATTTAGTCTAGTCACAAAGAAAACTGCGCGTCGGGTTCACAAAAATGAAAATTCTCATTCTGATAATTCTCAACATTTTGGGACTTGTGTCGGCTTTAACCGTTGAAGAACTCGACCAGTACCTCAACCATTACGAACTCACGACAGTGACACTCGCGAAGAGATCGGAAAAAGGAGTCGGGGCTGCCGCGGGTCCGAGCGATACCTTGGAGGTAAGTTTCGATCTCCACGGGAAACGTCACGAGTTAACGCTCCACAAATCCCCGGACTTGGTGTCGAGAAAGACGGAGGTGACAATCCGCGATGGCGGCGGACAAGTTCGGACCGGACCCTACAAGGGTAGATTTTACGAGCTTGAGAACGGAACGACGTCCGTCCTCGGATACGTCACGGACAGGGATACCTTCGAGGGCGTGATCGAGCTCGGGAACGCGACTTATTACATAACACAGGTGTGGACTGTCTCGAACGGCGTGAGGTCCCAAAAGACTATCGTGTACAACGAAAACGACGTCAAGGCCAAAGTGTCGCCAACCTGTTCCATCTGTCCGGACGAGGGACAACCGGAAGTCGGATCACGGATGAAGAGATCGACGCCGCCGATCATCGATCGGCGATATCGCCGATTCGATGACCATTCTCTCGTGTCCTCACCACCTACCCGAGCCAGGTTCCCTCGTGCCAAGAGGCAAACGTCCGGTTCGCCCGAATACTACTCCTTCAGATTCGAGATGGTCGGCGATGCTGAGCTGTACAAGAAGCGGAGCGACACGGCCATAGACTTTATGTACCTGTTGGTGAGGTCGGCCGATAGGGTTTTCCGCAAGATAGACTTCGGTACGGTGTCGGTCCGCATCATCCCTCAGAAAATCACCCTGTATCACAACGAGGAGGACGATTTCGGTCGATATGAGCCACTGGTGCAAAGCTATCTGGATTCGGCAATAAATACTCACGGGGCGAAATTTCGCGGCGACGAATTCAGCGCCACGTTCTTCCTGACGGGTCACAAATTCACGGACTTCGAAGGGATCTCGTACCAGACTGGTCCTTGTTCGCCAGTGAGGTACGGCGCCATGACGGTCAATGGAAACTTGTTGCCGCTGATGATGTTCATACACGAATCCGGTCACGTTCTCGGTGCCAAGCACGACGATGCCAGTAACCCCACGTGCGCGAATAATTACATAATGAGTCCGATCGTGTCGGCAGGCCCCAACAGCCACCATTTCTCGCCCTGCAGCATCGAAGAGATGTCGAAAACGATGAGCGACAGGAAAGCTAAGAAATGCATGAAACCGATCGTCGAAACGTGCGGGAACGCATTCAAGGAGACGGGCGAGGACTGCGACTGCGGGGACACTCCGGGTATATGCGACATCGCCGACAAGTGCTGTACCCCGAAAGGCGGACAAGACGGCGATCGCGAATGCACCTACCGTAAAAGCAAGGGTTACACCTGCAGCGACGACGAGGACCCTTGCTGTCAAGACTGCAAGATCGCTCCCAACGGTACGCGATGCTCGCTCAAAGACGAGTGCCTCGTGGGTACGTGCGACGGCCTATCCAAAGACTGCCACGTCCAGAGCTCCTTGCCCGAGCAGTCGCCGTGCGCGGGAGGTTACCGCACCTGTTACAAAGGTTCCTGCAACAGCACGTACTGCCTGGACAATGGCTACGGCAACTGTGTCTGCAGCGGAGATGACGCGTGCAAGGTCTGCTGCTCGAGTTCCGGACGGTGCAGGCCTGCGGAGGAGTTGGGCATCGTCCCGGTCGGCGACGTCCATCCGTATCTACCCCTCGGTTTCGCGTGCAGTCGCGAGAACTACAGGGGCCAGTGCGACTACACCGGGAATTGCAGAGAGGTGATCTCTAAGGTGGGGTGTCCGATCGTGGACGCGCGGCGCAGACGCGAACTCAATCAAAGATTGGCCATTGGATTCGGCACGACAGCCGCGATCGGCGGATTAGCCGGCGCAGGATATCTGTACGGCAGGCACAAAAACATTATACCGAAAGGCAATCCCTTTAAGAAAATGTTTAAACCTTCAGTCAAGCCAATAATGCATTCTGGTCCCCGCCACCGCTGAAATGGAAGCTGCCAAACTGTTCCGAAGCCATTACTACAAAAAAAATAATAAAATTGTCTACTGTATTCACGTGTACAAACGTCTCACATTTGAAATTCTTATTGTATTTACGAAAAGTCTTTTCTTGGCACAATAAAGAGTTTCGAGGTATTGAAAATACGCGAGGAAGTGAATGATGCAAAACTCTGTGAACAATATATAAAAATATTAGTTCTAAAAACATGAGTTTTTCATCCATAATCCTTCATGTCTGGTAAAATACGGGTCACGTGATCTTCATATGTATATGTTACTTTCTTTCAAACCGAGCACTCAAGTCTATCGCCGCCATCTATCATCTATGGGCAATTTAGTACTTAGTGAGTTGCGTCGGAACTGTAAGTGTGTGTACTTAACAGTCTGTGTGAGTGCATATCTATAATGTAGTGTCTGATTTTTTTCAGTGCTGCCTTCTATATTTCAGAAGTGAAGTGTGATGATTGAATATTTGTACCGTTTGTAGGCCTGTTGCGAGACTTTTAAGCTGGTGGGGGGAGGGGGGGGGGACATCGGCTCGCATTCGCACCTTGAAGTTGGGAACCACAGAAATCCAACTTCACAGCCGATCACCACTGTGGTGACGGTGGGGAGCATACGTTACTGCCAGTTCCGTTGAATATTGACCTGGTCAATGTCCGAATTTCGGGTTTTGGCCAGCCAGTTCGGGTAGTGGACATTCAGAGTTATTGCCAAATTGGCGTATTCTTCGGTGATAATTTTGTCCACGTTAGCTACGGCAACCCGTCAAACCGCAGTCACAATACACAATACGATTATGATTTTTAAATACCGTAGTTTTTTTCTCTCGTCACGCGGAGCTAATCCGATGCAGCTACTGTATATAGCAATGATTCCCAACGTGGGCGATGGAATGTTCCAGGGGGGCGGTAGAAGTTACGGATATAACATAGTATCCTATGGGTGAGATTGCGTTGGGGGGCGATGGGAGAAAAAAATTTCCGAAGAAGGGGGCGATGGGGAAAAAAATGGATTTGGAGCCTACCGGGGACCGCCGCACTTAGAACTTTGGACAGGGATTGGGTTGCCAGATGTCCCGGTTTTTGGCTATTTTTTCGCCCTTTCCCGAAAAAGTTCTTTCGGGGCAACTGTTCGTTTCAGTTTTAGCTTGCGCAATGAAATAGAATTAAGGAGCGTATACACTAGCGCGCAGATCTTGCAATGCACGACCCCCTGCAGCGGTTCTAATTAGCTCGTGGGTGCACAAACTTCCTTTGTGTTCCTTTCTTTCCTTCGTGTTCGTTGAAAAAACCGATTCTAGGTGGGTCCGGTGAAAACAGCTCAAGAATCGTTCGCAACACCGTACAAATTACCGAACAACCAATTCAAATGCTTTCATTGCATGATCCGCGCGATAGTGTATACGCGCCTTTACTTTCAATATCATTTCTTATTTTAACTCATCAATTTACCTTTTTAATTAAAATTTTCTTTAACCGATACCTAATATACCTAACCGTCTGCGTGCGTATTTAGTGTTGCGTGTGAAGTTAGTGCTACTACTAAACCACACATTCACCTCGTCCATATTCCTCTGCCGAACCTCTAACGAATTGGGACATGTTGGAATGTGCATGCGAGAGTAGTGAAACCTGTGTAATGCTTGTTATGTGTAGTGCTGCCATCTGCCGCCAGTTTTTCTGAAAATGAGTGAAGTATAATGATTGAATAATTTATCGTTGTAGGCCTATTGCTCTCTGCGGCGAGACCTTTAAATGGGGAGATCGGCTCCCATTTTCGCCTCGAAGCTGGGAACCACAAGAAACCCACTTCAGCCGACTACCACTGTGGCGACTGTGGGATTCGAACCCGGATCCGAGTCCGTAACTATGACCCCTCGACCACCACAGCGGCTGGGAAGTTGGTGCTGTAATCTGTATTTCGAATTGTGAGTGAAATGTTTGCATATATGTGCAGTTGTAGGCAGTGCCGTCTTAACGCACGATCCGGGGGGGTCTCGAGAGAAAAGGGGCCTCACAGTTAGATTTGGTTGAAATTTTCTAGAATTTGCCAGTACGGCCTCGGAAAAAACACTTGGCCCTGGGGCCCATGATGATCTTAAGACGGCCCTGGTTGTAGAGAGGTCTGGTGCTGGTCGGCCGCTGGACCCAACAAGGGTGTCGAGTTTGTTTTTGTCCGTTCAAAATTACAAGGATGACGCCGCCAACATGTGTACTTTTGCCTTGGACAACAGTGTCAATGTCTGTCTTTGGTTGCGGCTGTTGCCAAACTTTTTCACGGGGACATCGACTCACGTTTGCGCTTGAAGCTAGAAAATGTCAGAAAAAAAAAAACCCTTCAGCCAATCACAACTGCGCTTCCGGTGGGATTCAACCCCAGGTCCTGAGATGCGAATACCCTCACGATACCCTCATGACCGCGCAGCGGCTACAATTGGTGATGAAAAAATTTTGTAACGTTTTTACTCTGAACACTAAAATTTAGGCAGGGCCAAATTTGCGGCGATGAATGACCAAAAAATAAAATTGTCTCTATTACTTCATATTCCGAAAATATGACCAATACATAGGCGGAGATAGACTTGGTAGTCTGAGGGGGGGGGGAACGACGATGATGTCAATTCATATACATACATATACATTAGATCCATAGACTTAAGATATAAATTAGTATTATTACTCTGTAAAATAGTATTATTACTCTGTGATTAGATCAGTCAACTTCACCTTTGACACTGGAGGCATTGCCCCCCCCCCCCGCATCTCCGCCCATGGACCAATAGCCCGAAAATGGCAAAAATATGACAAGATATAAAAATCCGAGCCATAGTTACAACGCTTTCAATTAATTGCCTGCATCGCTACAACCAGAGCCGAAGAAACTACGACCCCTTCTTATTGTCGAACTCCATTCCTCTCCGTCTGCCCTCTCGCTCTCCAGCGTCCCTCGGCTCCTGTTTCCAGTCCTCCCACCTTTCCCACGCTTTCGTCAAGGACAGCCATCAGTCATTACGGATCTCTCAAATTTAGAAAACATACATTTTATTTGTGTCAAACGGAATTTTTTTTTCTTTTTTACCCTAGTGGAGAGGGTCCTCCTAATGAGACTCTAACGCAGTAAACCAGTGGTTCTCAAAGTGTGTGTCGCCGCTCTAAGGGTGCGTTTCAAGCAGTTAGACTGCTCTGGGTAGTCGCGGACAAATGACTACCAGACAAAGGGAGCCATGGGTAGGGGAAAAAAAGGTTGAGAATCATCGCAGTAAACTCTTCAATTCAGGGGCCTAGCCAGAAATTTTGTTCGGGGGGGGGGGGACCAAAGTGACAGAACAATGGATTTGGCCATCTTTTTCCCTTTTTTCGGTCATTTTCTCACATTTCGGGGGGGGGGGGCACCCCCCTCGCTACGCCCTTGCTTCAATTATAAAACAATGTCTGCCCTACCCAAGGGAAAATGCTATGACCTTTCCTCCACTTATTTGTAACAATGGCGATTTAACACTGGTTATTTTGCTGAAATTAGTGAGTTTTCAGTTATTAGTGAAGATTTCACTAAATAACCAGCCGATTGTTATGAAAGAAAATGTTACTTCGCGGAATAGCTCTTCTGTTCGCAAAATGAAACAATTTGTCGAAGTTTCGCATAATGACGATCGACACAAGAAAACTTGTTTCTGCTGCTCGCTGTAGATTTTTTTTAACGGAAACAGACACGCTTTCGCGCTTTAAACTCGGAAAACCAGAGAAAACCACCTTCAGCACGATCGTGGGTATCTACCGTGCTTTCGAGATGGGAAGCTCAATAGTGGGGGAAGGAATCATGATTTTTCCGGGGCATAAAATCGAGCACAGGAACTTGCCGGGAAAAATCCAAAAATTTTATTCGTAAAAAAAGTCAGTGACCTTTTTTTTTTTCTTATTCCGTGATTTTTATGGGACTTGGTGACTTTTTTATGTGGATACACACCTTGTAAAATTCGCCTGTGACGATGCATGAAAGTCATTGTTGAGTTGTTAGGTTCTTCGTTTGTTGATAACATGGGCAGTGAAGAATTCGCCCTTAGAAAAAAAAGGAGGATAAATTGACCAGCGTTTGAGCTACAATGGGCCAGATGCGGGCTGCTTATAGGTCAAACTTACACCGTCTAACCCGCCGCAGATTTCGAAAAATAATAGTACAGAAATTTTCAGTTTCGAAATCATCATTTAAGAGGGCATTTCCTTTTTTCCATATGAAGAGTATAATTGTGGGAATTTAAATAGAAATTTATCTAAAACACTTAGGGGCCGTTCAAGTATTACGTAAGCAAATTTTTAGCCATTTTTGACCCCCCCCCCTGTCAGCAAAAGTAAGCAAAACGCTGACCCCCCTCCCTTCCCTTACGTACACGGGGGGGGGGGCATAGGGGGTTCTCTCGTGCCCCCTTTCCACGATCAAAAATTTGTTTTTTTAATGCAAAAAAATTATTTTTTAATTGAAATTTCGTTAGAAAATACCTTCATATGTTATTATAATCAATTTCTGTGAATTTCAATGTTATTTGAAGGCTATGAACTCAAAATTTATCTTTAATAAATTCATTGCGACCCCCCCTCTTATAATGATTATACCTACCCCCATATAATGATAAATCACATAAAGTTCCTTGGCCAGCGGACCAAATATGGCCCTGGGGGTTACTTGATGCGGCCTGCCCTCTTCATACTTAATTTTGTAAAAATGGGCACATTTACAGATCGCTTAAGTGTCCCGTTGTACAATTCCAGAACATTTAAGCGGCCCGTGGCATATTTAGAGATCCCTTGAGTGACATGTGGCGTAGTTTTAGAGCACTTAAGTGGCCACCAGTGCGGTTCTACATCAAATTAACCGCGGCACATTCTCAGATTATTTAAGTGATGCGTGGCACAGTTCCAGAGCACTTAAGCGGCCCGGACACATTTCCAGATCACTTGGATCCGCGAAACATTTAGAGATCACTAAAGTGGCTCTGTAGGGCACTTATCAATAGGAGGGATGTTACTTCAATTACCCATACACTATCGAAAGGTTTTTCCCGTTTTTGGCGCGCCGAGTAAGATGCCATTAAGAATATTTCATATTTTCATAAAAGGTGGTTGATGACGTAAGCCAAACTCCCCCCTTGTCATCAAAAGTCAGCAAATCGGAAACCACCCCCCCCCCCCATCGATGATGACGTAATACTTGAACGGCCCCTTATCCGTACATGCACCTCTGGCAACCTTCTAAGGCAGAGGGTCTCAACCTTTTTTGACTCGCGGAGCCCTTTTTGGCATATAATTTCTATGGCGGAGCCCCGCAGACCTATGTTTTTACTTATTTAGCAAAATTACTGATTTATTTTTATTATTCTAAAGCAATTATAATTTTTTTTTCAAATAACTGTTTTTTTTATATTTTCCTGGAGTGGCCGCGGAGCCCTTGAGGAGCGCATAAGGAGTCCCAACGGCGGAGCACCGGTTGAGAACCGCTGCAGTAGGGTGTAAAAGTTATCCGTGGTCAATTTTAAAGATGTCTGTTTGTTTGTGTTGATACTCGCGCATTTTTTTTTTTTTTAAAAACGATGACGGGTAACAGAAACTGACGGTTGAGCGAGTGACGGTTAATATGAGAAATAAGAATAAGTGAAGGAGTGCTGAGCAAGTGAGTGAGAGTTAGTGGGTGGGTGAGCAAGAAAGTAAATAGATGAGCGTATGAAAGAGCAGGTGAGCAAGTAAGTAAATAAGTAGGGGGAAATTAGCGGTTCGGGGACAATGGGTGCTGCCCTTTGCTGCCCACCTGCTGCCCTTTGCTGCCACGCGATAAGGGAGGCTGCTGCCCCGCGATAAGAGAATGAGGGACACTAGATGGCGCTTTACTGTTTTTATTGGGGGTCATTAATAAATTAAAATTGTTAATGTCAGGGATCTTTCCTAAATTAAATTTTTTATGTCACATTTTCTAAGGTTCCAAGTTGTTATTCTAAAAGGGCTCGTCATATATTAAATTATCTTTTGGAATTTCTTATTTCTATCTCAAGTGATGAGATTTTTTTTTTTTCAAAGAGGGTGCAATTCCTAAATTATCGTTTGGAATTTTTTTTTTATCCCCATGTTCAAATCTGACTTTCAACCAAATAATGCGATTTTTCACAAGAGGGGACTCGTTCATAAATCAGCTAGTAAAAATGCATGTAAAAAGACTTTAAATCTTACGCAACAAAATATTTGAATAGTAATATATATATATATAATCACCACTTTATATTTTTGTATACGTCCTTCCAAATTAACGTTTTCACTAATACCATGATATCACAACACTCCGTGATGGGGTATTTTTCAAAGAGGGGTTGTATCGTTTGGAAATTTTTTTTTTTTTTTGTGAAATTCGTCACAACTCTGACCTCACATCCGTCCCTAATGTTCTATACCTTTTTTCTTTTTTTTTTTAAATTTCATGCCCATGACGTCGTCAGGTCATTATTCTGAAATATTTTTTTTTCACAGGGGTCGTTCTTGAATTATCGTTTACGCGTCGTTAAATTATCGTTTGGAAAACTTTTCATTCTGACATGTTTTTTACCATCGTGTAACTTCTCTTGAAATACGAGTTCGTTTACTTATCTGAGAAAATTTTCCGAGCTGTAAAATAAAAGAGTTACTACAAATGAATTGCAAAGTCTTTTTTACAAATCAAGTTTTCAATTATTCAATATTTTAAATAATTTTCTTCAATCATACATTTCAAATTTTCATAATTAATCAAATAATTCTCCGTGGCGTTATGATTTTCCACTAGAATTTCAGCGATGTCATGAAAGTCAAGGCATGATCGTAATATTTGTAATAATGTTAAGTTATCAAGCAACTGCGTGCCCAGCTGATAGCCCATGGCGCATCCACGACAACTAGATATTTTTTCCCCTACGAAATCATAACTTCTTTTAAACTTCCGACTATAGCAACGGTAATGTAGAACTTGTGTTCATCACTTTAGCTTGATTTTTTCTTTTACGCTAACTCTTCTACTATTTTTTCCAATGACATCCTCTCTAATGTTCTGGGTACAGTAACATAAAGTTAATTTTTGTTGGAAAAACTATAAATTGCGAAAGAAGGAGGGAAAGCTCCAATACAATTCTTCCATCTACCGAGATATCACACTTAGTACGAGAAGAGGTCAAAGAGAAATCGAACTAGCGCAAAAACACTCTTGATCGCTATAGTTCATTCTTTCTTAACAGTCAACCAACAGGTAGACACTTTTTGCTTTCATAAAAAATAATATATATTTTTCACATGCATTTGTTAATCTTGAAGAAACCCCCGCGACGTTTTAGTGATCTCACAGTCAAATAGTGTGATAAGACAAAATATTTTATCCGAATGTATATGATTTCCTGAAGTAACAAAAAAAAAATTAAAGGTCATCTTTCAACGAAGAGTCAAGAATCACTTACCATGGTGGATACTCATTCATCGTTTATTGAGAGCATGCAAAAGAGTTAGCTTACAGTGTTTAGTACTAGCTTCAATCTTTTACCTGCAAACTTACGCATTTGTCAACATCGGGAAAAAATAACAGCGAAGAAGAAGATGCTATAGAAACAATAAAATCAAAAATATAGTAATACCAAGAGGCTTTGAAATACTTTTAACATATATTTATTTTTATTGATTATTCTAGATAATTTCTTTGAATCGTATCATCTCCCACCCAACTCAGCATTATCATCACCGCGATTCATTACTGGATCTCCATTTGGATTTACCCACATGTTTCCTCATTCGTAAAACGTTCTGGGTGCAGCTGTGAATCTGATAATATCGGGGTGGTCGCCTTTGATGGCGAACTTGAGATGTCGATTAAAAGAAAGTCATTGGCTGATTCACGATTATTCGCCCAATCTCGAACCCGTTGTTGAGTCTAAAAATGAAACATTTGGGGGAAAAAAAAACCTTTTATTTTAAAAATAGATAAATTTAAAGAATAATTTTGCTATTTTTTGAGTTTTCCTACAAAAAAAAATTTCAATTTTAGTGATGAGGATTATATAGACAACCGAAGAAAAAACTTTTATTTTGTTTTATTTTTTTATGTCCTCCTAGTATCACAAAACAGTTTGTGAAACTATGACGTTGAAATTGGATAAATCGTGTCGATCAAAAGACGTCTCGCACTTCGATAGTATGTTTAAAATGTTGATACTAATAGGAAAGCAATATTTTGTAGCATCGATTTTATTTTTCTATTGAGCATAAAAAATAGTTTAAACAAAATAATTGAAGAATTGTGTCAGGAATATTATGTTTATTACAACTGACTACATTCGAGACACTTTTAAAAATAGAGCAGTCTGTACAAAACGTATGTTTTTAACTATAATTCAGAGATATTTTTTAGCTGTTACACATTATTTCATCGAAATTAGCTTATTTTTATACTTACGCTGAACATTTTACACTGAAAAACTAATGTATATAGTCATTTTTATACACTACGGGGCTATAGCAGTTGTCAATTCAATGAATTAGAAGTTCTAAGATATTATAAATATTTTCGGAAATATGTTAATTTTTATGAAACAATACATGAAGTTTCAAAGAAAAGAAATTCAATATTTTATATTTAAACACTTGTAAAATACAACTGAGTATATAGCCAGTTCATTGCAGTTAGTATCACCTGAAAACCACGACTAAAAAATTTCATTAAAATATCGAACATACTTTTGAGAAGATGAGTTTTGCACGCAGTGAAGTAACGAAAAACACGAATCTTCATGAACACGTTTAAAAATTAATTGAGACCTATACTCTGGTTGAATTGACTCAGCTAGAATTTTTTTCATCACTTCATATGTATAAGAATAAAATAGTTGTGTATTTCTATGAAAAAAAAAAAAAAAGAATCGCTAATTTCCATGATATTCGTCATTTGAAGATAGTCACAACCTTAAGTTCACATCGAGAAACGTTCATAACGTTATATAGATCGCTAATAAATGAGAGATGCACATCACACACTCCTTATTTTTACCTTTAAAATCGAAAACGATGTTAACTCTGTTGGATAATTTTAACCGCTTGATGGGCGTACATATTTAAAATGCAGGTTAAACACAACCCGATAAAACCGACACCACCGATAATTCTTTTCATACTCTTTTAAATTTTCAAGACAAGAGAGGACGGAACTTTTTATAATTAAAGACTAATACAATGTTGTTAGAAAGAAAGTCAAAATTAACAGGAGAACCATATAAAACAATTGTTTTATTTCACAGTAAGAATCGATAAAACGGAATAAATTGAAAACTATATCAATTTTCCTTTTTTTTCTTCGTTAATGAATTTCCCTCCTCAGGAGACCTTTTCATAGATGACTGGGCATTCCCTTCCAAGGTATCACATATCTCATGTTATGCTCTCATTCTATGCTCATTTCAAACTGAGCGAAGTCATTAAGTAAATCACACTCATGCTGCATATTGTAGAAAAGCCTAGAAAAATTCAGCTGAAATGTGAAGAAGAAAATCGCTGTCAAATTGAGGTGAGTATCCCGACACGCTCTCGCTGTTTAAACTCCCAATGACAAGTAACGCGGATAAAAAATGAATACGTACGGAAAATCGTGACGTGGAATACAACAATTTCAATTAGAGTGAAATTGATTCGAAGTATATTTTTGATAACAAAGTTGCTGTCTTTTGAAAATGTCACTATCTTCATAAATCCGTAATTGTAATAGTTCAACCTCTCATAAGAAAGTCGCAAGCAGACGTGAAAAAAATTCTTCACCTCCATTCTTCAATTGGCATATATGAAGTAGTTGCATATCACACGACACCTGCGAGAACACTATGTATCGATCACATATTCAGAGACCCTCGCGAAGAATGGTAATGAAAATTTTTACAACGTTGAACCTCAGCGTGAAGAAAATTCCTCTTCCGTGCGTCATTCAGATCACTGTATAGACTTTTTTCCCCTTCACATCTCTGCTTCTACACTCCACAAACCAATATAGCACACATTTTTTTAAATTAATTTTTTTTTCTGTTTAAAACATTTTTGTTTTTTCAATTTTTTAATATTTTAAACTCTTCCCCAGATCTAGTTCTTACATTTTAACCACTCCCGGAACGCTAAAACTTTAGCTAAAGCACAATGGCCCTGCTGCTTTGGGTGATATGAACATGAAACCAGACTTTTCGAAACATTCATCGGGGAATCCAATAGTATATAGGATGGAAGACCGAATTGTCGCTGCAAAATTTTCGCTTTTTCTTCGAATTTCACGAAAATCGTATGATAATTTTCATTTATTCGGACCAAGTCTGCTACAACCATCTCGTACGGGTTAAAACCCAAGTACCACCCAAGTTTGCGTATGTTTCCATACACCCATGAAACCTGGGAGAATTCTCCATCACTTAAATCGTGAACACTAAATGATGCCTTATAAATGTTATGATATGTCTCATCTGTTTCCAAGTTAGAAAAACTTTATTCCTTAACAATAAATTCTCGCGATCTTAACCTATAACACTCAACATCTGACACGCATGCCACAGCAAACAGGAAGAAATTTACTTACTCATAGAGTGTAGAAACAGAGATGGAAAATCTAAATACACTAGCTGGAATCGAACGAAAGAAACAAGGTGATTACAGTTTATTACACACTCGATCAAATATACTTAGATTAGGCTAAGCTGACGAGTTCCGCTTGTATAGAATTATGCTAAAATATCAAACTTCAACTAATTTGGGGGGGGGGGGGGTGTTATGCCGCCATTGTAGCCGTAGTTAACATTTCAACCCTAAGTGGCTAAGAATAGAGGCATTAGTTAGTCAGTCACACGAGTGTTTGTCCATCCTTACGTCTCTTTTTTGATTCATATACCAATGTGTGTGATAATCAAGTGAAACCAACAGATCCGTAATATGCAACCCCTGATACGAGTTCATGAAGTGAGGGGTGCTAAACTGAGATAGTTGTAAATAGTCAAAAAAGTGGGTGATAAGAGGATCGAATGATAAGAGTGAGTTGTTATCTCGAACGTACTCATGCAAACTCATGCAACCTTCTCCTCAGATTCCATCACACATGATGTGTAGTATGTGTAGAGACAGATACATAAGCTCACTGCGAACAACCGAGAGTGCGTGATGAATTAAGTTACAAGTGTTTTTACAGAGGGGAAGGCTGGTGCGTCAATACCAAATCATTACCCCATGATAATGATAATCAGAAGAAAAAAAAAATAGTAAGAATTGTAATCGAAATCACATCAGACACTAATCAACAGTGGACACTTTTAATCGCAATATGATAGAGCACAACTTTTTTTTATTGCAATAAAAAAAGTTAAGTAAATGAAACCAAGGAAGCAAAAAAATAAATAAATAAATCTCTCTTCACACCAATTCCTTATACACTGTATTGCCTTCGCCTCATATACACGCAAGCTAGCAAAAAAAAAAAAAGGAATTCATTAAAATTCATACAATGCATTACGTCTCCATCAATCAATCAAATGATTGATCTACGTACACCTTTCAACGTTGTTTCACACAAAGAAAAGTAAAAAAAAAATCAGTTTCCTACGAACAAACTCTAGCTGTGGGGGAAAAAAAAGAATCAGCATGCATCCCTCTCTCAATTTTACTCTGCTGAATTTTGCTGAAATCACCGTTCTTTCAAAAACTTACAAATTTTACGCTAAATTCCCGAATTTTACGTAGCATTATTTTCAAATTTTTGTTAAATGTTTTGTTTGTCAAATTTTTGTTCAGCGACGTTGTACCATTAGTGCTTCTCAACGCGGAAGCCAATGGCGGAGGGGGGGCGACACCAACTAACAATCAAAGAACCGTTCTTTGATTGTTAGTTGGTGTCGCCCCCCCTCCGCCATTGGCTTCCGCGTTGAGAAGCACTAATGGTACAACGTCGCTGAACAAAAATTTGACAAACAAAACATTTAACAAAAATTTGAAAATAATGCTACGTAAAATTCGGGAATTTAGCGTAAAATTTGTAAGTTTTTGAAAGAACGGTGATTTCAGCAAAATTCAGCAGAGTAAAATTGAGAGAGGGATGCATGCTGATTCTTTTTTTTCCCCCACAGCTAGAGTTTGTTCGTAGGAAACTGATTTTTTTTTTACTTTTCTTTGTGTGAAACAACGTTGAAAGGTGTACGTAGATCAATCATTTGATTGATTGATGGAGACGTAATGCATTGTATGAATTTTAATGAATTCCTTTTTTTTTTTTTGCTAGCTTGCGTGTATATGAGGCGAAGGCAATACAGTGTATAAGGAATTGGTGTGAAGAGAGATTTATTTATTTATTTTTTTGCTTCCTTGGTTTCATTTACTTAACTTTTTTTATTGCAATAAAAAAAAGTTGTGCTCTATCATATTGCGATTAAAAGTGTCCACTGTTGATTAGTGTCTGATGTGATTTCGATTACAATTCTTACTATTTTTTTTTTCTTCTGATTATCATTATCATGGGGTAATGATTTGGTATTGACGCACCAGCCTTCCCCTCTGTAAAAACACTTGTAACTTAATTCATCACGCACTCTCGGTTGTTCGCAGTGAGCTTATGTATCTGTCTCTACACATACTACACATCATGTGTGATGGAATCTGAGGAGAAGGTTGCATGAGTTTGCATGAGTACGTTCGAGATAACAACTCACTCTTATCATTCGATCCTCTTATCACCCACTTTTTTGACTATTTACAACTATCTCAGTTTAGCACCCCTCACTTCATGAACTCGTATCAGGGGTTGCATATTACGGATCTGTTGGTTTCACTTGATTATCACACACATTGGTATATGAATCAAAAAAGAGACGTAAGGATGGACAAACACTCGTGTGACTGACTAACTAATGCCTCTATTCTTAGCCACTTAGGGTTGAAATGTTAACTACGGCTACAATGGCGGCATAACACCCCCCCCCCCCCCCAAATTAGTTGAAGTTTGATATTTTAGCATAATTCTATACAAGCGGAACTCGTCAGCTTAGCCTAATCTAAGTATATTTGATCGAGTGTGTAATAAACTGTAATCACCTTGTTTCTTTCGTTCGATTCCAGCTAGTGTATTTAGATTTTCCATCTCTGTTTCTACACTCTATGAGTAAGTAAATTTCTTCCTGTTTGCTGTGGCATGCGTGTCAGATGTTGAGTGTTATAGGTTAAGATCGCGAGAATTTATTGTTAAGGAATAAAGTTTTTCTAACTTGGAAACAGATGAGACATATCATAACATTTATAAGGCATCATTTAGTGTTCACGATTTAAGTGATGGAGAATTCTCCCAGGTTTCATGGGTGTATGGAAACATACGCAAACTTGGGTGGTACTTGGGTTTTAACCCGTACGAGATGGTTGTAGCAGACTTGGTCCGAATAAATGAAAATTATCATACGATTTTCGTGAAATTCGAAGAAAAAGCGAAAATTTTGCAGCGACAATTCGGTCTTCCATCCTATATACTATTGGATTCCCCGATGAATGTTTCGAAAAGTCTGGTTTCATGTTCATATCACCCAAAGCAGCAGGGCCATTGTGCTTTAGCTAAAGTTTTAGCGTTCCGGGAGTGGTTAAAATGTAAGAACTAGATCTGGGGAAGAGTTTAAAATATTAAAAAATTGAAAAAACAAAAATGTTTTAAACAGAAAAAAAAATTAATTTAAAAAAATGTGTGCTATATTGGTTTGTGGAGTGTAGAAGCAGAGATGTGAAGGGGAAAAAAGTCTATACAGTGATCTGAATGACGCACGGAAGAGGAATTTTCTTCACGCTGAGGTTCAACGTTGTAAAAATTTTCATTACCATTCTTCGCGAGGGTCTCTGAATATGTGATCGATACATAGTGTTCTCGCAGGTGTCGTGTGATATGCAACTACTTCATATATGCCAATTGAAGAATGGAGGTGAAGAATTTTTTTCACGTCTGCTTGCGACTTTCTTATGAGAGGTTGAACTATTACAATTACGGATTTATGAAGATAGTGACATTTTCAAAAGACAGCAACTTTGTTATCAAAAATATACTTCGAATCAATTTCACTCTAATTGAAATTGTTGTATTCCACGTCACGATTTTCCGTACGTATTCATTTTTTATCCGCGTTACTTGTCATTGGGAGTTTAAACAGCGAGAGCGTGTCGGGATACTCACCTCAATTTGACAGCGATTTTCTTCTTCACATTTCAGCTGAATTTTTCTAGGCTTTTCTACAATATGCAGCATGAGTGTGATTTACTTAATGACTTCGCTCAGTTTGAAATGAGCATAGAATGAGAGCATAACATGAGATATGTGATACCTTGGAAGGGAATGCCCAGTCATCTATGAAAAGGTCTCCTGAGGAGGGAAATTCATTAACGAAGAAAAAAAAGGAAAATTGATATAGTTTTCAATTTATTCCGTTTTATCGATTCTTACTGTGAAATAAAACAATTGTTTTATATGGTTCTCCTGTTAATTTTGACTTTCTTTCTAACAACATTGTATTAGTCTTTAATTATAAAAAGTTCCGTCCTCTCTTGTCTTGAAAATTTAAAAGAGTATGAAAAGAATTATCGGTGGTGTCGGTTTTATCGGGTTGTGTTTAACCTGCATTTTAAATATGTACGCCCATCAAGCGGTTAAAATTATCCAACAGAGTTAACATCGTTTTCGATTTTAAAGGTAAAAATAAGGAGTGTGTGATGTGCATCTCTCATTTATTAGCGATCTATATAACGTTATGAACGTTTCTCGATGTGAACTTAAGGTTGTGACTATCTTCAAATGACGAATATCATGGAAATTAGCGATTCTTTTTTTTTTTTTTTCATAGAAATACACAACTATTTTATTCTTATACATATGAAGTGATGAAAAAAATTCTAGCTGAGTCAATTCAACCAGAGTATAGGTCTCAATTAATTTTTAAACGTGTTCATGAAGATTCGTGTTTTTCGTTACTTCACTGCGTGCAAAACTCATCTTCTCAAAAGTATGTTCGATATTTTAATGAAATTTTTTAGTCGTGGTTTTCAGGTGATACTAACTGCAATGAACTGGCTATATACTCAGTTGTATTTTACAAGTGTTTAAATATAAAATATTGAATTTCTTTTCTTTGAAACTTCATGTATTGTTTCATAAAAATTAACATATTTCCGAAAATATTTATAATATCTTAGAACTTCTAATTCATTGAATTGACAACTGCTATAGCCCCGTAGTGTATAAAAATGACTATATACATTAGTTTTTCAGTGTAAAATGTTCAGCGTAAGTATAAAAATAAGCTAATTTCGATGAAATAATGTGTAACAGCTAAAAAATATCTCTGAATTATAGTTAAAAACATACGTTTTGTACAGACTGCTCTATTTTTAAAAGTGTCTCGAATGTAGTCAGTTGTAATAAACATAATATTCCTGACACAATTCTTCAATTATTTTGTTTAAACTATTTTTTATGCTCAATAGAAAAATAAAATCGATGCTACAAAATATTGCTTTCCTATTAGTATCAACATTTTAAACATACTATCGAAGTGCGAGACGTCTTTTGATCGACACGATTTATCCAATTTCAACGTCATAGTTTCACAAACTGTTTTGTGATACTAGGAGGACATAAAAAAATAAAACAAAATAAAAGTTTTTTCTTCGGTTGTCTATATAATCCTCATCACTAAAATTGAAATTTTTTTTTGTAGGAAAACTCAAAAAATAGCAAAATTATTCTTTAAATTTATCTATTTTTAAAATAAAAGGTTTTTTTTTCCCCCAAATGTTTCATTTTTAGACTCAACAACGGGTTCGAGATTGGGCGAATAATCGTGAATCAGCCAATGACTTTCTTTTAATCGACATCTCAAGTTCGCCATCAAAGGCGACCACCCCGATATTATCAGATTCACAGCTGCACCCAGAACGTTTTACGAATGAGGAAACATGTGGGTAAATCCAAATGGAGATCCAGTAATGAATCGCGGTGATGATAATGCTGAGTTGGGTGGGAGATGATACGATTCAAAGAAATTATCTAGAATAATCAATAAAAATAAATATATGTTAAAAGTATTTCAAAGCCTCTTGGTATTACTATATTTTTGATTTTATTGTTTCTATAGCATCTTCTTCTTCGCTGTTATTTTTTCCCGATGTTGACAAATGCGTAAGTTTGCAGGTAAAAGATTGAAGCTAGTACTAAACACTGTAAGCTAACTCTTTTGCATGCTCTCAATAAACGATGAATGAGTATCCACCATGGTAAGTGATTCTTGACTCTTCGTTGAAAGATGACCTTTAATTTTTTTTTTGTTACTTCAGGAAATCATATACATTCGGATAAAATATTTTGTCTTATCACACTATTTGACTGTGAGATCACTAAAACGTCGCGGGGGTTTCTTCAAGATTAACAAATGCATGTGAAAAATATATATTATTTTTTATGAAAGCAAAAAGTGTCTACCTGTTGGTTGACTGTTAAGAAAGAATGAACTATAGCGATCAAGAGTGTTTTTGCGCTAGTTCGATTTCTCTTTGACCTCTTCTCGTACTAAGTGTGATATCTCGGTAGATGGAAGAATTGTATTGGAGCTTTCCCTCCTTCTTTCGCAATTTATAGTTTTTCCAACAAAAATTAACTTTATGTTACTGTACCCAGAACATTAGAGAGGATGTCATTGGAAAAAATAGTAGAAGAGTTAGCGTAAAAGAAAAAATCAAGCTAAAGTGATGAACACAAGTTCTACATTACCGTTGCTATAGTCGGAAGTTTAAAAGAAGTTATGATTTCGTAGGGGAAAAAATATCTAGTTGTCGTGGATGCGCCATGGGCTATCAGCTGGGCACGCAGTTGCTTGATAACTTAACATTATTACAAATATTACGATCATGCCTTGACTTTCATGACATCGCTGAAATTCTAGTGGAAAATCATAACGCCACGGAGAATTATTTGATTAATTATGAAAATTTGAAATGTATGATTGAAGAAAATTATTTAAAATATTGAATAATTGAAAACTTGATTTGTAAAAAAGACTTTGCAATTCATTTGTAGTAACTCTTTTATTTTACAGCTCGGAAAATTTTCTCAGATAAGTAAACGAACTCGTATTTCAAGAGAAGTTACACGATGGTAAAAAACATGTCAGAATGAAAAGTTTTCCAAACGATAATTTAACGACGCGTAAACGATAATTCAAGAACGACCCCTGTGAAAAAAAAATATTTCAGAATAATGACCTGACGACGTCATGGGCATGAAATTTAAAAAAAAAAAGAAAAAAGGTATAGAACATTAGGGACGGATGTGAGGTCAGAGTTGTGACGAATTTCACAAAAAAAAAAAAAAATTTCCAAACGATACAACCCCTCTTTGAAAAATACCCCATCACGGAGTGTTGTGATATCATGGTATTAGTGAAAACGTTAATTTGGAAGGACGTATACAAAAATATAAAGTGGTGATTATATATATATATATTACTATTCAAATATTTTGTTGCGTAAGATTTAAAGTCTTTTTACATGCATTTTTACTAGCTGATTTATGAACGAGTCCCCTCTTGTGAAAAATCGCATTATTTGGTTGAAAGTCAGATTTGAACATGGGGATAAAAAAAAAATTCCAAACGATAATTTAGGAATTGCACCCTCTTTGAAAAAAAAAAAATCTCATCACTTGAGATAGAAATAAGAAATTCCAAAAGATAATTTAATATATGACGAGCCCTTTTAGAATAACAACTTGGAACCTTAGAAAATGTGACATAAAAAATTTAATTTAGGAAAGATCCCTGACATTAACAATTTTAATTTATTAATGACCCCCAATAAAAACAGTAAAGCGCCATCTAGTGTCCCTCATTCTCTTATCGCGGGGCAGCAGCCTCCCTTATCGCGTGGCAGCAAAGGGCAGCAGGTGGGCAGCAAAGGGCAGCACCCATTGTCCCCGAACCGCTAATTTCCCCCTACTTAAATAGTAGATGAGCGAGTGAGTGGGCAGGTGAGCGAGCACATGAACACTTTAGTGACTTACTAGCTTGTTCACTGGCTGATTCACCAACTCATTCGGTCCCTCACTCGCTCACATATTCACTCACTTGTTCAATCACTCGCTCGCACATTCACTTATTTGCTCGATCACTCGCTCACACATTCATTCACTTGCTCAATCACTCGTTCACACATTCACTTACTTGCTCGATCACTCGCTCACACATTCCCTCACTTGCTCAATCACTCGCTCACACATTCATTCACTGGCTCACATATTCACTTACTTGCTCAATCGCTCAATCACTCACTCACTCGTGACGAGCTGTTTGTCCGTGAAATTTTCACGGTGGTGAATTGCGTGGCGAGATGAATTGCTGTCGGCGAATTTTCCCGGATATAAGATATTCTTCAATAATGACTGATTTGCATAATTTTTCAATATTACTTCAATATTTTTCACTCAACGACCTTCTTAGAACGACCACGGTTGTTACGACAACTCGGTTATAACGTCAATAAGTGGCGGTTGTAACTAATTCTCATAGAGAATAATGTTAACGAACCTTGCCCCTTTTATTTTTCTATATTTTCAACAAGGCTTAGTTGAAGTTTTGAAATCAATAATTAAGATTATTTACTTATGACATAAATTATATCATGATAATTATGACTCAGTATGACTATAATTAATTATAATCACATAAATATATTCATCCCACATTATTGTCAATGAAAATGCAACGACCCCGCTGTTATTGCGACTCGCTTTCTTTTTCCCTATTAATCAGTGTTCTTTATAATAATTAGGGTGATATAGTTATGGTAAATGTGATAAATCCGTTTATTTTGCGAAATCACCTATCATTTTTGTAACTTTGATAAACTTCCCTAAATTTATCACTTTTACCGTCGATTATGCATAATACCCAAGCGTCGTCCATGACATGATGAATCGTACTGAATTCATCACATTTGCCGGTTATTATGCTTAATCGACATTTCGTATTGGTAAGTGGGATAAATCGGTCCCATTTCCGTGTGATAACATTTTATTATCCAGATGACTATCGGAATCAGATATAATGAACTCTGATTTAGCGAATTTTTCCGAACATCTTCGTAATAACACCTATAATTAGCTCGTATTTGACGAATTCTGAAACCTGACCTTGATATAACAAACGCCTGTTTGACAAATTTTACGATTTACATGCAATGAATCTTTTTTCCCCAACGTTAGGTGTAAAAAACAGACGAACATTCCCTGGATGTAATCAGCTCTAATCTCAACAATTTCTTGAGAAAACGTCATCAGCATGGAAACAAAAGTGACGCTTGCCGCCTGGCAGTCGAGCCGTTAGGAAGCTAGATTCTCACTGTGCAGGTCTGGGTCCTGCAAAGTCACTGGACGGATCATGCCGATCCTTCGGGAATACGTATTAATTTAATAATTTAATTCGTCGTTATATCCGAGGTAGTTGCATTTTATCGACGCTATAAGCAATGTTCATTAACATTATTCTTTATGGGAATGAGTACGAACAGTCAATAATTACAGCCGAGGTGTCGTTACAACCGAGTTTGACTGTACGTTGGGAGTCACGCATATGCACACAACACGTTCTGCACGCACAAATTCCTTAGAAATTTCCCAGAGAAATGTTTACGAGATGCACATGTGCGGTTAAGTAGTACGGTAAAACCCCTCTTCCCCTCTTAACGGGGACACTCCACTGATGGAGTCACCCCTCTTTTACGTTTTACGGCAAAATAATATTTTCCCTTGGTGTAATATTGAAATCCTTGATAAACGGTCACCCATTTTTTACGGACGAATTTTATTTCCGTCCCACCAGTGACCGCAAAAGAGAGGTTTTACTGTACTTAATCATCTCATTAAAACTACACTAGTAAACAAATTAATACGTTCTAAATCTCTTAAACTAAGCAAATGGGTGGCTTTCCTTGGATCAGCGTGGAGTCACTTCGGTTATAACTGGAGAAACCACGAGAGACACCCAGACTGACGCAAAAATCAACGTAAGCACTTCGGCCCCCCCCCCCGGGGGAGGGGGCAAACCGGGTATCTCAGGTAAAACCAGAATTTATTGATATGCCAAAGACTAAATGCAGTGCATCGTAATGAACATTATGTAAATCGAAGAATCAAATAAATCAAGTGAAAGTCAAAGTGCAACGGGCACCAATAATAAATTATAGAAAGTTGTGTAAAATCATATCACAGGAGCAATCAAAAGTATGATCGATCAAGGATTACATGACAGAGGGGTGGAGCACCCCATTCCGCTCAGACAATTCAAACGGTACTAGTGTCCTCTTGTCGAAGCAGTCGATTGACGGTGTATTGATAACTTCTGAACCAACTTCACCACCGCTGTGGTGACGGTAGAGTTCGAACCCGGGTTCTCGCATTCGACCACCACAGTGGTTTAGTGTACATACCTATGTTTGACTGCAGTTGTCTTGAATGAAACGGTTTCTGCTCAGCTCTGCGAACCCTTAGCCCACCACCTCAAAACCCGGCACCATTGGCACAGTGACTCGAAACAACGAGCCAGTGATACCATTGCCACGACGATGTTGAGTGTAAGTGGCTGAGCAACTGACCTCCAAATGCAGAGAGGACGAACGCAAAGGGTTCGCTCACTCAAACTGCCGGGGATCACGATGCTCGGTACCTCTCTGGTCCACAGAGCTAAGCCGAACTAACAGGGGAGAAAGAACAACGAACCACAAAAACATCAAACGAAGACATTGGGAACCCTTCCCAGAGCTACCTAACCGTGTCAATGCCCACGACCGAAGCCCTAAAAACTGTGATTCTTACCTGAATCTTGATTAAGCCTCATACAGAGGCCTCTTCCTTCGAGGTTAGACGCAAACACACGTCTTACCGGAATGAAATCTCCAACACGAATGATTTTCAACACCTCCAAAATGTATTTTTAGGAGATTCCGTTGCTCAATAATGAGCGAGAATTCATTTGTTGAAACACATTGTCATTCAACTATGGTAAGAGCGAATCACAGTGGTGCGCAAACCGTGGGTCGTGTCAATGAACTGGGGGGGGGGGGGGGTCACGAGAGATTCTCCAAAATAAAAACTTACAAATAAGAAATTTTTATTAAAAAATATGTCAAAACTAAAGAATGCCTTTATTCAGCTGAGCTAATTACCATGTATCATACTGTAATTTGTTTTGTAACGTAATTTTGTCAAATTCTGCTTGTACAATAACCAATGTATCGGCTACGTCATGCCAGAATCACGAATGTGCAATGTCCTCGCAAAAAAAAAAGAACGTGGGAAATGACATTTGAATGGATTCTCTAGCCATGTTACTCTATGGAAGCTATTTTCCTAAGATGTTTTGTAACGTGCGCTTCAAAAGGATACACATCCGCGTTTCAGGAACAACTTAGGCCCCTTTCACACGGAGCGGATGCGGGTCCACATACCCTTTCACACAAGCACTGAAGATGCGGGTGTTTCGCCCGCATCTTTAGGTTGAAATTCGTGCATAAAAACTATTTTTTCGCAATTTTTGTAATTATTTTTCTCCTTCACCCCTGATTCAGTGGCCATAGGCAGCCTAGAGGCATTCTTTGGTGGTTTAGTCTAGAGCCACATAGAATATGGGAATAAAGATGTCTTAATTCCGATCCTCACAAGTAGTCGATGGGAGAAAATGTCTTCAAATATTTTCAAAGATTTTGAAAACAAATCTGTCTTTCCGGAAAAATATGAAAGAAAAATTCCAAAAACATCCAATGTTCGAAAAATCCAATCCAAAAACATCCAAAACTAATATGTTCCTAAAACAAAAATTCAGGAGATATCAAAGAATTTGCAAGTAGAAAAAAAGGGGAGGGGTGGCAACGTTCAAAATGTCTGTGCTTAGAAATATTCACATCACAATTCTGTCTTAGGCCGGGATTACAGTATAAAAGTTAGTTTATAAAACTTAAAAAATGCAACCGATAGGCCGATCAGTTAAGTTCGCTCGAATGTAACAGATGTGTTTATTGGTTACAAGTTTTATAGTGTAATACCAGCCTTAGGCCGGGATTACACTATAAAAGTTTTGTAAAAGCTCTTTGATAAAACGTGAAAAATTCAACCAATATTATCTTATTGGTTGAATTTTTTGAATGCAAAATGTGTGTGCGTGTGTGCACCGGTTGCATTTTCTTGAATGCAACCGATGCGCCTATTGGTTGAATTTTTCAACTTTCATAAAAGTTCATTTATAAAACTTTATAGTATAATCCCGGCCTCAAGTACGGATTACACTATAAAAATTTTATAATAATTCTTTTAAAAAAGCAACTAATAAATTTATCGGTTGCATTAGAGCAAATGCAACCGATAAATTTATTAGTTGCTTTTTTTCAAGTTTTATAAAATAACTTTCATAAACCTTTTATAGTGAAATCCCATCCTTAGATTAGTCTCACTTCTGAAATATAAAATTTCATTTTTTCAAGTTTATAGACTGAATATTGAGTAAAATAAACTTGTAGGTATCGGGGAACCACCAAAAATATTCAAGTGCTAGGGTCTTCAAACGTCTTAATCCGGCCCTGAGTGAACACCGTACGTGGATAACGTTGTTTAATAAAAGTATTTCTCTTTTAAGTTTAAAAAAATTTACACATTAAAAATTTAAAAAAATAATAAATATTTAAAATAATATTTCAAATATTTATAATTTTTTAAATAATTTTAAAAATTTAAAAAGAAAAAAATTAAAATTTTTAAATTAAATTTAAAAGTTATTAAAGTATTTAGTCAATTAAATGTTCGTAATGAACAGAACGGCTTATCATTTTGGTCCCGTCAGTGGCCGTTGTTGGCAGGTTTTATTGTATAAAATTGTGAAATATGGACAAAAGGCAGTTAAAGTTGCTATGTCTCAATCTCAGAAGGAAACAAAGGGATAAACGTATGTGGGTACATCGTATTTGATGAACAGGGACCCTCATATGGTGTTTTTAAGGGTATTTATGGCAAATAATTAAAAAAATTCCGTGAAAAATAACCTTCAAAAAGTAGCCAAAAATGCGGACGAATTCGCTCCGCATCCGCATCGTCTGAATAGCCCCGAATAAACCTATTGTCAAAACTTCTATGTGCGGATGCGGAGCCCGCACTTAGGGCCCTTTCACACGGAGCGGATGCGGATGCGGACGCGGATGCGGGTCCGGAAGAAGTTTTAACAATTGGAATATACTGCGCCTTTCAGACGAGCCGAAAAATCTCCGCACCTAGGAAATGTTCATGCGGGTCCGGACGTCGTCCGCATGTGTCAAAACCTAAGGGCCCTTTCACACGGAGCGGATGCGGATGCGGACGCGGATGCGGATGCGGGTCCGGAAGAAGTTTTAACAATTGGAATATACTGCGCCTTTCAGACGAGCCGAAAAATCTCCGCACCTAGGAAATGTTCATGCGGGTCCGGACGTCGTCCGCATGTGTCAAAACCTAAGTGCGGGCTCCGCATCCGCACATAGAAGTTTTGACAATAGGTTTATTCGGGGCTATTCAGACGATGCGGATGCGGAGCGAATTCGTCCGCATCTTTGGGTACTTTTTGAAGGTGATTTTTCACGGAATTTTTTTTAATTATTTGCCATAATGATAAAATGACCATCATAAAACACCATATGATGGTCCCTGCTCATTAATATAATGTACCTACATACGTATATCCCTTTGTTTCGTTCTGAGATTGAGATATAGCAACTGTAACTGCCTTTTGTCCATAGTTTACAATTTTATACAATAAAACCTGCCAACAACGGCCACTGACGGAACAAAAATGATAAGCCGTTCTGTTCATTACGAATATTTAATTGACTACATACTTTAATAACTTTTAAATTTAATTTAAAAATTTTAATTTTTTTCTTTTTAAATTTTTAAAATTATTTAAAAATATAAATACCTGAAATATTATTTTAAATATTTGTTATTTTTTTAAATTTTTAATCTGTTAATTTTTTTAAACTTTAAAAAAAATACTTTTATTAAACAACGTTATCCACGTACGGTGTTCACTCAGGGCCGGATTAAGACGTTTGAAGACCCTATCACTTGAATATTTTTGGTGGTTCCCCGATACCTACAAGTTTATTTTACTCAATATTCAGTCTATAAACTTGAAAAAATGAAATTTTATATTTCAGAAATGACTCATCTAAGGATGGGATTTCACTATAAAAGGTTTATGAAAGTTATTTTATAAAACTTGAAAAAAGCAACTAATAAATTTATCGGTTGCATTTGCTCTAATGCAACCGATAAATTTATTAGTTGCTTTTTTTTAAATAATTGTTATAAAATTTTTATAGTGTAATCCGGCCGGGATTATACTATAAAGTTTTATAAAAGAACTTTTATGAAAGTTGAAAAATTCAACCAATAGGCGCATCGGTTGCATTCCAGAAAATGCAACCGGTGCACACACACACACACACACACGCACACACAGTTTGCATTCAAAAAATTCAACCAATAAGATAATATTGGTTGAAGTTTTCACGTTTTATCAAAGAGCTTTTACAAAACTTTTATAGTGTAATCCTGGCCTAAGACAGAATTGTGATGTGAATATTTCTAAGCACAGACATTTTGAACGTCCCCACCCCTCCCCTTTTTTTCTACTTGCAAATTCTTTGATATCTCCTGAATTTTTTTTTTAGGAACATATTAGTTTCGGATGTTTTTGGATTGGATTTTTCGAACATTGGATGTTTTCGGAATTTTTCTTTCATATTTTTCCGGAAAGACAGATTTGTTTTCAAAATCTTTTGAAAATATTTTAAGACATTTTCTCCCATCGACTACTTGTGAGGATCGGAATGAAGACATCTTTATTCCCATATTCTATGTGGCTCTAGACTAAACCACCAAAGAATACCTCTAGGCTGCATATGGGCACTGAATCAGGGGTGAAGGAGAAAAACAGTTACAAAAATTGCGAAAAAATAGTTTTTATGCACGAATTTCAACCTAAAGATGCGGGCGAAACACCCGCATCTTCAGTGCTCGTGTGAAAGGGTATGCGGACCCGCTTCCGCATCCGCATCCGCTCCGTGTGAAAGGGGCCTAAGTGCGGGCTCCGCATCCGCACATAGAAGTTTTGACAATAGGTTTATTCGGGGCTATTCAGACGATGCGGATGCGGAGCGAATTCGTCCGCATCTTTGGGTACTTTTTGAAGGTGATTTTTCACGGAATTTTTTTTAACTATTTGCCATAATGATAAAATGACCATCATAAAACACCATATGATGGTCCCTGCTCATTAATATAATGTACCTACATACGTCTATCCCTTTGTTTCGTTCTGAGATTGAGATATAGCAACTTTAACTGCCTTTTGTCCATACTTTACAATTTTATACAATAAAACCTGCCAACAACGGCCACTGACGGAACAAAAATGATAAGCCGTTCTGTTCATTACGAATATTTAATTGACTACATACTTTAATAACTTTTAAATTTAATTTAAAAATTTTAATTTTTTTCTTTTTAAATTTTTAAAATTATTTAAAAATATAAATACCTGAAATATTATTTTAAATATTTGTTATTTTTTTAAATTTTTAATCTGTTAATTTTTTTAAACTTTAAAAAAAATACTTTTATTAAACAACGTTATCCACGTACGGTGTTCACTCAGGGCCGGATTAAGACGTTTGAAGACCCTATCACTTGAATATTTTTGGTGGTTCCCCGATACCTACAAGTTTATTTTACTCAATATTCAGTCTATAAACTTGAAAAAATGAAATTTTATATTTCAGAAATGACTCATCTAAGGATGGGATTTCACTATAAAAGGTTTATGAAAGTTATTTTATAAAACTTGAAAAAAGCAACTAATAAATTTATCGGTTGCATTTGCTCTAATGCAACCGATAAATTTATTAGTTGCTTTTTTTTAAATAATTGTTATAAAATTTTTATAGTGTAATCCGGCCGGGATTATACTATAAAGTTTTATAAAAGAACTTTTATGAAAGTTGAAAGTACCCAAAGATGCGGACGAATTCGCTCCGCATCCGCATCGTCTGAATAGCCCGAATAAACCTATTGTCAAAACTTCTATGTGCGGATGCGGAGCCCGCACTTAGGCCCCTTTCACACGGAGCGGATGCGGATGCGGAAGCGGGTCCGCATACCCTTTCACACGAGCACTGAAGATGCGGGTGTTTCGCCCGCATCTTTAGGTTGAAATTCGTGCATAAAAACTATTTTTTCGCAATTTTTGTAACTGTTTTTCTCCTTCACCCCTGATTCAGTGCCCATATGCAGCCTAGAGGTATTCTTTGGTGGTTTAGTCTAGAGCCACATAGAATATGGGAATAAAGATGTCTTCATTCCGATCCTCACAAGTAGTCGATGGGAGAAAATGTCTTAAAATATTTTCAAAAGATTTTGAAAACAAATCTGTCTTTCCGGAAAAATATGAAAGAAAAATTCCGAAAACATCCAATGTTCGAAAAATCCAATCCAAAAACATCCGAAACTAATATGTTCCTAAAAAAAAAATTCAGGAGATATCAAAGAATTTGCAAGTAGAAAAAAAGGGGAGGGGTGGGGACGTTCAAAATGTCTGTGCTTAGAAATATTCACATC
Organism: Pholcus phalangioides; assembly: GCF_987345545.1. Taxonomy (NCBI): domain Eukaryota; kingdom Metazoa; phylum Arthropoda; class Arachnida; order Araneae; family Pholcidae; genus Pholcus; species Pholcus phalangioides. The sequence continues at coordinate 25,606,719 of NW_028301607.1, read as the reverse complement.
ACAATTCTGTCTTAGGCCAGGATTACACTATAAAAGTTTTGTAAAAGCTCTTTGATAAAACGTGAAAACTTCAACCAATATTATCTTATTGGTTGAATTTTTTGAATGCAAACTGTGTGTGCGTGTGTGTGTGTGTGTGTGTGTGTGCACCGGTTGCATTTTCTGGAATGCAACCGATGCGCCTATTGGTTGAATTTTTCAACTTTCATAAAAGTTCTTTTATAAAACTTTATAGTATAATCCCGGCCGGATTACACTATAAAAATTTTATAACAATTATTTAAAAAAAAGCAACTAATAAATTTATCGGTTGCATTAGAGCAAATGCAACCGATAAATTTATTAGTTGCTTTTTTCAAGTTTTATAAAATAACTTTCATAAACCTTTTATAGTGAAATCCCATCCTTAGATTAGTCATTTCTGAAATATAAAATTTCATTTTTTAAGTTTATAGACTGAATATCGAGTAAAATATACTTGTAGGTATGGGGGGAACCACCAAAAATATTCAAGCGCTAGGGTCTTCAAACGACTTAATCCGGCCCTGAGTGAACGTCGTACGTGGATAACGTTGTTTAATAAAAGTATTTTTTTTAAAGTTTAAAAAAATTAACAGATTAAAAATTTAAAAAAATAACAAATATTTAAAATAATATTTCAGATATTTATATTTTTAAATAATTTAAAAAATTTAAAAAGAAAAAAATTAAAATTTTTAAATTAAATTTAAAAGTTATTAAAGTATGTAGTCAATTAAATATTCGTAATGCACAGAACGGCTTATCATTTTTGTTCCGTCAGTGGCCGTTGTTGGCAGGTTTTATTGTATAAAATTGTAAAGTATGGACAAAAGGCAGTTAAAGTTGCTATATCTCAATCTCAGAACGAAACAAAGGGATAGACGTATGTAGGTACATTATATTAATGAGCAGGGACCATCATATGGTGTTTTATGATGGTCATTTTATCATTATGGCAAATAATTAAAAAAAATTCCGTGAAAAATCACCTTCAAAAAGTACCCAAAGATGCGGACGAATTCGCTCCGCATGAGAACCACTGTTCTAAGGAATTCGTTTGTGCTGGAACGTGTTGTGTGTGTATAAATATGCATGACCCTAACGTATTCATGTTGTTAAAGTTAAGCTTGTTTCATGTTGTACTAGTGCTGCCATCTGTCTGTGATGTTTAGAAGAGAAAACGGCGACTGCCAGAATTTTCATGTTCCGTAATTATAGTGTTGAAGGTCTGTCTGCTCTGTGCGGGGTGGGGGGGACCGGCTCGCATTCACGCTTCGTAGTTCGAAAATCACAGAATGCTCTCGAACTGCACGTCTAGCAAAATCAACTGGGAGGGTGGATGGTCATTTTGTGATTTAAAATGGAGGTTGGTGTAGTGAATAAACGAATCAGGGTGCCATACGAGTCACTGATGCAACCCCGTCAGGGATTCTGTGTGATTCACGAGTAGGGACTGGCAATCCTTCCGATTTGTAATTCGTTCCCACAAAATGGTTGTTCTTTTTGCCGTTAGAGGAGAAAAACCCAGTGACTGTATGTTATTGAAGGGAGGAGAGATCTCGGTGCTACTTAGGACTAGTCTTACCATCAAGCTACAGTCGGGATTGGGCTGTGTTATTTAGAGAGAATACCTAATCCTTTTGGTCTGCCGACCACAGATTTTGTCAGACTTTTTCAAATGAAGAATCGAAAATCAAGTATATCAATAACGCTATCTGTAGCTGAGATTTTACCGAAAAGTAGGACAAGTGTGAACCTTACTTAAATGATCTATAACTGCGCCGCGGGCAATTTAAGGGAACTGAAACTGTGCCGCGTTACTCTAGTGATCTGGGAATGTGCGGCGGGTCACATAAGCGACAAGGAATGTACCATTCAAGTCATGTGGAACTGCACAGCGAGTCACTTGAGTGATCTGTTTATTCGCGGCTTAGTTAATTTTTACAAAATTAGGTTTGAGGTCACAGACGACATCAGTTGACTCCGCGGGCCATGGGTTGAGCATGTATATCTTACATCAGAGGTCTTCAACTTTTTTCTAGTCGCGAGCACTGCTTGTACCCAGCCTCAAAAGAAGAGCACCCTTTACGGTAAGTTTGAAACACGAATGCATGAAATCAGAATGATTTAAATCCTTGAATGCAATTTGATAAGGGTGTTCAGTTGGAAAGTTGATCAAGCGATCACGAAATCGGACATGAGCATCGCAGTGCTCTCGAGCAACGGGTTGAAGATGCCTGTCTTTTTGATGCATCCTTATTTCTTCCACCAATGGCATATCTTGCTTTGCATTCATTTGAATTCTCAAACATATTACGCCATCTGAAACTTCCATAAATTTTACGAGTAACAGTTGAGGCAAGAAAACGCTAAAACTTTTTACATATCAACCCTTTAAACGGCACTGACGAGATATCTCGGCTCCTCCAAATCGTCTTATTTTAGCATTGACAAGTCCCGATACTTTGTAAAGTTGATTTTACAATTGAACACATTTTTCTCTATACCCCTTATTTTGCACCTGCTGAAAATCAGAAGAAAACCTACTTCATTAAAAAATACATAGGATTTTGAAGAGTAGAATTTAACCTTAGTAGCACACTATATCAATAGTATATCAGACATTTTGGGGTGAGTGATCTCTACTGTGCCGCTTAAAGGGTTAATTGCACTGAACATCGAATCCCATTTTTTTACCTTCAGGAAAAAAATAGATTTCTATACAATTTCCACAATGAACCGAGATCTGTATAAGAACAAAAATCACTTTATTTCGGAAACAAATAAGCAGAAAATGGAATAAGTAATATAATGGGCGAAATGGGAGGAGGGGAACAAAAAAAAAACATACACGAAAGCAATTAAATCTTGCTGAATGATATAATGGCATCCAGCAAAACAAGAGAACATACCATAAATAAGAACTTGAAAACATTTAAGTTGCATTGTTTATGAATCTGTTAAACAGAAAAATATATCATCCAAATTTTGAATGTGTAAGGCCGGGATTACAATATAAAAGTTTCAGAGTTTGATAAAAGATCTTTTACAAAACTTGGAAAAACAATCAATAAGCCTATTGGTTAAATTCCCTGGAATGTAACCGTAGTTGATAAAAACCTTAGTGGTTGAATTTTTCAAGTTTTATAGAACTTGTGATGCCAGCCTTAAACTAGGATTACCTATAAAACTTTGATTAAACGTGTTCTATAAAACTTGCAAAAATGTGACCTATAAGCGTATCGGTTACATTCAAGCAAAAATTACCAATGGTTATTAATGGCTGTATTTTTTTTTCAAGTTTTGCAAAAGATCTTTTATAAAATTTTTATGTTGTGTAATCCCGGCTGTAGGAAACAAGTCTTTATGGGTTCCAAAATGTTTCTCAAATTGTAGTTCTGTAACCAAGTTATGACACTTGACCATGCCTTTCAAGAAAGGAGATGTAAAGCAGTGTTTCTTAACCCTTTTTTTTAACATGGCCCCCCTTTGGGCCATATTTTTTCTTTGTGGCGCCTTTGTCTAATCCAGGCTCCCCCTCCTCCCATGAAGGAGTGAGACCCTTCATGGAAATATTATTGATTATTGTTATTCCCTTTATTCAACCCCTGATTCAGTGAGGATTTTTATGGAGGGGGTGATATGCAATGCTGTCTCAACACCAGGTGCAATCCGGCAGAAAAGGATGTCTGGAGGCTTTTTCTGCTTGGAGAGAAGCAACACCTTACGTATTTACCAACTCTCACACAAATCATGGTACCAGATCTCATCATGCAGGACCATCTATTGACATCAGGCTCAGGGCCACGCATGGATGGACCCATGTGACAGCCCTGTTCTACGCAGGGTCATTTTAGCAGCATCAGGTGGGCCTCTATCTGGCTGGGAGTAACTGTATAAAAATTCGCATATTCTTGAAAAAAATAGTATCAAATCTCATCACTGGGCCTTCCTACACACTCAAGGCCACGTGTTGTGTCCGGGTGGGCGCATGTGTTAAAACGACCCTGGTTTATATGGGCAGTTCTGCTTTTATTCTGAAATTATTCACACCTTTCCCCCACCATATTTCACTACGAACTCTCATTTCTTCACATCTGATTTTTTTTCACAACGCTTTGTGACCTCCTTAGTAGCCCATCATTTAGCTCCCCTTTAACTTGATTTCCCCCTGTCGCCCCTCCAGGTTGAGAACCACTGATGTGAAGTACTCGAATCTGTATTGTCAAGTAATTTTTCTGAGCTGAACTTGTTGTTACTTAATAAAATGTAGGAATGAATGCCATCAGATTTTAAAATTAAGCACATTATGAGAAATATGAAATGTATCTCCATAGGTATCCGACCCAATATTTCAGTAGGTATTATGGAGATGGTGACTAATATATTGAGGGGTGGGAGCAGTGGCGGATTAAAGTCGGTCGAGGCCCCGGGTGCAAAAGGAAATATCTGGCCCCTTAAATTAGAGAAAAATATGAAGTTTGGGTTTTTCGGGGTCCTTTAGAAGTCGGGGCGCCCGCCGTTAAATCTGCCTCCGGGTGGCAGATTTGGCCAAATGGCTTTAGGTCATTTGGCCTAATACCAGTTTATGCCTGCGGATTTTACAGAGCTAAAAGGTTCCTATTCACCAGCTAACCTATATACCTTCTCAATCTATGGTCCTTCACGATGGCGCAGGTGGTCCATAGTCACAGTCGAATTTAATTATGACTGAATGAAAAACTAGTCAACTGTTGTAATTTATATAAGTAATATTCCTAGTTGTGTCAAATAAAAAATAGACCTCCATACTTCATGTAACATTATCTAATTACAAAAAATGCTGGAAAATATTAAATAAAGAATATTGGCAATTGTAACCAAAAAATGCAATGTACAATGTACAACAAATTTGCTAATCATCACTGAAATCACTGGATGACGGACAAGTAATAGGTTACAGAAAATCACAACAAATTAAAATGTATTTCATTCAGAAAAATACTAGAAATTACCTTAAATAGGTATACAGGGAAATATAGAACACAAAGAATTGTGTCAACAAAAAAAGTCTTGCCATAAGTCTGGAAAATCGCAAATTGCTGCTGACATTGCTGATAAATTACCAATACAATAAGACAAATGAAGGGGCTACTGGAAATTACAGTTACTTGAAGTGTAGTTCAAGGGGGAAAACATTGAACATTACACACACACACACACATATATATATATATATGCAAGGTGAATATTAGGTTTATATCCATAATTATTACTTTATAATTTATAAATTATGAAAATTATCCTTATTTTTTAGTAAAATTTAAATAAGCTTCATCGAAAGAAAAAGGGATGATTGTATAAAAAAGTTGGAATGGAGAAAAGTACAAGAATGCCGTATTAAATATGAGAAATTTCGATGCTATCGTATTCCCCCGACATGCTGTGAAACTCGAGGGACACCAGCTTTTTGAATGTTGGGGTCTGGTCTGTTCTTGGCAACAGTGACATTTAATAAGCATCACAATGGCATTTAACCAGATCAATGAATTTTTAGAACAAAGATATTTAAAAATTGTTCAGAATCTGTGACTCAAAATTTCCAACATGCCAGAAATACCCATATTTTCTGGCACGTTGGTCTCCCTTGCTGCTTCCAGACATGCCGACTAATGTGGGGGAATACGATATATGCACTTTTATTTTTGTATTTATGTGTTCTGAAAATGTGGGACAAATATGCTCTAAGTTAGTATAGATCCGACTGGTCCCTCCCCATCTCTGTAAGCAGTTTGCTGTAAGTTGGTGGTTTGTGGAATTGCTTCAGATACTTTACTACTTTACTGCACACCAACTCTCATATATCGCCATATAGCAATTTCCAACTAGTGGAGATGGGTGGGAAATGAAGGCACCATCTATTGGTGGTCACCCACAAGATTTGGTAGGTAACGAACTTGTTTCTCAGGTTTTTGGGCCAAATTTGAACCTGCGGAACTTGATGGTAACCTTCATAGTGGAAGACGAGCATCTTACCACTGCACCACTTGGGTGCGAGACATTTTACAGGTCCTTTGGTTCATAAAGGTTGGGAAACACTACTATGCCATGTAACTATTTAATTTTTCAGTCACTGATCACTGAAGAATACAGGTTGGGCGACACATGGAAGTCTTTGACACATTTAAAAAATTAATGATAAAAAGGTGAAGTTTGCACTAAAACACTTATCAAGCGTGAAGCTTCTTGATAAATTAAGGCAAGATCAGGTAGTTTTTTTAAGGCTGCTACACCAAGCACCTCTTACATACAGATGAGATCAAAAATCATATTATTTTAGGAAAACAGTTAACAATTAAACGAAAACAGAGTATCACTTTCTTTCAGCTCTTTCACTGCGATCAACAACGAAATAACTGATTAGAAATAAAAGAGATACAGTAGAGTCTCAATAATTTCAGTCCCAAAAATTATGAGGTTCCGGATAATCCAAGGTATGCAGGGATTTTTTAAATTCCTTTTCTTAACACTCTTTATGCATTTTTTTTTATTCAATTATTCCAACGAACGCGAGTAATTTCACTTTTTCAAGGGGTCTTGATCTCCAGACTGGAGTCTTCGGTAGATCCCTCTCCTGCCAGAGTTTTTTTATCACAGGGCCCTTTTATAATAAATTTATAGTATATAAAAAATAATATTCACATGGGATACGAGAACCCCTTTCAGCCTACCATATAAAGAGGGGTCATCTTGGCAGATATAATCTTAATGAACTGAGCCAGTGGTTGTCAAAGTGTGAGTCATGGCTTCTAGGGGGCGTTGATACCTTCTGTCAGGAACGTCATGATGACATGGTATAGTTCTGCGGTCTTCACCCACTGACACACAGTGGGCTACCCACATTTGAAATTTTAGCCAGGCCAGCAGTTTGCTAAGTTATACTAAACATGCAATCAAAAAGCTCGGCAGGCGTGTATGTCGTGATTGGCCTGTTCAGTGTTTGAAGAAAACTAGACCATTCTAGACTATTATGGGGAGCAGTGGGTGGAAACATTTTGGAACCACTGACCTGTCATAGAATTGAGAACAAAATAGGTGAGGATAAAGAGTAAGTATAAGTCTAAGGGCCTCTCCTCCCCTAAAAGCCGATTTATATATTTCGGATAATCTGAGTTTTCAGTAATCTGAGACATTGGTCCCATTTACCTTGGATTATTGAGACTACTGTATTTCAATAACAATTGATGCATGTCTTCCACTGAAAGACATTAAAAACGAACTTCTATATTTTATGGGTCATTTTTCTATGATATTTTTTCATTTTTAAAAAACAATTCTATATAACTATTTTTTTTTTCACTATGAAAGTCTATTCCTGTTAATCCTCCAGCCAAAATGTTGAATAAAAAAAGCCTTTGATAGTCTTCACACATACTTGAGAAACATAACATACAAGACGCTTTTCAGTTAATAAACAAAAAAAATATGGTAACGCTGCAGCGATGATGGAAAAATATAACTTTCAGATTGAAAAAATAAAAAACACTTTGATTTACACAAAGAGAAAAAGCAAAACATCTACATAACGATGCTCAGGGAACTGCAAAGGTATTGTTATATATAGATGGAATATACTACTGGTCAAAAAGACTAATGCACCAAGAAGAAAACTTTGGGTATGATCAAAACTTGACATTTGTAATTGCCATATTAACTGTAGTAAAAAAAACAAGAAAATTTGGTGACCATACATCTTGTTTCTTGTGAAAAAACGAGGCAGCTCTTGTTTTTTTTCCCACACAGAACTGGTTGAAATTTCAAATTGTGGCACTGCTTCGCACTGACTAATAAAAAAAAAAATCATACTATACATTTTTTTTTCTTTTTAATCTGAGATTCCCTTTTCCCTTGATTCAGCTATTTGAGGAATTAGAACAAAACTGTTTATTGTGGATTACAATACTTTTTTAAATGTGTGATACCATCAACAGAATCCTTGAAAAATCTTTCGGCCAAAAATTGTGAATCTGCTCAAATGAAATAAATGAAATTTTTTTTTTTTTCACCCTACATTTGGCAGTTACGAACTAAATACAGAAATGAATGCAAACATGGCATGTAGTCTGGCCTTCTACATAATCTTGCTGCTTGATAACAATAACTTAGAAGGGGAAAAGTCTGGTTCAATTTTAGCTTCAAAATATGTGAAAAAACTTTCGAAGAAAAAAAGAATTGGCAATACGAACTGAAATCCTTTTAAATAGGGCTCAGATTTTTATGACAAAAAATCTTAAAAATATGCAAGCATTTATGACCTAAAAACGTGAAGTATGACCTTAAAATGAAAAAAATATTACCTTATAATTTTTCCATTCTTTCATCTCTTTTTTAGCTATCATTTATCATAAGTTAAAAAATTTATCAGTTTACTTTTTTAATTAAAATTCTCACAGCAGATTCAAATAAGAAAACGTGTTTACCGTATGCACAAAATAACTATCCTTCAGTACGCTCTAGAATTTTATGAGGTGCAGTTTCAAATGTTTTAAAAAGTTTGCTTAGTATCTTATAAAAAATTCTTGAGAAAACTATATACAGGGTGTTGCCTTGAAGTGGCGACAAACTCAGAGGGGTGATATTAGGCATCAATAGGAACAAAAATTGCCAGACATTGCCAGCACACTCGGTATCTTTGAGCATGGCTGACAATTGTTACTCCGTGGCTGTCAGGTGCGCAATGACCTTCGTGCAACTCCTGTAATCATTTCTCTTCATCTACTTTCTGACATCAAATCGTGCTGCACAGGCTGTATTGTAATCATGCTGTCAAGTAAATGGTTTTTGTACTTATTTATTTTACTTTTTCATACTTATTTTGTACTTATTATGGCACTTTATTTTGTACACCACAGGCTGTGTTATAATCATGCTGTCAAATGAATGTTTTTTCCACTTATTATTGGCTTTTTTGTCCCACTCAACATCACACTCTTCATAGGCCTTTTTGTAATTTTAAACTGACGTGGTTTGTGATACCATGTTCTATGGCAATTTTTGTTCCCCTTGATGTCGAATATTACTCCTCAAAGTTTGTCGCCACTTCAAAGCAACACCCTGTATATATATATGCAAAAGGTTTTTCTCTTTTTCAGAAAATTTGATAAACACCACTGTTTTTATTGTGAGTACAACTCTGGTCTACTGTCATTGGGCAATTCACTAACATTTTATCTGCTTTGAGATGCGAGTTGTGCCGAAAGTGTAAATATGTTCTATACATTACTGAACTTGATGTACCTAACTGTCTGTTAGTTAGCACTAACATCTGGATTTTTAATTGCCAAAATATGACCCAGGATACCAACCAAAGATGAAAATACGTAAAGGAAATTCACATTCCTTATGAAGAATCAAACTACAAGACTCTCACTGTCCGGACCAGTGCTGTAGAATTAAACTACAGAGGACAGACATTTTTTTACCTAGACATGTCTTGGTTTGAAGGTTGGTGATTCAATTTCCCACAGAGGAATGTGAATTTTCTTTTTGTATTTTCATTTCAGCTTGATATCCAGGCAATTGTACTTTGTATAACTAGTTTAGAGATTTATTGTTTAATAGCACATGCTGTATACTATATGTTTGTTATCTATATAGGAGGTGGAATAACATCATTTTTTGATACTCTAGTTGCAGAAATTACTACTTTTACTAAACCAAATACGCACCTCATTCATCTGTATTTCAAAATTTCCAAAACATGACAGAGTGCTCAAAAATGCTTAAAATATGACCAATAACTAAAAAATGCCCAACATATGACTTGTCACAAAAAATATGTCATAAAAATCCCAGCCCTACTGACAAATATTAATGAATTTTTTCACATGTTAAAATATTGGTCCATTCTATACTTTGCGAAAGTGATAACAATTTCCTGAATGATAACATCATCCATGATTCCAATAAAGAGAGTTTACTGTATGAACAATAACTCAAGTTGTTTGCACATGCTCTATTAACATTTTCATTCATCTCAGGATGTCAAGATTTTACATAATAGCTAAAAGGGAAAAAATCGTGGAAAAAGAAAATTAATCATCGAAAGAGAATGTAACTATGCAATGTGCAGTTGAGAATAAAGTGCTGAATACTCAATAATAAAATGGCATTCACATTTATCGAATATCAGATTGAATTGAATAATTTCAATAGGAAATATCAATGAACAATAAATTAGTAATAGTTATCATCGAATAAAACAATCAACAAGTTTGATTTGAAAAGAAGACTAATAAATAATTGTTTAAAAAAAATTGTTTCACAAAAAAAAATTTAAAAAAAAAATCAAAATTTCGGAGGGGAGAACACATCAAATATCCGGTAAAAACGATCCAACATCAGAAATATGGAAATAAGTTTTTTTTCAAAAAGTGGAAAAAAAAGATATTAAAATGATAATCATGTTAATCAAAAAGCCAACGGAAAAAAAAACCAAGAAGGTGGTTAATTGAACAAATGTCTAATCTCACTCAGCATAATTTCAATATAGGAGATATGAAATTTAAGAAAAGTCCAGTGATGAGCAGCGACCACACAAACATAGTAGCAGACAACTGTTGCACATAAGACCGTGCCTGGAGCAGTAGTTTCTTGAGAAATGCATTTGTCACTCTTATGAAACGTGTCCTCTCCTAGAAAGAGAAGGAAAAATAAGTCAATATTTTGTATATAAAGGGGAGGAAAAAAAACCAGCAAACATTCCCATTTATATCCAGCAGAAACACAACATTTCTCTGGAAAAGTGATAACTGAATGGTCCAACAGAGAAAATTCAACATCAAAAGAACGTTAGAAATGAGTTTTAATTTAATGAGAATGCATCAACGTATGATTACAAATACAAATACAACGCCATAACAGGCAAATTGCCCAACGAGGTGGCTGACTTAAGAACATCATGGATCTCCGAGCCATTTTTTTTGGAGGCCCTACCTACTACTGCTACACCACACATGCACCCCACCCACCCCCTGCGGAACCCCCCAATGAATCAGTACATGCGGGAATGTGCGTGTACGTGTAGTGAAACCTGACGTTAAGTTTTTTTTTGTTTCTCTGTAGTGCTTGTTATGTGTAGTGCTGCCATCTGCCACCAGTTTTTCTAACTATGAGTAAAGTGTTATGATTGAATGATTTATCGTTGTAGGACTGTTGCTCTCTGTGGCGAGACTTTTTAACAGAGAGATCGGCTCGCATTTGCGCCTTGAAGTTGGGAACCACAGAAAACCAACTTCAGCAGACCACCACTGTGGGGTTCGAACCCGGATCCTCGCATCGTGAGTCCGTCACTATAACCACTCGACCACCACAGCGGCTAACAAGATAATTTGTACAAATTTGAGCAATAGAAAAAGAGCAAACCGACAATAATTTTTTAACTCTCAGAATGCTCCCATAATCCACAGATGATCAGCGTAGTAGCATACTCTCTCCATCATTCTGTGATGATCTAAAATTTTTTCTTTTTAACATGAAGTTCTTAAAGTGATGACACATGCATATATAGTCTAGATTTTTTATTATTTCTATATCTTCTAACAGATTTGCTTGTACTATAGGATTGGTGTACATTGTTGAGAAGTGCCTGCCTGCCACCAATTACCATTTTATAATTGATTATGGGTTCAAACCCAGATCCTGTTTGTATTGCACCTATTCTTTGATTGCGTTATACAGTATTTTCAACGTATGAGTTTGAGTGCCATATATCTTTCAGAAAAGGTGACAGGAAAAAAAAGGACATTTTTTACCCTGCTGTTTTGAGAGAAGCATTTCTTTGGTTATTCCCGCAGTCTAAGGGTTAATAGGTGATTTATATGTCATTTCACACGATACTAGATTTCTTTGTTTCTGGACTGCTCAATAACTCTGCCACATTGAGAAATCTATATAAAGTTGTGCATACATTACTAAGCCACACTTGTTATATAACTGTTCGCAATGCATTCACAGAAATTTTCAGCATGATGAACGTTTGACAAACCATTTGATAGGTGATGAATAGACAAACACACGATGGAATGGTTGTAGCTGAGAAGTATGAATACAAGAATCTACCTAAGCTCAGTTCAAATAAGAATTGAAAATCTTTGTGTTGCTTTTAACCCTTTCTGTGGCATAGAAGTCACAAAACTCCCTTGTAAAATACCATATCTTCATTTAACTCTATAATGCCCAGATCGCCCGAAGTCGGCCGAGTAGGTTAATGCCCATAACCGCCTCAAGCCGGCCCAGCTAGGGGGTATGGGTATGTTTTGGTGGGCTTTTGTCACCAACGGGGAAGAAGATGAAAGCTCTTGTCAGAGGAGGGAACGGAAAAGAACTGCAACGCCCTATCAATGGGATTTTAAAAGCTGATATACTAGAATATTCCTTGAGAATGGAGTAAGGGTATTCAATGCATTTTACAAGCAGATAATACTGTGAGGAAAGGGATGTTTTCAGTAGACAAATTATCTCCCAAAAATCCATTGAAATGAAAGGGTGAACGTCAATGCAAAGGGTGGCATGAATAGAAACTCATGGAGAAAGGGTGGGGAGAGGGAAAGTGGCCGATATTTGGACGAGTCCACTTCGAACACAAAAAACTTGGTATTTTCACGACCCTCCCAGGTTTTCTATCTGGGTGTTAAAGAGTTAATGTGAAGCATGCTTTCTTGCGATTTTCAGCAGTTGCAAAGTAAAGCGTATAAGGGAAAAGTGTCCCATTGAGAAATCAACTTCACAAAATATCTTGAGTTATCAATGTTAAAATAAGAAGCTTTTGAAGAGGTGAGATCTCTCCTAAAGCCGCTGAGAGGGTTAAAAAAGACCCAGACTAGCAAGAATGTTTTGTTATGCATTCATAATTTTATTAAGTTTGCAAGTGGTTTGGCTTGCGAATGTATGCACAGATTTATATATCTTGAGAATTTAATAAAAATAACGCCATTTATAGGGGGAAAAATATATATTCAATTTAATATTGGTTTCTTCAAATTTTGATAAAGTAGCTTATAGCGTTTGAATGGGGTTCCCTGTTAATGTCACAGTGAAAAGTCTGCTAACTTTGCAAAGTACCCGATCAGTTACCGACCATGCTGTGGAGAAAATAGACTTCAGACAATGGCTCTTCACTTACCTTTCAAGTTTTCATTGAGAATTTACAGTATAACTCAGGGGTTCTCAAACTGTGTCCCGGCACCCTGCCAACCTTTGCCAGAGGTGCTGTGGACTGGCAGCCAGACAAGGGTTTTTGAAGAGATTCTTTGTTAAACTGCTCTGGGGAGTCACGGATAAGAGTTGATTAGGGTAAGAGGGCGCCATGGGTGGAAAAAGTGGAACAGCTGTCGTATGGTCCGTCACTTGGCGATTTTTGGTGCCAAACATGTCTGATGGCCCGACGAAGAGTCGCCAAGGCCGTCAGACACTACGGACGCCGGAAAAAAAACACCAGCGTGCAAAACATAATAGAAACCACCAAGCATAAAAATAGCAAAAAATATCAGTTAAAAAAAATTACACCTGGCCCATTTTTTTAATAATAAAAAGATCGGGGCATAAATATTCTATGTATTAAAACTAAAACCCGGACCCTTTTTTTAATAAACGGACCCGGGCATGTTGAATAAATAAATATTCTGTGCATTAAAAACTAAAACCTGGACCCTTTTTTTAATAAATGGATCCGGGCATGAAAAATTCTGTAGGTTAATTTTAAATAATAAACCGATAAAACAGAAGGCATGGCAATGTATGAGTAACTAATAAATACAATGAAATAATAAAATGGTATGACACAACCTGAGCAGTAGATAATCCAAATGACGCGAGCTACAGAAGGGAAGAATAATAATCAAAAAGAGAGACGTGCTGGAAATGGAATAACGGCTGTTTAGAATTTTTGAAAAAACTCAGTGAACAAAAGAAAAATCCTATTTGGCGAAGCCAGAGCCATCTGGTATCACCCAACGAAACCAGAAAGGTGTTAAAAAATATGGCAACCCAGAGAAGCATTATGACGGTCTTGGCGACTTATCGCGAGGAAAAAGTCGCCAGTCGTGGCGGACCATACTGCATCTGTTCCGAAAAAGTGAAAACCTCCTCAGCAGAAGGAAATTCTTTAGACGAAGAAAAGGGAAAAAGTCATATGGTGAGATCAAGGGAATAAGCTGGTTAAGAAAGTATCGAAATGTGATGTTTTGACAAATAATCAGACACTAGGAGAAACCTGTGAGCCCTTTCAATGATGATTCAGTTGAGATGCGAGCGACCAGATCTTTTGAAGGTCAAGTTGTGGGTGCTCCATCATGCCAATGTGCCAGATCACAGGTTCTGCCCGGTGTTAACAGGTTTTATATATGTATTCATTCTTCTGTAATAAAATAAGTCTCAGATCTTTTTGAACCTAGTTGTATTAATTGCTTAAAAACTGGAAAAATAAAGAAAATCTTACCAGAGGGATACCAGCAGCTTTGAGGAATTCCTCTAGTTGTTTGCCTTCAAGATTGGCACTGTTGAAATATTCCTTCACTCTTCGCCTCGTCCACCAGCTACTGGATGGCCTACAGAGAAAATATGATAAAATTTTTCAGGAACACACAATTTTCAAATTACTTTGGTTTCCATAAATTAATAAACAAAATCTTGAAATAGTGATTGCTCATTCAAAAATAAATCTCTCAATATAAAATATGAGTACTTTATGAAGAAAATAATGCTGAACTAAATTACAATATGAAAAATATGTCACGATCAGATCATGTCACGCACAAAATCAAAACAATGACAAGAGATATCCCTCAAACATAGGTCAGCAACCTGTGAATCCCAAACAATCAGTAGAGTGCAACACTCACCATTTTTTCTTTACTTCAAAATTTGAAAGACAGATGGCGGTACCAACAAGCACAACTCTGATAACATAAACACCTTAGGGCCATGCATATATATACACATACACTCACAAACACATTCAAATATGTACTGATTAATTAGAAATTATGCAGAGGAATGTGCATGTAAGGTTAAGTAGTAGTAGTAGATTGCTATCCCCATGTTTCAGTTGATCAAGGGATAATTTTTTTTAAAATACAGTAAAAGTCCATTATAACAAGTACGGCTTAACAAGAATCTTGCTATTAGGAGTAATTTGCAAGTGATTGTCAAAAAGTTAATGTTAAAGATACAAAAAATATCTTCTGCTTTTAGCGAAATTTATGAATGAAAATCAGAACACATTCGCTATACCGGCAAGGGAAATTCTCGAAAAGCACATTTTCTTTTATCTTTTCTTAATAATCACACATAAAATAGAGACTGGAAAGAGTGACAATATTTCATGCATCTCACAGGCGTTTATAAGTGGGAAGAGGATGGTAACCTCTCACTGTCCAAGCCAGTGCTCTACCATTAAGCTACAGAGGACAGACATTTTCTTTCCTAGACATGTCTTGGTTTGAAGGTTGGTGATTCGATTACCCACAGTGGAATGTGAACGATGTACTTTGTATAATTAGTTGAGAGCTTTATCATTTCGTAGTACATGTTGTATACTATCTTTTTGTTATCTATATAGGAGATAGAAAACCATATCATTTTTTTGAATGAATACTTTGGTCGCAGAAACTGCTGCATTTAATAAAGTGCAAAATTTTGTTATACCATCAACATTGTGTATTCTCATAAACAGTTAACTCTACATGCATATTTCAGCAAAAGTAGTTCAAAATAAAAGAATATAAAAGGTAACTTTATCCAGTTTGCTTTTCCCATTTATATGATTATACAGTCTATTATAATGACAACTTTCACTCTGATTGTGAACTTTAGTTGTAACAGACTTTCAATGTACAGTGAAACCTCAATATAACAATACTCTGCAGCCACGAAAATAATTGTTGTATAGGGATTATTGGTACATTCGAGAGGCAACAACTGAGCATTAGAGTATAGACATTTCTAAAGAAGAATTGAAAAAATATTTTTGTGGAGGGATTTATCATTGCCTGCAAGCAAAGTTTCACTGTATAAAGTATTTTACAAAAAAAAACCATTAAACATTCATGAAATAATGAAATACAAAGATATTTGCAGTTGAACGTAAAGATTATGGTGATAATCTCATAATAGAGATAGAGATTATCACCTTCTCTTATCCAATAAAGGGTTCAGATTTCTCTATTTTAGATAAAAGGAGGTTCTCAACCTTTACAGCAGGGGTTCTCAACCTTTGGAAGCCCACCGCCTGGTTTAATTCATTTTTGTAAGTGCAAGGCTTGGTCAAATATACGGATGAATGAAAATGAATGGGGGGGAGGGGGGAAGGAAATGGCCAGTCACTCGCGGCTTGGTATGGATGATGTCAGGGCCCCAGTGATTGAGAAACACTGTTCTACAGCACATGATAACAACCAGTACTCTTATGAACAAGCTAAGTATTGATGCAGAGGACTCTGATCATACAAAGGACATTCGCACCAATAGGTCTTCCTTGTTGGCTGTCTCAGTCTACACTAAAGTTCTCTCGGTAAGAGAGCATTAGTGACTAATGCCATTAGTGTAGACTGAGACAGCCAACAAGAAATACTTTCCCCGATGTAAATTGCTTTATCTCTCCTTCCTCCTTATCACCCGTTGCCTCTCATATTCAAATTGATCATTCAATCTTGAGTGGATGGACCACTATTAAATGATGATGAGCGAAGTAGAATTATTTAGTTCTGTCTTTATTTTCATGAGTTTGTGAATTTATTTAATCTATCTGGGTAAGTTTGATATGACGCACTACCATGGTCATATCAGCATTTTTCTTTTCCAGTTTTTAATCAATGTAATGAAAGAGAACTTACTTGTTTTTGTCTAGCGGAGTATATTTGTAGTTATACAAAATAGCACGGATGTATTTGGGGGGCTTATGGACCGGAAATGGTAGCCTCTCTTTATCCATCAAATCCAAAACTAGAATGAATAAACATTTCAGATGAGCAGGAGATAAGGGGGGGGGGGGAAGAATCTTAAACACTTTGAAAATTACAAATTGAAGGAAAAAAAGAGCAGTTTTTCCACAATGTTATGAATGAATTTTAAATTTAGTCAAATGGAGTACGATTCAAGTCCTAACATTTGAAGAAAAATAAAAGAATTTCCTATGTTTTTTTCTTATTCTCACCTTCTTTACGACCTTCTAAGAGTCTGTATGCAAAGCTGATAAACCAAGGATTATGTTCATAATTACTCAGAGCAGCAAACCACATTTGCCAGTCAAGTCTTGGTTGGTGAGGGACTAAGAGCAAAATAGAGGAGCAATCAACACACGCATGATAGAAGAATTAATCACATTTAACTTCCTAGATTATGGATAGCACAATAATGTATAGAATAAAAATTATGATTTAATACTAGTATAATCACTACATTTTTCTAAATTTGTCATTATTAATGACTGAGGTGCAGGAACTCAAAATTGAATTTTTATTACTTTGATGAACTTATCCAGGGGTTTGTCCAGTCAAAATTTGGGATTGTTTTCTGGATCCTTCATAAAATTCTGAAAACCCTTTCTTTCTTTTCTTTCAAACCCAGCGCAACTTGGTCCTATCATCATGGAGAATTTACTACAGAGCATGTTGTGCCGGAAGTGTGAGTGCATGTACCTAATAGTCTGAGTATGTATCTAATGTTTTGTTTGATATTTTAGTCTGCTATCCCCCCCCCTCTTTTTTTTCAAATTGAACAAATTGACCACAAAAAACAAATTAACAGAACCATAAATTTGACATTTCATTTCTTTTGTAATAAATTAAATAGATTCTTTCACTTTCCAGTATACTTTTTCACAAAACTAATGACCATTTCCATACAAATAAGGAAATTTTTTTTCACAAAGCAGGACCCTAAAAAAATTCTAGACAAACCCTCGTAATCCTTTTGGCCTCTCATGCACTGAAGAATAATTTTTCATTTTGAGTTGAAACTTTTTAATTTTCTTTCAAACCAAGCATAACTCAGGTCTATTGACATGAGTGATTTACAACTGAATGAGTTTTGTCAGAAATGTGCATGTGTACTTAAACAGTCTGAATGCAAATCAATATGCAAATTTTTATAGCACTAACCATCTATTTTCAAACTATGAATGAAGTGTGATAATTGAAATCTGTACCATCATAGGCCTGTTGCTCTCTGTGGTGAGACATAAATGAGTTGATCAGTGAGCATTCACACCTTGAAGTTGGGAACTAGAAAAACCAACTTTCGATCATTGGAACAATGACCAACCACTGTGCCACTGACTTTATTTTACATATATGATCATAATCTATATAGTGTATTTTAAGTTGTATGTTCAGGCCAGGGTTTGTCAAACTTTTACCACCCATGACTCACGTCTTTTTCAATGCTTATCCACAGGTCCCCAGAATAGTCTAAAAACAGCCCAGAAAGCATCAAGCAAGCACACATCAATATCGCTAGCTCACCACGATGTCCCTAGAAGCCACAATGCACACTTTGAGAACTACTGATTTAAGTGCATCTGAAATTGAATTTGTAACAACCAACAGTAAAACAACAACACACACTAATGAAAATCCAAAACTTATTTTTTTGAAGCTTACTTAAATAATGTGGAGAATCAGAAAGATCACCAGGCTTGTGCAAGAAATGGTATTCTTTCCAACCAGCGGTTTCCGAATTACTACCTTCAATCACAAGTTCAGGCCGTCCATCTACCCCAGTCATTCTATAATCATAATAAATTCAAATAAAATAAAAACAATAATCCATGTGACATCTCTCACAAATCAATTCATTTTTATTTTATTTCACCAAAAAAACTGGAAAAAGAGATACTTTCAGATTTTGTTGCAGGACTTTTCAAATATGAATAATAATATAAAAAAAATTCCCCAAGCTTGGGTATTTAAAAAAGTTTCCAGATGTTTTGACTAAAGATTCTGAATTTCCATCATGTGTAAGCTACTATAAATGTCCATAAAGTAAAGTCCCATAAAGAGCAAGCAGTCAGAAAATTGATTTATAATCACACAAACTAAAAACTTCTAATATGGGCACATAAAGTGCGTTCAAGTAGAGTGATATTTTAGTCAATAAAAGTAATTAATTTCAGAGTCACATTTTTTTTCATGGGTTTCTATTGACCTTCTAAAATTAAATTAAGACCTTTCAAAATCCTAAAGTAACTTTCATAAAGCACTAAAAAGCAAAATGTAAAATAGACAAAATTGACTGAAGGCTGAGATAAATAACTTCATGATTGGATGAAGGAGAGTTTAACGAAGATAAAAAAACAGGTCCTTTTTATGTTACACTATGCAAGTTGGTTTTGTGAGCCACAGTGAAAAAAAAAACATGTGAGGTGGTGTGCTATGTGATGTGGTCAGCTTGCTTCGCTCTCACATACATACAGATGGAAAAGTGTTACAATATTCCTAGAATGCCTAGACTGCTCAGTTTAGTATTGAAAGTTTTATCCTATTCATTAGAGACACATTCAAGTCTAAAACTTTTTTCTTTTTTTAATGCACTTTTTCTTAGCTTATTCATTCATAGAATTATTATTCATTCATCTTATATGAAAGGGTTCAAAATCTTTCTGAAAAAGAAAAAGATGAATGTGGAAACTGGAAAGCGATTTCAAAGTGAAAATGAATTAATCTGGCTTGAGTGATAGTTGGATTCATTTTGATTGGCACATAAGTTTAGCTCAAGACACGGCTGTTCTATGTTAGCACATGCATCTATATAAAAAATATTTGTTAACCAAAGCAGAAAAATGTTACAAAAAAAAAAAAAATCATTGTTAGCCAAAAAATTTGATAGTAAAGGCATTCATTACCTGAGGTATTACTGTGTATGCTTATGCAAACATACAAATATTCTAAATTTTACTTATTTTTCCATAAATCACTTTATGTGTGTGACAGTTTTATTAAATACGAAAGACATTATGAAATTTTTCAATTGGATAAAATAATTAATTGTAAACAAATGGCTATTTTATGTACACACAACTTCTTCCCTTTCATGTGAGAAATTTGATTTATAACTGATAGTATCGGTGATGATGTCAGTAGATCAAATCAACATTAATTTTACATAACCCTTAAATATTTACAGATGACAAGCTTAGTAGGCTGCTGAATTACGTGCTTGTTGATGCTTGCGATCAAGGGAAGGAAAGAAGATTATTTTTCTCATTCATATGAAGAGGCATATTTTTGTGCAATTTAAATATTACAAAAACCAAAAATACAGTGTTCACACTGTTAAATTGAAATGAATTATATTTAAATATTAACACATTAAACACTATTATATTTATCATACCTATTACATCACTTGTAGAATGAATACCACCAGGGTAAAGTGATACAAGTTACTTTTAATCAGTTTTGCCAATAGTATATCAATACAATTTGTGTATGCATACATTACAACAAAGGTCGGAAGACCTGAAAGATAGACCAGACAAATCCCAGCTCATGTGTCAAGAAGTGAAGGGGAACTCCATATCTTTTAACAGAAGACCTTTAACTGGCAATGATGAGATATCTCACCTTCATAAAAGCCTCTTATTTTAATATTGACAAGCCCAGCTATTTTGTAAAAATGATTTCTCAATGGAAAACTCTTCCCTATATCCTTTAGTTTGCACCTGCTGAAAATCGGAAGAAAACCTACTTTTATTAAAAAAAAGATAGGGCATTTTGAGGGGGGAGGGGGTAGTGATTTCTAATTGCTGCTTTAGGGGTTAAAGCAATTATTTGCAGAAACAAACTGGCATAAGTCTAGAAATGCTTGTAAATGTTCTCAGTTTCCTGGCTTTTAACCATCTTGGTTTGGTAAATCATGGGTCTTACCGATAAACCGAATAAGTTTGATCAGTCTATGAGTTTCGAATGCAAGGCGTACATTACAATTGTGTTTGTTGATTTCATATCACGATATATGAGTATTTCAGTGTTTGATAAGAACTTTTTCTGAATCATTACTAAAGAGAAAGAGAAAACTGTCCAAAGAAACAAATATAGAGATCTACCTTCTAAACAAACCATAAGGATTGGCAACATGATAATATTGAACATTATTGTACCATTCCTGTACCACTGGCCAGAGACTGCGCTGAACACGAGGATCTAAGGATGCATGGGGCACCTAAACATATACAAAAGTCAACCATTAGTTGGTAATAATCAGAATTCACCATTATACAACTCTTCCACTTTCATGGTTCTGAAAAATATGTGAATCAAGAACAAATGAATTTTTTTTTCTCTTAAACTAAACGTTACACTAACAAACATCAATCTAAATAGCATTAGAAGGAAACTCTAATTTTAATACATCAAAATTCAATTTATAGATAACTTTGATTAAAAAAATTAAAATAAATTCAACAGAGACTTTTATAAGACTTAGCCAAGGGATGTTAAGGTTATCATTAGTCGAAAAGGAATTTCTTCGACTAATCATTATTATTACTGTTAATTTAAAAAAGTTGGATCGAGAAACAACCAAGCAATTAGCATAATGATAATCAGGGTTGGTGAAAAAACCAGGTTTTTTTGGTTTAAATAGAATTAACATTAAAAACAATAACATTTCTGAAAAATCAGAATGACTACTAACAATTGATTGAAATAAAATGTTCATTAATGTAATTAACACTATCCACATATTAATTAATCTCTAAATATTTCTTGTATTTTAGTAAAAACCATTTTTTGCAATTTAATTATTATTTTTTGCTTAATGAATTACTTTATGTTTGAAAATTCTTAATGTTATTAACCATATAATTAAAAAAAATTGTTTAATCTTTTTTTTTTTTTCCTCCAGTTAAACTAAAGTATATTTAATTAGAAAGCTATTTTACAAAAACTATGATAAAAATTAAGTGATTATAATGCATTTAATGAAGAATAAATAATACAGATTAATTAGTGATGATTTATGATATACAGGGTGATTATAATTAAAGTTCTGATTTAAAACACTGTAGAAGATCCATTGTCAGAATGACTTGAAAATTTACATGAATATTCCTGAAGCAATGGAATTTTATGTGGCAAAGAGGAAAAAAATACTTAAAAATAGAAAATTAATGACACTGTACTCATCCAACTAAAATTTTCTTGCAGAATGGGAATAATAGCCATTCAGGGCGAAATGATAACTTAATTAGCATTGCATGATTTCATAATTCATAGAAACATGACAAAAATGACGTAATTAAACAAATAACTACAACTTACTCAAGAAATGTTAAATATATTATCCACCATAAAATGGCAATGAGATGAAAGCCCAAAAATGCTTGTTTAACTACTATGTCGTGGTCAAGATGTGGATATGCTTGCAATTCACTAAAGTTTGTAATCCGACCTCTGCTCATAACATTTTGAGGTATCAAAAGAAGCTCAAACTTTTTCATGAGATAAAAAAAAACACACTGAAAAAAATTCTGGTGAACCGTTCAACTTATTTGAACAGTTTTTTGCTGAAATTACTGACTACAGTGTGGTCGTAATAAAAAAAAATTGCTTGAATAAGTTGAATAGAAATTTAGTTTTTTGTGTCTTGTGAACAATTTTAATTTTTGGAGATCAGCCCTTTTTGGAATTAGCGATTCCACTGTTTTACATTATGCCATTGTCATCCATGATCATAAAACCTTGCAAAGCATTTTTTTAATGTTCTTGTAGTGATAAGAATTGATTGTTTTGAATAAACCTGCTTGTGCTTTTCCAACAAATTCACGAATTTATATAGATAGTTTTTGAAAGATCCTGTGTTTATTGCCATTTATCATCTTGTAATACAATAAGTAACAAAATATATGTTACTGCCAAAGTCTGAAGTGCAGCCACTACATGAATTGGCCAAAGTCTGAATTGCAGAAATGATTCAGACTTTGGCCAGCCATTTCACAAAGTGGCCAGAGATCCCTGGCCAAAGTTTGATGTGTTAATGTAAGACAGCCTGGTAGGAGCTAAATCCATTTTTTAATCATCAACATGTGATACATGCCTATATATAGCAGCTGCACTGGATTAGCTCCATGTGACGAGAAAAAAAGTGAAATTTGAGAGAAAAACTATAAAAATAAGTATATCTAGTTTTTCTGCCAAATTTTTGGGGAAAAATTATTACTGCATCGTGACTGTGGTTTGATGGGTTGCTGTGGATATAAAACGTGGACATAATTATCATGGGAAAAATACGCCAACTTAACGATAAGTCTGAATCTTGTCTTTTTTTTACCAGACTGTGGCCAGGGATCACCGGCCACTTTGCGAACTGGCTGGGTCAATATTTAACAAATTAGCCAATTCACAAAGTTGTTGGCCCGTTGCAAATTGGACAATTTCAGGCTAGGCTTTGGCAGTAATATATACAAAAACTGTTTACAATGCTTCAACAAACTACCTACCAAGCTGATAATGAACAACCAAAGAGCAGCAGCACTGACACATACTGTTCCTATCAATGAAAATATCTTTTGGAATACACCATTCTGTTTAAAACTCCTAAAATGGAAGAAAAAAGTTATTGAACAGAGACACATTCCAGAATTTAAAATTTCCATGATTATGAGACACTGAATGCATGAAATTAAACTCTCACCAGAGTTTGCTTTTGTCATGGTGTCTTCAAATAACAATACATAAAAAACAACACACATAAAAACACACATTTATGTCCATTCATTGTAATTGCATAGAAATTTTAATATGAGCCATCAAATAATTTATCAAGAGGACAAAATTAAATTATTGGCTGTGATCAAGAGTATTAATGAATTCCACAAATAAAGAATATGTTTATATATTCACTGTCACTTATAACAAAATTTTTATGCAAGGAAAAAAAAAATTTCCAAACACATAAAATTGAACACTTACCACACACACACACACCAGCACAGTCTCTAGAGCTCAAGAGCACCCCAAGTTGGATAAAAAATATTTTTATCAACTGCATTTCTACATCTAAAAGAATAGGGGGGGTCGGTACATTAAAAAAACAATGGCCTACTAACACTAATGTTGCTCAACACCCAGATTTTGGCTTTTCTGTGCAAAGTTGCCTCTTTCTAACTGATTAAAGATGATTACATGATTAAACTAAGAATTCTTGAATAACTAAAGAGCAGGGGTGTGGAAACCACAAAAACAGCACAAGCATCAAAAAGGCACAGCAAACAACTTTTTTTGGATAAGGAACAAGCATTTGATTCAACTGAAGGATTAAATAAAAAAAAATTAAGATAAAAAAAGGTAATAAAAAACAGTCACTGTAGCTATCATTATGAGAATGTGAGAATAAAGGTGAAGGAAATTATTACATAATTTGTATTTACCTGTATAGAGCCAACAAAATGTTAGCTGTTAAAGAAACTAGTCCTATGCCAATGGTGACTGGCAATATGGCTGACAATGCCTTTTGAAACTGGGCGGGAGTAAAGCCTATAAATAAATAAAAATATTGTGAATTGTGTGTAATTTCATTTGGGGGGGGGGGGGGACCAACTATATTTCTTGGCATAAAAAGTCAATGTAAGCACATCACCTTTTATGTAATTGTTCTCTAACATATTTGTCTGTAGAATACAAACAAATATGTGTCAGAAATTTCTTGCTAAATGCTCAGAACCAATTCTGAACAGCTGAAATGTATCTCAACTCTTAAAGCGGCAAGCCTGAGCTACTTTATTAATTAAACTTGATCTGCTTCATTTTTGTCACACTGGAATATCTTTGGTTCTTAAAGTGCTTCTATTTTGGCATTGACAAGCCCAAATAAGTGTTAAAAGTTGTTTTTGTGGTCAAACATGTTTTCCATCTCCCCCACCACCAATCGATTAACTGCAACTGGGCACAGCCAGCCTTTGTTAAAAGTTAGATAACAGAAGGAGAGAGAACAGGATATAAAAAATCATGATTAAAAAAAAAAATCGAAAATTTTGATATAAATAAACTGACTGCTTATTAATTAAAATAAATGTTGGTGATCATTAAAAATGCAATCTCTCAAATGTAATTCAGCATTGATGAATAATTACCAAACTACAAGCAAAAAATATTAACACCAAAATTCTGTGTTTATGTAACATGAAAAGTTGTAGAGCACAATTAAACTACATGGATTAACATTTCTCTTGTAGAGAAATTCTATTTATGACAGCCCTTAAGGGCATAGCGAGGGGGAGGGGGGACTTGGGGGGGTCTGCCACCCCCTGCCCCCGATGTGTGAGAAAATGACAGAAAAAAGGGGAAAAGATGACCAAATCTATTGTTCTATCACTTTGGTTCCCCCCTCGAAATGAAAGCGGTACCCACCGAACAAAATTTCTGGCTACGCCCCTGACATTTCCCCCCCCCCCCACATTGTAGTGGCGATTCAGTATCACAATCACATATGGTGCAGTGTTTCTCGAGATTCACTCGATGTACAACCAAAGGGTCATTCAGCATCAACTACATGAAAAACATTCTGTTGACAAGATGATTTCTTGCGCAACTGATGAATGCATTTATTACGTGTTTCTAACTTGGCATGATGTTGCTTAATAATTTACACAGTTTTATTTTTTCACACATTTAATGAGTTTTGGTAAAAAAAAACAAGTAAACTTCAGACTTTCACTTTACATATACAATTTCAAGTCCAATTCTTCTGGATTTTTTTCCATGCATAAAATCTAGAAATAGAACAGCTTTCTTTCTGCACTGTATCTAGGGATTAAGTTTAGATGATCTATAATTACCCCAAAGATCTAGATTTCTTTTAATCATGAACGTCACCGCAAATAAATAACATGCTTAATATACTAGGACTTTTACTTGAATATGATTAAAGTTATGTAAAGGGGGAATAACAAAATTTAAATTTTTTTATTTAAATCACCATACCCTGAAAGAGAAAGGAAGAGACGGTTTTTTCCTTTCTTTCAGCACAGTAAGGAAATACGTTTAGTATAAATAATACCAAACAATTTTTTTTTCAAAAAATAAAAATCCTCTTATTAGAAAGTCAGGCATTTCATGGCAGGTGTCTTTGTATCAGTGAGGGAAATAAAAGTGATGGGGGCAGAGTTAATTTTCTAGTTTGGGGGGGGGGGGGGGGAAGGAGAGAAGCATTTACGAGTTCGCAATCGGAAAACTTAATTCTTCCTGAAAATAAGTGGCAATTTCTAGAAAGTTTAGTGAGTTACAGTGTGGCAATTCTAATGCGGATCAGGAAAATTTTAAGAACTGCTTAAAGGGTTTAATTGCAGAAAGAAATGTGTGAGGTCACTCTCCACTGTTCATACAAAGTATAAAAGACTGGATACCAAACAAAGATGAAGTTCGTAAAAAAAATTCGCATGCTTCTGTGGAGAACCGAACCACCAACCACTCGCAGTCCGGGCAAGTGCTTTACCACTGAACTAGAGACTTTTTTCTTTCTTCTTGAAGAGCATACATGAACACTAAACAGGACTGTGCATGGAGCCTAGCTCAGCTAATAGCTCTTGATGACAATAGTTCCCCCCCCCCCAATGCTGAAATATAGAGAGAAACGTCAATTTCCAAAAACTGTTCATAAAAAATTCTGGGATCTATTGTCATTAACAGCTATTAGCTGAGCTAGGGGGCTGCTTATGAGTGGTCCTGTTTGGTGTTCATATATTCTCCAAGGGAAGAAAATGTCTGTCCTCTGTAGTTTAACTCTAGAAAACTCACTCTATGTCTCAGAAACGTAGACATATAGGCAGTTAACATGCAGTTTTATCAGTTTCTTCCGTTAGTATTAGGTTAATGGTAGAGCACTCGCCTGGACTACTACTACTTAACCATACATGCACCTCATACACATTCCTCTATGGAATTTCTAACGAATTGGTGCATGCCGGAATGCACATGTACGTGTTGTGAACCTACTGTGAAGTTTATTATGGTTTAACGTTTGTTATGTGTAGTGCTGCACCATCTGCCATATATTTTTTCTAACTATAAGTGAAGTGTAATGATTGAATAATTGTACTGTGCAGGCCTGTTGCTCTCTGTGATAGACTTTTTAATAGGAAGATTGGCTCACGTTTGGGCACTCGCCTGGCTGCAAGATGTTGGTGGTTAGATTCCCCACAAAGGCATGTGAATTTTCTCTCCGTACTTCATCTCTGCTTAGTATCAAGCTTTTTGTACATTGTATTTTAGTTTACTAGCAGAAATACCTAGCGCTTGCCAGGTTTTCTTCAATTACTGGGAGGATTGAAAAAGTGACATACCATTATAAAGGAATAAACGGTTATACATAATACTGGCAGAATAAAAAGTGACAAACCATTGTAAAGGCATGTGTATTTCTGAAACGCATTACTAGAGAATCGCGGTAATCAAAGTAAACATTCCGAAAGGGATTATTGGGGCACAGGAACCATTGTTGCCCAATGGTTTTTCGCTCAATTAGGGTATTTGCCCAGCTTTGAAGGACCTTTAAAGTAGTCCATGGTTCAATTCCAGTCCTGTTTAATATATATACAAAAGTTGGCTACGATCAGTCTAACATTGTAGATTTGCATAAAAAACAAACATACATACTTTCACATTTATGTATAAGATTCACACGCACATTGCAACAAGAAAATAATATGTATCTACAATGGTATACAGTAATTGAGAGCAAGAAATACAACCAATAATTGGCTAAAATACATTTATAAAACATGACATCTTTTAAAACTGACAACTTACTGATAGATGAGTGTATAGTCCAATCAGGTTTTACTTGAAGGGAGAAAAAATTAACAGTCCAATAGGCTAGACCTCCGTAGACAATACCTTTGGCTATTTGAACAACAACAAACTTGGTGAATTGAAATCCAGAACCACCAGAAGAACTCTTTCCACCTGTTGCATAAGGAAGACAGTTATGAAAATTATATTTGGTATGAAAAATCTGGAAGATGCAATTTGTCATAAGTATACACCCAGCTATAGCAAACCTGGCTAAAGTAACTCTGACCCCATCACACAGGATATTTCCTTATTAGATTAATTTTGGTTCCTGACAAAAAAAGTCCAATCATGAACAAAAAAGTCTGATATTTTTATTACAACACTCTCATTTTACATACATGAAGGCTAATTAGATTGACTTTGAAGGAACAGCTGTGGTGGATAAAACGGCCAAGATGGAAAAGGAAAAAATAAGTTATTTTTCTACACACAGTGCTCCACCACACCAATACACCAATGCAATGACCAAATTCCATGAATTGGGCTTTTCACCTATCTATTATCAGCCATATTTTCCACACGATTCCCTGCAGGTATTTTCAGTGTTCTTAAATTCAAAAAGGTGACTTTGTGGAAAGATTTTATCTAATGGTCTGAGTCACTGCAGCTGTAGTTGATTGTTTTGAAGATTTAGAGAAAACAAATTTTTCTGACGAGATTTAGAAATTGGAAGATTGTGGGAGCGAGTGAGGGAGTTTTATGTTGAAAAATAGAAAAGAAATTTTTCCCGAAAAAAGTAAATATATTTTTCTTAACTTTGCTTATCAAACAACCTATACATTTCGTTGATGTAATCTACAAAAAGAATGCAGTTTTGACTGAAAATGAGCGACCGAAACAGCTGTCTGGTGTTCAAACTCCTGAAATAATTTGTTCAAAGTTTCAGTTCAAAAATTAAGAGAATCTACTTTAATTTCTGCAACAAGTGTAGAATTAAAATTAGTACAGAATTTAAAATTCTATAAAATTTTTTGTTTCTTCAGCAATTTTCCCAAGATGCAGATTGTACATTAATAGCTGATCCTCCAAAAACTACAGTAAGAACAAATCCATCACACAAAATAAACAATGAAATACAAATTAACTTCATATCATAAAATATTCACCTGGTAATGATCGACCAACCAGATTAAGAAGGAATTCATCGTCAACCAAAGCGATGCATAATGTGATTGTTAATAAATTGAAGAAGTTGTAATTCCCTGTCAAAATAATCATCAACTGGAATAGAACCTATGGTGAAAAATAATTATTATTTGATTAATTAAGTAAATAATAACGATATCAAACATTAAATAAATCAAAGCACAAGGGAGGGAAGATTCAAAAAAAATCAATAACAAATTATAGTTAAAATATACTTGATATAACTTCCTTCGAATGGACTGAATAAAAATGGACTTATGAGCAAGGTAACATAATAACAAGCAAGCTTGTTTAGTGAATAAGGCTAAAAGGATAAAATTGTTAGACCGGTCATTGACTGGAAGCTATTAGGAGCGAAACAAGTCAAATGTATGTGTGAGACTATTATAGCTGTGTTGCACATACACGCGACCTCTTTGCACTCATAGTAGCTTCCAGTGGGTGACCAGCCCTTGACATTACAGAGAAGTCTAGCTGTATAAATAATACATACCTGGCTATAAAAGCTGAATATCCGTAATGAACGAATAGGAATAAAGAAGAGTAGTGGAATACCGATTTCTATCACATATGTTCCTACCACACCCAATTTCAGAAGCCACTGTGGAATGTGATGTGCGTACCATGCAAGTGGTGTAGGGATGCACTGGCTCTCAAAATGGTAGTGCAAAGCTATAACAAAAATTAGAATATGACATGAATGTCGCTCTCCACTTGTTAATACAAGATATACAGAAGACTGGATGTTGTGAAGATATTTATTATTTGAGATGTTAATTTTTTAAGGAAAAATTTCCTCTGTAGCTTAGTGGCCAGAGCACTCGTCCGGCAATCGAGGGACCCGGGTTCGACTCCCGGTAGAGGCAGAGATGAGTTTTTTCCTTCCTTAAAAAATTAACATCTCAAATAATAAATATCTTCACAACATCCAGTCTTCTGTATATCTTGTAAAAATTAGAATGTTTGAACATACACATAGAAAAACAACTCAAATTTTTTTGATAGCAAGATAGAAACTGCTGCTTTTGGCACCTTAGATTCAAATGGTATAAAAGTTGTTAATTTTTGTTAAAATACAGATCACACAATTAAAATTGACAAAAATGAAAACTACAAATATAGTTAAATCCAGATTTAAGGAATCAGAAAGGACAGAAAGTTTAATTCGTTATATTGAGGTTCTTATGTGTTTAGTATTTTTAACCTCAATATTGATAGAAATATTAATTGGCTTCTTTCAAATGTATATCTGTGTGTGTGTACGAATGTGTAAAAATTTTTTTTTTTAAATTTTATTAATTTCTTTTTCATTGAAAGTTTTCGATAGCGCCCACTTCTGAAACAGTTTCTACCCCACAGCTCGTTAAAAGCTGCGGCATTCTATTAACTAGTTTGTCACAATGCAAGGTACCTATTTTATGTGTCTTTTTGAATTTATGAAAATTGTCTTGAACTCAAGATTTAGTTAATCAAGGTCCCCAACTGTATTTATATTTAGTTGACTTACCTGTTAAGCCCCACCATGTTGGACACATGCTAGTCAACTTGACAACTCCAGATGCAAACATGAGACGAAACAAGAGCCAGCGAATAAGCCATAAGGTTACAGTATCATGGGGTCGATATGGCAAGGATGATATTGAAGCAGTATGAATTATGCTTTGTAGAATTCCTAAAGGAGCTACTAAAATCGTAATAAACCCAGCTTCTAGTAACAAGATATCCCTGCAAAAATGTAAAGCAATATGAATTACAAGTACATGTATCATGAGAAAGCAGTAAATAAATGTCATTATGAATTCAAGTTTTAAGGTGAAATACAAATACATTTCTCAAACTTTCACATTTTTCTTTTCTACAACATAAGGATATTGTTTATGCATGCAGACATTTTTATTCATAAACAGTTCTAAAACAGTTTTTTTTTTTTTTTTGTATTATGCTGAGACGAATTCAGGAAGAAAAGTTTGCTGTCTCTGCGGAAATCGCTCCCTAGTCTTCTTGCAATTCAGGCATTGTAATGTCTGGTCTAATTTGTACCAACAAGTACATTATCGTATACACTATGAGAGACATGTGACTTTGCTTTCTTTTTATATTCCATGGACTGTGACATGACGAGTAGAAGTATAGATCTTGCAGCCTCACTTAACTGCAGCAAATGGCACCCAGGTGGCAACAGTACAAAGATTTTTCTCAACCCATGATACATGAAGGAAAGAGACTTTTCGGGATATTATGTCCAATATTTCTCTCTCTATTGTAGCTATACTGTAGTCTATACTTTAGCATATCATACCCCAATGCATGGGGGGGGGGGGAAGGAAAACAAAATTTCATGTCGTTCATGGTATATACGGCAGCAAATTTGCCCTGACTGTATGAGGACTGAGGTTTGACTGCCAGAGGAGACTGAAAACTCTCTTTCTGAATTCACCCCTCTGCATAATATCCAGAAAAGTTTTTCCTTCGTGTATCATGAGCATATAAATTTCTCAGTTCAAAACAATTCTGAAGTAGAATTGAAAAATTATAAGTTTTCAGCATAACAGAATTTATTTTTTCATTTAGATCGCAGCTTCCCAAACTTTTTGTTTGATATATCACCCCCCCCCCTTTTTCCAAAAAATGTCTTTCTCAAGTTCACTCATAGGATCCTATACTAAACCCATAGCTGCTACACCCCGCAGGGACCAATATTGCCCACTTTGGGGGAAACACTGACTTAGATAATTATTTATTGCATGAATATATCACTACCATTTTAATGGTTGTAATTCATACAAGAGATTGAGAAATCCAAATATGAATATTAACATCAACAAAATAACTTAAGTTTTATTTGTGTATAAACTATATACGCATAACTTACCACTGGAACCACATGAAAGTCTGACCTACCTGAAAAAAAATTTCAATAAGTATCCCGTGTTTGCGATGGAATGCAACAAAAAAAGAAGAGTGCCATCTAGAATAAAAATGAAAAAGTATTTAAAGAATTTTCTATATAAAAATGGCTTTCATTCACCTTCAAGCTTGAGACAAGGCAGATATTTTATAGATGTAGAATTTGAAGGGCAATAAAATAGATTGTTTTAATTAAAAATTTGCTTGTAATACATAGATGAAAAGAAAGTGTTTAACCCATTTGTTGATTTATACTACTAATACTTAAGCCTTAAATTGGCAAGCACAGATGTGTCAACTTTCGAAATCTACTAGAAATCCGGAGATTCTCCCGGGGGGGGGGGGGTGGAGCCCTCCTGGTGGCACTCATAGACTCGATCAGAAAAAAAATTCACAAAAAAAAACAAAAAAAAACATTCGATTTTTTTAAAAAATCAATTAAGAAAAAGTTACATTTCCCCCCCCCCCCAAGGCAGGTTTGGCATTGCTCTTAAGCAGAATATAATTCCATGTCAGTCTTTCCATGCAGAATAGAGAAATCACATCTACATACTGTTCATAAAATATAAGTGGATGCTTTCGTGAATGCTATCAGTAATTCTATCTTGGGTATATGAACTCTTAAAAGCTTTATATAGTTTAAAGTTTTATATTTTCTTTCTGAAGACATGTAATCGGAAGAAACAATTTAAAAAAATTCAAATTACAAAGCTGCAGATGAAAAAACGTGTTTACCGCATCGCTGTTAATGGAATACAATAACGATTATACAGGAATTTCAGCAACCAAGGTCATGCCCATGATAAATGATTGCAGATAAACGCTACGAAAACGAAGTCGCATCTTTGCCAGTTGCTTAAATGCGGTCACAGAGACTGTTTTTAAGACTGCTCGATGGAACTCGATGGACAGCCACGGCTGTCCTCTATGGGTGTTCTCCCTAACAATGACGGTAATCATTGACGCCACAACGTGAAAGCTTGGGTAAAATTAATTTTCTGCCAAAATCTGTAGAAATTTTAACAAATTCGGAGAGCGGGAGAAAGGATAAAAAATCGGGAGAGTTGGCAGGTCTGAAAGCATTAAAACTTAATTTTTCACAATATTAACTTCAGCTGACCCCAGTGCTGCTCATGGGGGGATTCAAACATGGATCCTCATGATGAGAGCCAAGCATGATGCCTATATGACCGCATAGCGGCTGTTGATTTGTTGCAAAAAAAAAATTATAATTTTTTAATTTTGGGATCTTCCAATGATATATACCATATTGAAAGAAAAACCTTCAAAGTTCACACGAATAGGCTAGGAGGCCTACAGCAGATTGATAAACTGCAATAATGCTATTTAAAGTTATCTATTCAAATTAGAAATTTCAGCTCATTAATCAAAAGTCTATTAGGCTTTTAATACACAAATCAGAAGAGAAATTCCAACTAATTTGTAACTTTTTGGAATTTTTCCATTTAAATAAAAAACTTTTCATTCACTGAAGATATTAAGATTACTAAAAGTCTATAGCAAAAAAACTGCACATTCAGGGTTACTATAACTTTTGACTGAAAGATTTCCTTGACTATCGAATTGCCAAATATTTTCTAAAAAATGAAATTGATACAGTATTCATGCTTATTAACTCTTCCAAAAGTTGAATTTATATAGAAGATTTTTTTTTAAAAAGCATCATATCAAGATTTGCATTTGATTAGGTCACACAGCAAATGTTACCTCTTTTATCCAAAACAATGTGTGTGAATGATAGTACTGGAATATTCAACTGTTTAATTTGGAGATGAATTTTTATTTTTTTTGATTACCGCATTAGCCAGCAAATAAGAATTATAGATTCAAAGCAATTTTTAAATATCTGGACTCTAAGAATTAATTGAAGTGTTGAACCTTGTTTCTATACCTCTTAAGGTCCCATCTGTTTCATCAAGTTCATTCAGATAAGTCTAGCTTAGAGGGTTTTTCTTCTACCGCAATCTTGATTGATTTCGTATTCATTCTCATATAGCTATACTATAACTTCTAAATTAAAAGCTACTTCATTAAAATTAAATAAAAAATTATTTTCAAGTTCTAAATTAAATGCAGTTTGATGAATTAAACTGAGAAAGGCATAGAACTACAAAGTATTTTTTTATTCCTAGATCACGTGTGCAAGACTAGATTGAGCAGGGCAGCAATGAGATACTGTGTCAGCCAAGGCAAGCATGCATTTTGACGTGCCTGTGGAATGTAAAAGGAGCAGTTAAAGTGTGGATTCAGCACACCCCCCCCAGCTTCTGGTCCTGCCTCCCCCCCCCCCCAGTTGCAGCCCGGGTAATTTAGTAATGTGATTTTTAAGTATGCAAAAAAATTTGTGAAATATTCTAAAATGGGAAAAAAATTTAATCAATTGAAAAAAGAAAGGTTATAGATAAAATTGAGGACATGAAAAATATCACTCAGTAGAAAGCAACATGGTACTGTAAATATGGAAAAGAAACTAAACTAAATTAATAAATACAAGTGATTACGAGAATGTGTGTACATCATAGTTTTCTACAATCTCTTGAAGAAATATTGCAGTGCTGAGAAATTTTTCTGACCTTTATCTGATTCCTGACCACATTTTTTCTCCTGACTTTCTAAGTTGTAGGAACCCTTGACATTGCATGTCAAGTTCTGATCATTCCAACATAAGTTTGAGTATTAAATGTTTTTTTCTGTCCAATGTTTAAAAGAGATAAGACTTCTGAATACTAACTTGATATAAAGAAAAGTACAACATCCAAAGGAGAGTAAAATTAGTCATGTCTCTCATACGGCCCCATATCATGCAGCCAAAGGATATGAGTATCCCGACAAGAGCACAAATGTCCATCATGAAAGCGACATCAACACCAAGAGCCGGTGCAAGCCACAGCAACGATGGAATCTCTTTGGCCTTTTTCTGGATGATCTCTGGTTCTGCTTCTGTAATTACAAAAATATTGGTAACACTTAAAATTTTGCAAAACATAATGAAATAAATGGTAATGTACTAACAGATACTAGAAATCATTTAAAATTTCAAAGATCAGAGAGAGGAATTGTTGAAGGAGCTATGATGAATAAAAAACATTCTTTTAAAACTAATGTAAGGAAAACTAAATTTTAGCACCAAAATATTTAGATATAAACGCTTATGTAGAGTGCAAAAAGGTACACAAATGAGCACACCATTAGCCCTGGAACCAAGGGTGTACAACCTTTTCAGTCTATGAACCAAATATGCTGCATTTTTGATGCTAGCAGACAGAAACTGGAATATATAAGGTGACCATATGATCTGTATTTTATGGGACATTTCCATAATTTTGATCATACCTACAATTACATAAAATGTCCTTTTTCCCCTCGGTATTTTCAACGCAGTCTATTTGAATTTTTTATTCTTTGCTTAAATCAAGGACTCGTATTATTTTCATTACTTAGAAATTATATTATGATAATTATGACTCCAATTATCATAATTATTTATAGTCTTATAAGTATATTTAGCTCATAATTTGTCAAACACGTGTTTTTAGTGAGTTCCATTTTAACCTATTGTGCAACTTCCAGTAGCCCCTCTTTCCCGTCACTAACCTTTTTTTAGCAATTTTAGTGATAGTTGGTAACCTTATTTGTCTCTGACAATTTTTCTTATGATAATTTTACTTATTTTGACAATGTTTGTGGTTAAACAATTAGAAACTTTAATTACCTTTAAAGTTAAAATTTTTCTTGCAGATAATTGGCAATATTTCATATGGATTGCAATTTCCAGTATTTTTATGAAGTTATGTTACGCCCGAGTGATGTGGTGTAAGATGCTCGTCTACCCCCATGAAGGTTGCCTTGCTTCTAGGCGTTGCAGTACATACTTTGAGGAACCACTGTTACCACTTAACCAAACATGCACCTCATAATTGTTCCTCTGCAGAATTTCTAACAAATCAGTAAACGTTGGAACGTATTTTGTGAGTGTAGGACTATGTATATGCATGGCCCTAACATATTTATGTTGTTAGAGTGGTGCTTGTTTTCAGTTTTTCCTAGCGTTCTTGAGAACCACTGGTATCAGAGACTAAAACAAAGAGAGGTGGATTTAACGGTGGGCCAGTGCCCCACCGTTGCATCCACCGTTGTTGCATCCAACCAGTGCCCCACCGTTGCTCAGTGTGCAAAATCCAAAATTTACACTTTTTTTCTAATTCAAAAGGGAATCTCAATATTTTCTTCTGCACCCAGTGTGTCAACTGACCTTAATCCGTCTCTGAAAACAGTAATTGTTGCAATATACACTATCACAAATTGTAAAATAATACCATGTTAATCAACAAGTAAATGAAATGACGAGAAACTTGACAATCTTACCAAGAGTAACAACTGCTCTGGCAGGTAAAATTCCATTATCACCATATAAACCTATAAATAAACCACAAAAGGTAAGTTCAAAAGAAAAATGGGATGGCACTAAAATAATATCGACACAAATCCCATCTAAGTAATTTTGATAGCAAGAATGAATCTGAAAAACTTATTTAGTGATTTAAATGTGGAAAATATGCAGGTCTGATTTCCTACTCCTGTAAAATCTTTAGTTTCTCATGTGATAAAATGTTTCGCTGCCAAAAAAAGAGGTCATACAAATAAAAGGGAGAAATGGGGATTTTTGCATATGGTAACCACAGAACCTGTTTCTCCCTCAAGACATTCCCATATTTTCCTTAATTAATGGCCACCTTGCCTTTTCTTATAACATGTCTATTTTTCTGTATTTTACACCAAAACCCACTCGAATTTTTATTCTTCTCTACTACAATAAAAAAAAAATATATAATTATTTTAAAACTTATAAATTGTATTATGATAATCACAACTATAAACATGAATATTTATCTTGCATATTTGTATAATTGTTGTTTGTATAATTTGTTTTTTTTTGTATAATTTGTTTTAATCCACTGTGATTTTCAGTAGCACTTTAATTGTCAATTTTAGCAATAATTAGCAACTTCACTCATTCTTAGGGTGACCATATTTTCTCGAGAGAAATACGGGAAATTAGGATTCAAAATACGGGAAAATACAGGACATAGCCAATTATCGCCAAAAATGACACCAAAACCGAACAAAATTGCCAAATATTGTTGAAATAACGGAAAAATCACAATGGCGGGGAATGCAGCATTACTGCTAATTGCAGTGGATTAAAATGAATTCCACGAAAAAAAACGTTCGCTAAGACAAATGTGGGAGATTAATATTCTCATTTATAGTTGTAATTATCATAATTTAATTTATAAGTTGAAAAATAATATCAATCTTTGACTTCAATAAAGAATAAAAATTCAAGTAGGCTTCGTGCAAAATACGGGAAAAACCGGGACACTTTTGCCAAAAAGTTGGGACAGCCAAAAAACAGAAAATACCGGGACTGTCCCGGGAAATACGGGACGTATGGTCACCCTACTCATTCTTGACATATTTGGCAGCAATAGACAATTTAAACATTTATGATATACTTACTTCCTGTATTTCAGTCAAGTGAACATAGTCAGCCTAGGATTGCGAGGGCCGAGGGATTTTTTATTTTTGCAAAGAAAAATGAGGATATGGTGACGCAAGAGCTGGTGGATGTCTCATTGTTTTGGAAATAGACTGAATTAACTCACGCTTTCTTTTTCAGGTTATTTATTACATGGAAATAGAAGAAAGAGATTTTTGGTACATGTTGGTCGACGAGCAGACTGAACTCCGATGAAAAAAAACACTAGATAATGCCTTATAATCCCTTTTCTTTGGCAACATTTTTGGTATTTCCATTCTAGACTGCTGGTGTTTTTTTTTCTTTCTTTCTCTGTCCATTATTATTTCCTTAGCCTTCAAGGGGTTGCCATTTCTTTTTTACTGTTGATTATCATCTGAAGGTGAGGTTACTCGTAATAATAGGCTTTTGTATATAGCATGGCATTTGAAGTTTTAATTAATTAAGTCCATTAGCATTTTGAGCCTTTTTTTGTTTGTTATGTATTGTACATACATACTGTGTTCTCAGTTTGTTGCTGGTTATTATTTTTTTGTAGTTTGAATACAGTCGAATCACAGTATAACAAACTCCAAGAGACCGGAGAAATCACTTCGTTAAAACGAAATTTTGTTATGAAAGAATTCCAGATATTTGCATTGTCCCTGTTAACTTATCTGGGGGATTGGAAAAGTGTTGGTTAAAACGAGATTTTTGCTATAACGGTATTCATTAAAACGGGATTCGACTGTCTCATTTGCTCTCAGGACTGCATTTGGATCCTCTCAGGTTGTTTATTTTATATACTTCTATTTTCACTAATTTTTTGGGTACTAGCTGTTACAATTTAAATGCCACAATAATGACTTTATTAAATCCAAAGACTGTTTTTGACCAAACCCGGAGTTTTTTCTGCCCTGACCATTGCATTATTTATATTTTAAAAAAAATCCTTGTTTTCAATTATTTTTAATAATATATCTGGTCTAAGCATATTTAATTTTCAATCTTGATCCCTTATTTAATCTAAGGTATATTCCCAACGCATGGTATACTGCTGTTTGGCGACAATTTTTTTAAATCACAGAACCAATTTGGCAGTATTTGCTAGAATTACCAGTGTAATGATACACACAACAAATAAGGTTTGAAAACAACAGAGAGGATGATTTCGGCAGCATATCACTGTTTTGATGCAGCTGAAACTTGGCGACAGAAAGGTATACCATATATTAAGAAGTAACCTAATCTAAGAATACTGTTTAACTGTTTTTATTAGTTTTTTTATCACCATTTAAACAGTCTTAACAGCTATATTATTATTTCTTTTCAGTGATTTTTTATCATTGGCGAAAGAGACGTTCGAAAGCATGACTCCATTTTATTGAGGACTTCTCATCATGCTTTTGTTTTCCCCTCGCTAAAGATAAAAAATCAAGACATCGCCAAAAGGGTACTATGCTATAGCTGTTCCTATTTCTTTAATTCTCAATATATGGTATATTGCACGCCCATGCTGAGTTGGTGCTCTAGCTACATCATGAAACATCACACGCGATTCCATTTATCTTCTCGGTAAGAAGGTCGCAGGAAAAAGCAGGTTGGTATTTTTCGTTGGCGTCTTTTTTTAGTGAGTTTTTCTCCTCCATTTCCGCTCCTTGGAAAATGAACCCTCCCTTCACGCATCAAGGTCAGAGGCCAACTCAGTATGGGCATACAATACCTTTTAATCTATTCTTTTTTTTATCCAACAATCATCCTCTCTGGTGCCTAAATACCCAATACATCTATGTATTGGGTGTTTCTATCTTCCCACCTGTAATCCTAGTAGATAGCGCCAAATAGGGTCTGGCGACAAAAAAAAAAAAAAAAAAAAAATAGTCGCGAAAGAGTGGTATACCTTTGGGAATTTTGATTAATTGTACGTGATTGCTGTATCACGTCTTTTCTAGCACCTCAGCGGTAGCGTGTCAATGGTTTACTTGAGATTTGTTCACCCCCTTCAGTGATTATAGCGTAATTTTGAGGCACCCTATACATTTGTATGAAATCATTACACTTCAATGTTCACACCACATGCATTACATACCCGGGATTTGATGGTAAATAGAACTGAACGCCGCTAGATACATCACTGACATGGACCACAAGAAGAAATCTCTCGTTAATTTGATCTCCTTCATGATTCACAGCTATAGATATTGATATTTTATACAGCCACCTAGTCTACTGAGCAAAATTTGAAGCTGTTAAATAAACAACATGGCAAGTGGCAGTAAGGAAGTTTTTTTTTTTTGCATATCGCTTCCACTCTTGTTAAAAATAGATTGATCGAGCAGCAACTGACCCTGAAGACGCAGAACCTGTGTAATCAGATCGAAACATTCAAAATCAAAAGAAAAAAAAATTAAATGATAAAAGTTTGAAATGATAAGAAATTTCAATGATTGGTTTTAAATTTTCATTATAATTAATTGGCGAATGAGATTAATTGGTTTTTTTGTGCTTTAAAAATGTTTTGTTTGGAAAAATATGGAACATTGCAAAAATTATGGCCAGTGAATCTAGGACAAAGATGCTTTGAGTCAGTTTTTTAACCAGCTTTAAAATTGAAGCAGATATGTCAAGAGGGGGCACTGAGCTATAAAGCCGGGTATTCCTAGAAGAAAAACTTTTGCACTCTATGCAGCGTGAAAACGCTGATTGGTTAAAAACTTGAAATTCGGGTTTTTTTTGACCAATCACAGTTTCCACGCTGGACGCGCAGGAGAAAGCCTGCTCCTAGGAAAAGGTTTCCTACGGTACGCTCAGCGTGAAAAAGCTGATTGGTTAAAAACCTGAAATTCACGTTTTTTAACTAATCAGCGTTTTCACGGTGCAGGTAACCTGCTCCTAGGAATAGATTTCTTGCGCCGCGTGAACCGAATTAGACCATTTCATGCAGGCAGAAGCGTGTTACAGAATTACGCTACGCGTTTGTGTTTCCCTAGCGTGGCGCATCAGATCAGGGCAGCTATATTATAGTATATGGCCTCGGCATTAGTTACTCTGTCGTCTTCATGCTCCAATTTGAAGGGAAGAGAAAGAAAACACAAAGAATGAAGGGAACATCGGCAAAACGCGCTGCGCAAGACGCATTTGACTCCTCCAGAAGCAATCGGCCAATCACGCCCGACGTAAAGCGCTGTCGTTAGGCGTATTGCACTCTGTAGGAAAACAGTCATGCTGCTTTTCTTATTGGTGAGTGAACTGCGTGTCGCGCTGGGCGAATCACGTTGCGCGCGACATAGGAAACCTGCTCCTAGGAAAACCCGGCTTTAAAGTCGAATTTTCCTAGAAATAGAACTTCTGCGCCGTGTGCAGCGTGAAAACGCTAATTGATTAAAAACTTGAAATTCAGGTTTTTTTTGACCAATCAGAGTTTTCACGCTGCACGCGCTGTAGAAACCTGTTTCTGGGAAAACCAGGCTTAAGGAAAGGATTTACTTATAGCTCAGTGGGAGAGGGCAACAAATTTTACAGGCATGGGGTATCAAACCATATTTTGTACTCAGACCATATTATTTAGCTGTTTGAAGGCATGATCTTTCACCCTTCTCGGGATCCTGAGCATGGGCGGAGATACGGGGAGGCGTCGGGGGCATTGTCCCCTCCCCCCAGCGCCAAAGGTGGAGTCGACTGATCTGATGTATAAATGTATATATGAATTGACATCATCATCATCATCGTGCCCCCCCCCCCCCAGACTTCCAAGTCTATCATCTCCGCCTATGATCCTGAGCCGTGTTGATGGATGAGAAACGGAGCTGTAATGTGAATTGAAGTATAGCAAATTCAATTTCATGAAAGGAAAAAAGTTGGCATGGCAGAGATTAAAGAAAAATTAGGCTTCATTGTCAAAATCATCACCACCATCACATTGAAGAACAAGCACGGGGTGATCACTAGAGAAATGGATACTATATGGTCAGCGGAATGTCAAAGCATATTTGTTGCCACCGTATCGTAAACAAAAACTGTTTGAAGATGTTGACATGGCCACTCCGCTAGATCAACGGTTATGATTTAACTAAAAGTAGTCAAATAAATTATTTTGCACATCATTGAGCTATTATTTTATAGATTCGTGGATCGTCCAACGCTGTGAGTTATTTGAAACTGTGTTGCTGTGTTAGTTTGATGTGCACGTGCAGTTTGATGGTGGCCAAGTTTGTGTAAGGCCTAGAGTGCGTCCGTTATTGTTTATGTAAACAGAAAAATTGTTTTGGTATTTTTTATCTCCTAAATCTTGTGAAAGGTAATTATTGAGTTGATTAATTTGTACAACCCGTTTGTGTTATATGTATGTAAAAAATGAGAATTATATTAAGAGCTACCATTATTAGTATTTTGATCAAAATTGACCTACTTTCGGTCCTTATGGGTTGATGAACCATTAGTTAATCAGCTCTGGAATCATATACGGGAGTAGGAATGATGTATTGCACTTGATATAGAGCCTACAGCCGGATTCGGACATTTTTCGTCCCTTAACAATATCAATTTATACACCCCCTTCCCCGTAAAATGCATGATAGGTATCTAGCCCATATGGGTGGGAGATCAAAACCCGTTTATGGGTGCCTTGGTTCAGGTGGGTCTATCAAAAACTCTGTGCCAGAAAGGTTTCTGTATGGAGGGCAGTCTTGATGCATTAGAGTGGTGATTCTTAATTAAGTTCTCTTTGTATTACTAGGATATATTTTAGGGTAGACCATGAGGAAAAATAGAGGGGGAGAGGAAAAAATGAAGTTTTTAAGTAGAATATGCTGGGGGGGAAAAAGTGCAGAGCAGCTCCTCCCGTAGAAATCCCAAGTATATCCCAAGGGTCTTTTGTCCCTGATAAGGGGCCTCCTACCTGATGAGATTTGGTACTTTTCCTTTTGAGTTGAACAAGGCCCTGGCTCTATCGCTGGCGATTTCCACCATTCCCTTAGAAAGGGGCGGGACCATATAAGACTTTTTTTTAAATGAATTTAAAATTTACGCATACAAATTGGTGTAGAATCTCAATCACGCCATGTTTAAGCTTGATAAAAAATTCCTTTAGCAATTTGGAAGTGGGGAGGGGGGAAGCTTCAGCAAAATGCTAATTATTGATGAACGGATGTGTACTCGTTTCAAACCTCCTGTACACATTTTTGCATAAAATCATTGATAAAATTGAAAATGTCCTCAAAGCAGAATGTTTTGCATTGCTCTGCAACAGGCCTTCACACGATTGGAAATGTTCTGCGATAAAAATTTTCTACACGGAAAAATATTTTCCTAAGATTGTTCTGTGACGTAAGTCACGGTTTTGGTGTAGAAGGAAAAAAGAAATGGCAACCTCAGCACCAATAAAGCACCAGATAAAAAAAGCGCCAGCCTTCCGGTTAGGAACTTGCCAAAAAAAAGTACTCAAAAGGAATACAGCATTGTATAAAGCTGTTTTGGTCATAGTTATCATAATCATATTCATTTTTTCTTGGAGGTTGAACTCCCATTGGCTAGCGTGGTATAGAAGTCTGCAGCTGATAAAAACACTCCCCTGGTGCTTCGATGGCCAGGGGTCTC
The DNA here is from genome assembly GCF_987345545.1 of Pholcus phalangioides. NCBI lineage: Eukaryota > Metazoa > Arthropoda > Arachnida > Araneae > Pholcidae > Pholcus > Pholcus phalangioides. The sequence goes on along the minus strand of NW_028301607.1, from coordinate 25,563,684 downwards.
ACAAAAATGAAAGCCAGTTGAAATTTTCTAGAATTTACGAGGTAGGGCCTCAGACACTTGGCTCGGGGGCCCATGATGCTCTTAAGATGGCCCTGCTTTCCAGTAGGTGTCTCTCCCATTCTATCAAATTCCATGAGGCTAGCGCAGGAAAAAGATTTGGTGCTGATGATTTTTAAGAATGAGTAGGAAATTCATTGATGGTTATTTCTAGCTAAGTGTTGAAGAACATTGCTTTTGCCCTGGTGTCTATGATGTTGAAACTGCTCTTAATCAGGGCTTCACAAATTAAAGAAAAGTTTAGGCGGCAGCCAAAATTTTTAGAAGTCAAGGTCTTTGATAATTTTTTTTAAACTCAGTGAAAATCCATTTCCGTGTTAGTAGTCATGCTGACATAAATTCTGAAAATTTAATGTATCTTTAAATCCCAATTTATTGATCACACAAGAAAAAATTTAGGTCCCAATACAAATTTTTTCCATCGCCATGACGACCTGGTGCCTGGGATTTGTCAAGCCCTGCTCTGAATATATCAGTAGAACAAGAGGAAAGCTCACTGGATTCTTGCCCAGCAGTTCGGATACCGATCTTATTTATAAAATTTTTGTTCACTACGAAAAAGTCAGTTCAATATGTGGCAATGGTTTCGCATCTGGATGACAGTGGAAAAATTTGATACCTGTTTATTAATGAATGTGTTATGTCATAGCGTTTAATTTGTGTATTTCAATCAGTTTTTTTTTAATTATTACATTAGGTGTGTATGTAAATCATTGATATGTCTCAATCATCCACGTGTTCAAGCCGCTTTCCCGATGATGCAAGATATGCTGATTTGCTTAACCCATGTCGGGACCCGAACAAAAATTGGGAAATCAAAATCGCAGAGACTCTGAGGGAGTATCTCAATTGGGTAAATGTATGAATAGCTGATTTGACTCTTAATATGTGAAACATTTCTGTCACTTTCATAATTCCGAAATGTTGCACATTGCTTATTTTGTCACATCACAATAAATGCTCTTAAGCGTAAAAAATTAAGCATGTGTGACAAAGTAATGAAATATTATTTTATGTTTGATTCATTTTACAGGTTGATTAGTCTCCGTGTGAACGATTTTGAAAATAAAATTCACCTAGGAAAATCCATGTCTCCACCAGCACTTGTGTTCTATATGGCCACCCTGTTCTCGAACAATGGCACGACATCGTAATTTCCAATGAAGGAGACTTCTCTGAAGCTGTGGGAGGGGAATTCTGTCCCACTCCTCCTTGCATATTTTCCATAGATCGCTGATTGTGCTTGGACGACGGTTTGCAAGTGCCCCTTTAAATAGTTCAAAGCCACAAAAATCCATCGGACTTGCATCTGGAGACTTGACGGGGACATGGTTCATTGAGATAACTTTGACTCCTGTGGATTTTGCCATCCGTTCATAAAAAGCTCATGAGCTTTTAGCTGTATGGCTTGACGCCTTGTCCATGTGGATGTGAATCTGGTTTGTATCAGTTTCGTACAAAGGTGGGTATGTCTTTGGTGAAAATTTGTGTCATTACCAATTGCTGGAAGTAGGCTGCATTAACGTTTGTATTTTTTCCGATTTTCCGGATCATGAGCTTTCCTCTGTATGAGTATCCTACTACCACCATGAATCCCTTTGGAAATGCTTCCTTACATTGTCTAACCCGCTCTGGTCGACCCTTATAATGAACAAGACGATAAGTGATGGCTCGAATTTTATTGCTGTCTGAAAGGTAGACCCAGGCTTCATCTAGGGAAGCCACAAATTTCCACTTGTTTTACCTGCCAGGTAATTTTCATAGAACTTTCGTGCATTCCTTTTTCGTTCTATGGGTTAGCAGGTGTCCTTGAGCTTTCCGCACTTTCCATAACTGCAATTTGCCTTTAATGAGTTGGGATATGGTTGCGTGGCTTACTCCTACCTTTCTGGCCATAGTTCTTTGCGTTGGTGGTTTTTCCTGTAGTGCGAAACGCCTGACGACCTGTTCTATGGCTGATGTGACCTTAGGACAGGTTCGCTTCGGAACAGCCTTTGTGGGAGATTTCTTACATGGAATGCCAAATCACTTCTCCATCTAATGATGTTAATTCCACCTTTACTTATTGAAAGTCCATGATCCTTGCACTGTTTTATGATTGCACTGAAGCTGAACTTCGCGTGGAAAAGTGCTACAACATAGCCTTCCCAAAATGAATTTATTTTAGGCGCCATAACTTCGCATTCAAAACTTGCAGTTCAAAAAAAGAATGTCCTCACTCTGCACATTGAAAAACACAAATTATTTCCAATTGGCTCCCACGCGTCCTCTAATGACGACCTTCAAAATTCGTTCACATGGAGGCTAATCAACCTGTTGTTCATATCAATTATACACAGCCACTACCCAACTTACTCATTACTTTTTTAGTTATGAACAGAAATATTTGGCAAATAATGAAAAAACCACATTTTTTTATCTTTACAAAGAGAAATCGAGAACGTAACCATCATTAATATTGATAATCCATAAATCCTGCAATAGAGCACAGAAGGGGGGGGGGGCACACCATAGAAACTGCAGAGGTGAAATTAGAATTTTGTAAATCTTCGGAGAAGTGACTTGTGCTGACTTTGTCATAAGTGCATACAGTGTTTCTGAAAACCTATCCTGACTGTGCATCGTAGACGTGCATAAAAAGTATTAGGAAAGCTTGGTTGCGATAATTTCGTAGGTTCACGTTAGTTAGCGACTCCAGATGAAGCATGTGTATATTATGATTTATATATATATTTTATTTTAAAATGATGAGTGGTAAGAAAACTGTTTCCAATCTAGAATGGGCTGATAAAAACTTGAATCTTCAGTGCCGATTGGATTGAAGCAGTCGAAATTGACCTGTATAAAGAGGTCATGTCGGCTTTGAGCAACATGGACAGACAAGCTATTCAGAGCCAAGCGAAGCATATGAAGTTAGAAGAGTTTTGTAAACAACCTCATATTAGTAAATTTTCGGTTGTGGTGCTAACGTGAGTGTGGAGTGTAAGCCAACTGCAAAGAATTGTGATGTAACAAAACTAACCACATCTTTGACTAATTATATCACAAAGGAAACAACAGTGAAGTCTTGAATCTTGTGGGTATTGAAATTAGTGATGTCCCACTCATCCTATGATGGATTCAAGGATGTTGGAGAAATTTTTAAAGCAATGTTTCCAGACACTGATATTCATGGCAATATGTGACTGGAGTTGATGTGCAGTAAAGTACACTGACATTGCGGAAAAGTGAAATCTTGAATTCTTTGATTATGTTCCATTTTTCCATCAGGTCTATTCAAAAAGCATACATGTGCATATTGAAAAAAAATTTAATAATTAATAATCTACAATTATATGATAAAACAATTGTAATTAATTGATTCAAATAATTTTATGATTAATGTATATTAAATTTTGGATTTAAAAATTACCTGGAATTTCTTGAAAATTTGACTGGAAAACCTGGAATTGTCAAGAGAAATTTTTTTGCGAAAATGAGTATGAACCCTGATGACCAAAAATAAGGAAAATTATTCATAAAAACACAATTCTATGAGAAAGGTCTAGACTACATCCCTGGGTCAGTTTGCATTCCCCATGGCTGGCATGCTTTAAAACTCGAGGGATACCAGTTTTCTTAATGTTGGTGTTTGGTCCATTCCCGGCATACTGGGAAAAGTAAGATTTAATAAAGATTACAATATGCATTCAGCCAATTCAATAAATAGATCTTCAAATATATACATTTAAGAATTTTCCAAAATCAGTGACTTAAATTTCCTAATATGCCCGAAAATAAAGTATTTTTGACATGCTGGTTTTTGCTGTTTCTCGGAATGCTGGGGAAAATGATAGTTACTTCTATACATTACCTAGTTTACATTAAAAACCTATGGGGAAATAGTGTTTCAGTTAATAGATGTGATTCCAGAATGAATTATCTACTGTGAATTACTGTAATGAAGCAATTTGACTGTTTCGCATCACCATATAAACAAACTGCTTGAGAGTGAACATTAAAAATCAATTTTTTAATAGGTTATTTAAAAAAAAAAATCATTTTTTTTCAATCTGAGAAGGGAAAAAAAATCACTCATAAGATTCATTGGCCAATAATTTGCGCTAATAAATGTATAATTCTTTATTGTAGTGAACTTTAAAAAAATTTAAAACTTTGTTTTCTTTGCAGAAAATTCAAAACCTCATACAGAAGCATACTTAGTTTTTATTTGGTTTTCCCATTTGATGAGGGTTTCTTTTTTATTTATTTCCTTAGTTGGCGACAGCAAGCCTACAGCTTCAAGCTGGAGTTCCATTTAATTTTGCTGAAGCAGCTCTTCTCATACAGGGTTCCACATCCGTATTTGGTAAAAAGGTGAGAAATATATTTTTTCTTGGAAGTGTAATAATCATTTATGCATATTTATTTTGGTACTCAGTTCCACTCAAATCTGGTAAAATACATTTTAGAATTATATAAAAATTGAAATGTAAATTTAATGCATTTCAAATCTGTATTTGTGAAAAAATACCACCTGAACTGTCAATGTTACGTACTTATACATTAATTGCACAAAGTTGATTGGTCCTTCAGCTGTGCGAATACATTAAAATCTCACTTTTTTTGAAACGTCGGAAACAAATTCTTTATCTACCAAGCCTGGAGCAACTACCGGTAGATGGCGCCTTCATTTCCCACCCAACTCCATTGGTTGGAAATTGCAGTATGGCTATATATGACACGAGTTGATGTGCAGTAAAGTAATATGTGATGAATCTAATGTGTCAATAGTATTGACATGGATAACTTTACCACACCATTTGATAACGCACACAGAATTGGTTCCTTATGGATATTCATCTATCTATTGCCATTCTGTAATGCCAAGTTGTTGTAATATAGATATTTCTCATATATTTTGTAAGGTTTTTCTAAATAGAATTATCTGTCACTAGAATTTTGACTTTGTTTTATATTGTGCCCAAAAAAATCTTATTCTTAGACAAGTCCAGTGGCACAAACCGCAGCATGGTATGCTATTTGTTGTTGCTTTTTTATATCAGTCCAAATTTATGGGACAGCATATTCAATTCAGATTGATTAAGGTGACCAATTTGATTTTGGGACCATTATTCAAATTGATTAAGTTGTTGTTTATTTGAACATTGAATGTTAATTTTATATTTATTTCATTTTACTTAGTTTCAGTTTTGTCTTATTTTTTCAATTTTAGGTGGAATATTTGTATAATCTAGCGCAACGGCTGTACAATCAATTAATTCAAGAAAAGTAAGTAAATTGATCTGTTTTAGCAAATAATGCACTGTCTTTGTTTGAAATTGTTATTCATTTTTATGATTTTGAATTCCTTTTGTTATTAAAATCGTATCAGTTATCACTACAGTTGACACTTGATATAATGACCATGCAATATTGTGACCATTCCATTGTAACGAGAGTTATGATAAGTCCCAAATTTTTTATTTTTCATCTGATATGGTATTATTTTTTTCATTATAATGAACACAGAAATCATTCAATCCAAACTCTACTGCCTGTCTTTTTCTTTGCAAGGAAGTAAACTGAATCCATCCTCTCGAGTAGTGATGGGCAAACTATGGCTTAGAGGTTTTATTCGGTCTGCTACAGTTTTCAAAATAATGGTGTAGAAATGTTTAATTTAACTGTTTAAAAAGAACTCATTTAAGGAGAGTGATTCCTTTTTTGCATATGGAAAATATAGTTCTGACAAATGGAACATACATGCAATGCAATAAATATGCATCTAAAGTTGTTAAAATGTACTTACTGCATTTATTTTTTCACAGTTGTAAAGGATAATCCATTGTCTCATTTGCAATGAAACCGTGGTAATCTTCAAAGTATACAACACATTCTGCCACTTCATTTCTAAGAATAAAATTCCAATTTGTATTTCCCCTCTGCACCTGGCATGCCGGGAAACAAAGAGCGAGACCAGCATGCCAGGAAATTGGAGTCACAGATTCTGGGAATTCCTTAGTTACTGTATCTTTATTTTAAAAATCCATTGAATTGTCTAAATGCATATGGTGACCCGTATTAAACCTTTCTTTTCCTGGTGCGACAGGAACGGACTAGACCCTAACATTAGAAAAACTGATGTCCCTCGAGTTTTATGGCATGCCGACTAATGCAGGGGGAATAAGGTATGAATCAATGTGCGAATATGTATGTTCTGCCAAAATTTTTTTCTTTTGTTTTTCTTCTAAAAAAGTTTGCCCATCACTGCTCTAAGGTGATATAATGTACAATTACCCTTGATATACCTCAAAGCAGAATGTCTTGTATTGTTCTGCAATGAGCCCTTGGCTGACTGGAAATGTTCTGTGGTAAAAATCCAACAGTTTGTTTTCTTAAAATTCTCCCAGCTTGTACTGCAGTAACACTAATTGTTCTATGACGTACGTCACAGATTTCAGCCTATTCTGCTTTGGTTCCTTGATATAAAACAAAACTTCCTCTTAACAGTCACCCCTGTTTTGCAGGTGAATCATAAGTTTTGTTTCAAACACTTTAATAAGTCCCCTCTTTTACGGACAATTTCTTTTGTCCCACTGGTGTCTGCAAAAGAGAAGTTTTATTACATCTCCAAACATTCATACATAGGTCTGCATGCATTTTCATTTCAACTGATTACATTATGACAAAATAGTTAATCAAAATTTATGTAGTTTTTTTATCCCATTCAAATACAGAATTCTCTTAAGATGGTAATTTTTTTTTCAGAACTTTTCATATAACACCTTCAATATACCATACCTTTCAATAAAACATTTGTTTCCGTGGAATGATGGGGGGGTTGTTTTTTGATAAACTCATTAGTCTAGGCTCGTTATAACAACCCAAAATCATTTGATAAACCTCAATACAGTCAAGGCTCGTTATAACAACCAAAAATCCTCAATACAGTCAAGGCTCGTTATAACAACCAAAAATCCTCAATACAGTCAAGGCTCGTTATAACAACCAAAAATCCTCAATACAGTCAAGGCTCGTTATAACAACCAAAAATCCTCAATACAGTCAAGGCTTGTTATGATTTTTATGAGATTAGTTTGCAGGGTTGGCAGGTTTTTGACACATGGCAGTTTTTGACGGTTTAAACCGCAGTTTAAACTGTCACGTCAAAAACCCTCCGTCAAAAACCTTTGTCAAAAACCTCAAATATTGCTTTTCGATATAAAAATTCCCATTGAAAATGCACACGTTAATTGCATGTAATGTTTAAAGTGACTATGTTATACAAAGAATAAATATTTAATAAGATTCTAAAATAATTTTCTACTCCCGACAGAATTATTTTGGACAATATATGGTTTTTTTTCTTATAAAATTTGAATAAAGCATAACATGAACATTGAATGGAAAACTGTGGAACGATTTGACATTCTTTGATTCAAGATGATTCTTGACCTTCCAAAATTTCTTCAACTGCTTATATATATGCATTGATATAAACTATCTGCTGTACTCTTTTTACAACAGATAAGTGTTTAAAAAAGTTTATTACATCATGTATGTAATGTTGATTTCTGTTATTATTAAATTATCTAGATAACCACTGATACTTAAAACAATGCTCTTATTGCACATAACATTGAAATATATCTAGCGATCAAAATACTAAATTGTAGGACTAAAATGTCATTTAATTTGGCAATGCTAGCTTGTATATGTCAAACTTGGTTTATTCTTACTTTTTTACTATGATATGGTACATTTACTAGTATTTATAATGCAATGGTTTTCCAATTGAAGCTGTATTCAAACGTGCAAAACAAATGCTTTGGGTATCAAGTCTTGTCAGCTCTGCTTTGGTTGAAAATACTCTTTAAAGCTGTGTGAATTTATACACACTGATCTAAGAAATTTTCAGGCGAAAATAAATGAGTTCAGTTAGTGCATTAACAGATGCTGCGTCAGAAATTTTATATGGAATAAAATTTTGGGCAGATCAGAAAATTTAAAATATCAAAATATATATTTTTCCTCAGTAATTATAATTCTGAATATAAAACCCTTTAATCTAAATAAAAGTAAGTATTTTGTTATTTAACATATCTATCAAGTTAACAAAAACTATTTGACATCATTGACAGTAAGATTTTGATAGTTTTAATACCGAGTTAGTTTCTGGGGTCAAAAACCTAACCCTGATGCCCTATCATACATATTTTGAATAAGCAGCTCTAATCCACTTAACAAATTGAACACAGGTAATGAGTAGCTTAGATAAATAAACCATAAAATTATATTTTATATGTTCTAGACTAGATATGTTGAAAAATTCAAAAGTGCAAATTATAATTAATATTTTGTTTTAATTATTGTAATAAATTAATGTTTAAAAATAAAGCATTGTAATATGCCAAAAAGTAAGTTTTTCATCATGTTGTACACCTATTATGTTCAAAACATTATCAAAAGGCATTCATTTAGGTTTTTGACGGTTTTCGACAGTTTTTGATGGTTTAAACCAGTTTTTGACAGTTTAAACCAGTTTTTGACAGTTTAAACCAGTTTTTGACAGTTTAAACCAGTTTTTGACACTTGTCATGTCAAAAACCAGTTTTTGACGTCAAAAACCCAACCCTGGTTTGGGAGCATAATTTAGAGAAGGTGGCTATATGAAATCCATCTGAATGAACGCCAGGGGCTCTGCCACTGGACTTATCCCGTTGCCGAGATCTCTTCCAGCCCAGTTTCGTGGCAGAGTCTGGAACAAAGTGAGTGCACCTAACAGTCTGAGTGTGTAGCTAGTGTTGTGCTTGATATTTCAGTGCTGCCATCTGTACTTCAACCTGTGAGTGAAGTGTAATGATTGAATATTTGTTACGTTGTAGGTCTGTTGCTCTCTGTGGCGAGACTTTTTAACGGGGAGATCGGCTCACATTCACGCCTTGAAGTTGGAAACCATAGAAAACCAACTTCAGCCGACCACCACTGTGGCGGTTCGAACCCGGATCCTCGCGATGTGAGTCCGTCACTATAACCACTCGACCACCACAGCGGCTCATGGTGTGCATCTGTGTTTTCAGAACCCTTCACAATTAGCTTTTTCGGTAGTTTTTGTACCACACATTTTTCAATTGATGTGACTGCCAGGGCTTGACAAATTATAAAAATAAATTAGCTAACAAAATTTCTTGGAGCATTTTTTTTGCTGTACAAAATAGGACCAAAATAGTGTATTCTTTGACTTAGGGGCCCCTTTCTATGTTAACAGACATGCTGACATAATTTTGGATAATTTTGTGGTCTTCAGTTATAAATACAAATTAAATTTTTCTCATCTTTTGGTTTTATGTGAAAGTTTATTGGCTTGTTAGACCAGCTGTTCTCAACTGGAGCCCCCACGGTGTAGCGTATTACATGCTACCTTCCCATGATTCAAGGATCCAATTAATTCATCAGGCAATAATAAGTGAAATAGGCAAGTTCCAAATCAAAACATTTATTGTTACAACATTTTAAACAAGTTACATGTTAGAGTCCAATATAAAACATGTTAGTTCCAAAATCAACATTGGCAACAACTGATTCGCAAAATAACATGAAGGGTCTCACCCAATACAGCTGAGGGTCATCTCCTATTATCAGTGAGGCATTATAGAACAACTTGTAAGTCCTACGTCGAGAACGTTGTATCCAGTTTTCAAGTGAGACAAATAATGTTGATGACTTGAGAAAGTTCACCTCGGGTACATATAGGAGTCAGAGCACCTTTCCGAAGTTGTACAATTATTATAATTCGCTGAATCACGTCCACCGACGAAGCATGCTAACGATCATCAATACAATGTTGTAGACCTTGGTAGAACATACCTACAGATTGATGTAGTATTTTATGGATCACCTGGCTCTTTCAAAAAAACATTTTCCAACTGACTAGAATGCATGGTAAATAACTATTAGTTGACTAGAAGATTCTGTTTCTACCCAAACCAGCAAGAGTAGCCTAGCTCAAGGTCACCTTTTTACGACATTAGTAACATTACAACAACAACAACAGCTAGTTGTTAGTAGAGGTTATTCACCCATCAGCTCCGAAGAGTGGAGTAAGTATAGACAGAACTGAATGAAGTTAGAAGATTGAATGCCACGCTTTTGGTTTATCCTAGCCCATTTATACTAGCCGAGAACAGTGGAAGAACGCATTTCTTCCGGCACATCAAGAAAACTGTCACGTCATTTCTTTTATTTGCATATCAGCACATAGAAACCATTACTTCGAGTACTCTAATTCTGGATGGCAACAGATCAGTGCAATAAGACGGCCGGACTTTCCCCACAGTTTCGGTAGGCTTATTGTTGGTGAGACCAAGAGAAAGGATGTTCGGAACTAGCGGAAGTCTATGGCCCTCCGCTAATTAGACAAGGTATTTGAATATAATTATTTCATAAATGAATAATCATACATACAAGAGACATAATGAATAAAAAAAAAAATCGTAATGACATAACCAGGTCTCATTCGGGGGAAGGACCTAGTTTTAGCTTGTCAACAAGGGAGGTTATAGTGGGTGACGAAACATCGGAATAAGGTAACATGAGGCCCAGGGGTTATACATTACAGCGGCAGCTTGAGGAAAATAGAATAAATCAGTAAATTTGATAAATAAACAAAAAATGAGGCCTAAGGGGATCCGCCTTAGAAATGGTATGTCAAAAAGGGCTTCGCGAGTCAAAAAAGGTTGAGAACCGCTGTGTTATACCAACAGGTAACTGAGTGATTTCATTGACTATAAATAGATTGTTTAAATTTTTTATTCCATTTGATTGTTTTATTCATACATATAATGTTGCTATTTATATTACATGTTAATTATTCTGTAAAAATTGAAAATTTTTTCCCCTCTACCAATACATGCTTTAAATATTTTCCGCAATCACATTAAAATACATTTAGTGGGCTTCATAAAACAGTTTTCTTCCTTTTCATTTCGTAACACCAAAATTTTCATGAAAGAATTTTCACCAAAAGAAGTTTGTTGCGTTCATAGAGAAGTGGTCTAGTGTGCTTGCCCCACATGCAAGAAGACATGGTTCGATTTTCTCGTGAAAGCAGTTGAATTTTTTTTCCTGTATTCATTTTCTCATTAGCCATTTGTTAAAAACCTTTGTATAAATAGCAGAGTGACATCTTCAGATAAAACAGCTGTGGCTACAAGAAGAAAACTATCTTCTTTCCAGTATCATGCATGCAAAAACAGAAAGGGTGCTTCAGGATTTAGTGTGTATGTATGTCGCAATGACATGAGTGATTCAAATTACTTGATCTGTAACAAAATAATATGTTATGATTGTTGATAATGTTTTCTTCAAATCATGTGAATGAATAGAACTATGAATGTGCTGCACAGCCACCATTCATTTAAATTTTTCCCACGTAACTCACCATGATTATTTATGGACCATGAGTTATTTATACATCGTCAATCTCTACTGCCTTGACAAGGGGACACCAGTTCCATGTCGTGGTGTCACAAGGAGTTTTTCTCTAATAGGGTTGTCAATAAATAGAATAGCTTACCTCCAGGGGTTGTGTGAATTCTAACACAACTGACACGTTTGAAAAAGAAATACGCTAAACATATTGGGGTAAATCAAGGAGCTATCCATACTTGGATGAGACAACCATAATTTTTTTATGGGCAGTGTATTATATAGTATTATTAGTTCTTTCTTTTGTGATATATACTTTGATATTGGGTTGCTGTATTTTGGCTATATTTGGCATCCATATTTTTTATGGGCATTTTTTTTCAGCCAACTCATTGGGCAATTTGCATTTGTATAAGTCAACAGAGGTGGAGAAGTGGGTATATGCTATGTTTTATATATTCACATGGTCATAAATGAAAAAAATTAGCCTATTTTGCCCTCATGTGCAGAAAATGACTATGGTGCGACAAAAATTATCAAATGATTAAAGGGGATAAAAACAAAAAAAAACTTCTGAAAAAACAGTCATTGTGGAACTGGTGATAGTGTTGCTAAAAATTCCCCATTATACAAAAACAAGAGTTGCCTAACCAAATTATTAAAGGTAAGATTCATCGGTCTCGTTTTAAACTTATGTGATGAAACAATTGTAGCATGATAGACCATTGTGCCATAAAAAAAAAAAAAAAAATCGAAATTGGATTCAGTGTTAATTAGTTCTTGTTTTATAAGGTGTTATTTATAATTAAAATTTAAAATTTCAGCAGATCTGCTTTAGCATCAACCTCATCAGAACAATCAGAGCCAACAACAACAAGACGACGAGAAAATATTCATGCGGGAAGGAATGTGGAGGTAGAATATTCTTTAATTTTATAGAATTCTTGTTTCCCATAATCTGAAATGACATTCTGAAAAACAGAAGTAATAAAAATGATAAACAGTGTACTCTTGTTTGGAAAAAAAAAATTATTTTTTTCAAATCAAACATTTTCTATTTTCAGTTTGTATCTTTGGACAACATCCGAAAATGTAACAACATTGACTTGAACGAAAGCATAGATTCGGATGATAAAAAAATTAAAAAATTACCTGCAACTCCTTTGGCTTTGATACCGCTGGACAGTATTGAAAAGGGTGACATGGTGATCTATTGGTAATTGAACCCCTCTTTTGTCTTATCTTACTACTTCTGAGCTCTGTGAGTGAATGTATTCTTTATGAAGAACGTTTTTGTATACATTGAAATTGAAGTGCAAATACTCTGTGGAAAATAATACTCTTTTTCAAATTGGTTTGTTTTGATTTATTTTCTATTCGTGTCTACCATCAGGGGAAAGTCATGAAATGGGAAAAGGGTCACACAATTCGAGAAGAGGGTCACTGATTTTTTTAAGGATCAATTTCATTTTGCAATCCAAAGAGCTATTACACAAAATAAGTGATAGATCGTAGAGGTCACCAAGAAAATGAGTGTTGAATTGCCCGTGATGTCACCAAATAACGAGTGTTAAATGAAATGTCTCTGAATAAATCAAGCAAAAGCCATAGAATTTTCCTTTAGGCGTGTGGCAGGCACCAATTGGGTGTCCAATCAGCAAGTGCTTGTGTATCTTTCATTTGGGGTAAAATAATTCAATGTCTTTTGTTGTGAAAAGACATACCAATAATAGAAAGACAAACAAAATCCCAACAAGGTGGCTGAAAAAAGATGTCCATAACAAATATGACTGTCACATATTTCTAAAATATAGCAACTAAATTGAAAGTGCAATTATATAGACCAAAAACTATATATACATGATATAATATAATACACTGCCCATAAAAAAACACTATGGTTGTCTTGGCAAATTTAAAAAAATAATAGTGCAAAAATTAGGTACCCCACACAGTAAGATTTTCCAGGAGCCAAAAAACAGCCTAAAATAATTTTTTCTTCTTTTCTGGGCTTACTGACCCCCTTTTTATGTTAGTGCACATGCTGACACAAATTCTGAAAATTTTGTGTTATCCTCAGAAAACTATTTTAGTGACCTCACATATAAAATTTCAGGTGACAATATTGTTATGAAAATTATGTAAATAGTCCTAATTTATCGTTTGTTATGTCATTTTTTGCCTGTAAATAGTGTATATATACAAATACAAATACAACGGCACAACAGGCAAAATGCCCAATGAGGTGGCTGAGAAAAAGATGCCCATAAAAATATGGATGTAATATATTTCAAAAATACAGCAACCCAATTAAAAATGCAATTAACAAAAATTATAAACAATATATACACATGATAAAATATTATACAATGCCCATAAAGAATACTTATGGTTGTCTTATTCTAAGTATGGATAGTTTCTCGATTTACCCCAACATGTTTATCGTATTTCTTTTTGTCTGCTAATTTTAACGTGTCAATTGTGTTACAATTTACTACCTCCGGGGGTAAGCTATTCAAATAGTGATTATCTTAAGTAAAAATGAAAATTAACACATTTCTCTGTAAATCGTGCTAGATTGGTGGCAAATTGGCGAGTTTAGTGACAACTCAGATGATTTATCAACATCATAGCAGGGAGAAATTTATTGAAAGGGAAAAATGGGATCTCATGAGAATGGTGCAGAAACGTCTAGACTTTTCCTTGCTTGTATAAAAGCGTCACTAAAGCAAAACTGAGTAGTTGAGAGAAAAGACAAACTCTTGTTTGTATTAGTTAGAAGCCAACTTTTATGTGTATAATTAAATCGGTGCTTGTGAATACGTTTAAATAGCTGTTCTGTAAAGTTAATCATGTAGCATTTAGCATAAGGATGTTAACGAGTTCATAAAGCCATAGAATTGAGCAGTGAGATAACTGAATTTCAGTTGGTCTGTCGGTTGGATACATTATTTTGAGCATTATCAACCATTTTCAATCCACTGCTGGATGTAGGTCTCTAAATTTTTCATTTTACTTTGTCTGATGCTTTCCATCCAGTTGACTCTAGCCACTTTTCGGATCTCAGTGCTTCATCTTGTTTGAGAACATCTTCTCTGACATTTAACACAGCAGGGGGTACCAGTCCAGAATACTCATGGTCGTCTGTTGTCCTTTTTGCAATATGTCCCAGTATATTTCTATTTTAGATGTTTGGTTCTTTCCATGATATCATATAATTTTTGGTGTTGGAAATTATTGATGGTCTGAGACCACTGATTAAACAATCAAATCACAGAAAAAATTGTGGTGGCAATTGGGACTAGTAGGGAAAAACTTTGCGCCCCCCCTCCCCCAGTGGTACATTGATTGTGGAAAAATCTCTTATGAGAAAATCACCTATATGCAGTCATTTTATATTGTCTCAGTTATTTAAATGTCAACTGATAGATGTTTTTTTCTGTAAAAAATATTTTGAAAACTGTGTTCTCTGCTGAAGTTCAAAAATTTATAAACAAAATTGGTTTTGATATGTTGCATATTATACAGTATGCTTACTAAATGGTGCCTCAATCCTTTAGCATCCACTCAATTTATCAGCATTTTTCCGACATTTGCATGCCATTCTAATCATTTATGTTTCTACAAATTAAACAACTTCTTTTTCTAATTCAGGATGAATTTTTGAAATGAATCTTGTACCAAAAATAGAGTTCTCAATTCATGCAATTCATATCTTTCTATAATGAGAACCATCATTTTTCCGATATTTGCGTGCCCAGGAATAAGATCGGGGGGGGGGGACCCCTGAACCAAGATCAACATGTTTTCATGAAGTGAAAAATTAACTCCCCTTCCTGGGAGTAAAAGATTACCCCTTCTCCCAAGAAAATCCTGTGCATATGTTACTGTGCATATGCCGCTGTGGTGGTCGAGTGGTTATAGTGACGGACTCGCGATGCAAGGATCCGGGTTCGAACCCCACAGTGGTGGTCGGCTGAAGTTGGTTTTCTGTGGTTCCCAACTTCAAGGCGCAAATGCGAGCCGATCTCCCTGTTAAAAAGTCTCGCCGCAGAGAGCAACAGTCCTACAACGATAAATCATTCAATCATAACACTACACTCATAGTTAGAAAAAAAAAACTGGTAGCAGATGGCAGCACTACACATAACAAACATTACACAGAAACAAACTTTACGTCAGGTTTTACTACACGTACACGCACATTCCCGCATGTACCGATTCGTTGGGGGGTTCCGTGTGGGGGGGTGCATTTGGGGTGTAGCAGTAGTAGGTAGGGCCTCCAAAAAATGGCTCGGGGATCCATGATGTTCTTAAGTCAGCCACCTCGTTGGGCAATTCGCCTGTTGTGGCGTTGTATTTGTATTTGTATACTGTTTATGTGTCACTTAAATTTTATTATGTTTGAAACAAAAAAGTATTTTTACTGCATTGAATTTTTTTTTAAAAATAACATTGCGCTAGAACATAGTTTCCCAAACTTTTTGTTCCAATCTCCCCCTCTTCAGGAATTTTGTTTCTTTTATTGCCCCCCCCCCTCCCAATTCAAGCGAACCCACAGGATCCCATGTTATACCCGTAGCTTCTATCCCCCCGGACCTTTCCATCGCCCACCAGAGGGTCATATTATACCAGAGTTTTTTTTGTTTGTCTTGGAAGCTTTGACACCTGAAAATGTCTTCTTTTTTCTGAGTAAGCTAAAACATAAAGATGTTCATATTTATGAAGATATTTTATTTTAATTATTTCTTAATTAAGGTTGCTCTTTGAATCTTATCAAACCATTCAAAATATACTTTTTCAGAAGCCAACATCTATTCATATACATCTTTTGCAAGATATTTTTTGAAAATGTTATTCAAAAAGGAATGGCTCTTTAAACCTTCACACTTTTTATTTTGTCGATAAAGACACAGAATCAGCATTGGCAGTTATAATTGTTTTTTATGGCTTTTTGCACCCGTTGTTGGTTATAATTCTTCTAAATGATAATATATTTAGGAAAATAAATTATTATTATTCAGAACATATTTTGTTTAGCGGACCAGTGACTATTATTTTCCAATTATAATGCTGCTTTTGTTTGGTCGCATCAGTGTTATTCATTTTCCATCTCTCCTTGTGATACCTACTACTACTAAACCACCCATATTCCTCTGCGGAACTTCTAACGAATTGGCACATGTTGGAATGTGCATGTCCGTGTTGTGAAACTTGTTTCTGTTTGATGATTGGTATAGTGCTGCCATCTACCGCATATTTTTGAACTATGATTGAAGTCTAATGTTTTTGATGATTTTAACTGTTGTAGGCCTGTTGCTCTCTGCGGCGAGACTTTTTAATGAGGGAGATCGGCTTGCATTCACACCTCAAAGTTGGAAACCACAGAAAACCAACTTCAGCCAACCACCACTATGGCCACCACATTCACCTTCTGGGGTTCGAACCCGGGACCTTGCGATGCGAGTCTGTCACTGACCACTCAACCACCACAGCAGCTCCTTGTGATACCTGGCATACATCTTTCCATGCTCCTTTGTGCAGTCTGTAGTCTTAGTATCGTCTTGCTTGTGAGTGTCCATGTTTCAGCTCCTTAAGTCAATGCTGGAAGCACACACTGGTTAAACACTTTTCTTTTAAGGTATAATGATATGGGGCTCTTCAGAATTATAGTTTTTGCCAAAATTACTCCATCTGATCCTGATTCTTCTGTTTATTTCATTAATGATTCCTTTGTCCATGGTAATTTCTTGTCCCAGGTATACATAGCTTTCTACTCAAAACAGAATCATGCTTTTTCACATATTTTTCCATTTTGATGAATATACAGAATTTTATGCGAAAAACGTTTCAGGGAATCAGTTGTGGGAGCCAGAATTCAATTTCACAATTGAAATCTTGTTCATTTGTGAATATAATAATGAAATGATTACAAAAATATAATATATAATAAAATATAGATACATACAGTCAAAGTATTCTGCTAATAAAAGACATGACAGAGCAAAAGATCAAAATTGGCTTACAACTTTGAAGTCCATAGTAACAAACTTTTACTGTATGCTTGCAATCATCATAGTTGATGAATTTACATTCACCAATTAATTTCTCTGAAATAATTTCTCAACATAGTGCGAACGGGGATGTACTTGGAAAGAAGAGAGATTTCCAGATGAACATTTGTACGATGCACAGCAGGGGATGCCTTCTACTTCCTACCATTGATTATCTTCTAGCAATGACCGGAAACAGTGTGAATCCAGCAACAGAAGATACAGACATGGAGTCCACACCTGATCATGATGATTCTATGATGGAGGATGATGGCTGTTGTGCATGTTAGTTAAAACGATAACTTCATATTTGATTATGCATGCCTAATTAAGATTTTTTTTGCATAGATTTCAATTTTAGGTTTTTTATTAATGAGATTTTATTAGTTTCATAAAATCTGACCTATGTTTGGAATCATAACAGGGAGCCTGAAAATACATTTACAGTATATCATAGCTTCGGCAACAGGAATGTCCAATGGAAGAGTTCTGGCATTCATTCATTTGGTCTATCATAGCTACTAAGTCTTCCAAATTTCTACTCCATCTCCTATATTCTTAAAAAATTCTTATATCTATTATTCTTATATCTTTATCTTTGCCATGATAATGAATACCCATGTGAGAGAGTTAGAGAGAAGACAAAATCTAAGCTGATCTGCTTTGTCGGTGCACGGAATGTAATCTGTAAAGCTGCATCTAAACCCGCCACTCTACTTGAGCCCAAATCATGGGCAGAGATATGGGGGGGGGGCCCAGTGTCACAGGTGGAGTCGACTGATCTAATGTATATATGAGCTGACATCATCATCATCATCGTGCCCCTCCAGCAATAATGACCTTGCCCCCCCTCCCCCCAGATTTCCAAGTCAATCTCCGCCTATGGCCCAAATGTGCAAAAACCCGTTTTCCGCCAAAACCGCCCATGCTGTGGGCTAAAAACAGGTTATTGAGTAGTTCTCGGTGCGGCAGGTCCAGACCCAGCCTCATTTGCTGCTTAGTGCATGGTCGACCTCGCTGAACTTGTGTTGGAAAGAATTCTTTGTCCTAGGCGCTGAAGGAGCTCTGATACGAAGAAAATGGAGGGGGGTCTGGGGTTGATAGACATCCATATACAGATGGTCCACAAGAGTGTATGCAGGTTAGGATTGTATTGAATATTCATGATTTATACTAAGGGACTTGGCGACCTCGGAAAGTTGCTTCGAGAGGTTGGGGAGGGGCTCATGTGGTCTGAGCCTTCTGCGTTCCAGTGCCAATGAGATGCTGTATTTAATGAACTTTTAATTAAAATTTTAAAAAAC
The DNA here is from genome assembly GCF_987345545.1 of Pholcus phalangioides. Classification (NCBI taxonomy): domain Eukaryota; kingdom Metazoa; phylum Arthropoda; class Arachnida; order Araneae; family Pholcidae; genus Pholcus; species Pholcus phalangioides. The sequence goes on along the minus strand of NW_028301607.1, from coordinate 25,544,861 downwards.
ATTGAGTTTTTGAGTGATTATTTTTTATTGTACTATGATTGTTGTCCCCCCCCCCCCCAAAAATGGCAAAGCTAAACATTCATCACTACTGACAAGCTTCAAGCCAATGTTGGCATGTCTGTATTCGCCAAAATTTGCAGCGATATATGGTTTATTAAAATTTTTTGTGTGTCGATTTTTTCAAGATTTCAGTTTTAGTTATTCTGTTACTGAGATTGTATGATTCTTGTAAGATATCTAATCTATATTTTGAATTGAAACAGGAAAACTTGAGAATACATGTATATTGAAAAAGTTATAATAATCTAGCTACTGTATTCCCATACATAATCTGGCATGCTGGAATAATTGAAGGACTAGTTATTCGATTTTGAATGTGTAGTGATTTTCAGCATGCTGGATAAAACAAGTTTTTGATATTATTCAGTTTAATAAATTTGTTATTCATTGAATTCCCCTTACCAATTGCTTGTTTTGTTAACTAAATGTGTATTTTGTTTCCATTTCTTGAACACATGATCAGTTCAGACCCCGCCAGCTGTTCATTCATTCATTCGAACATATTATCAATCATCCTTAATCTGGCTGCACCCCTCTTTGCTGATAGAAGCTTGGTTAACTGAGGTTCTGCCGCAGTTCAGCTTAAAACTGTACTGTATTTTTGTCCTATTTTTCTACATCAATAACTAAATTTATTCTAATTTCTACTCACCAGTTTTAAATAAATTTTTATTCAATATTACAGCTCCTAATCACTCTGACAGTCCCTTCAGCTTAAATGGGGTATGCAGCAATAATGGATTGTCGTCCACAAATTTAATTCAGATAGATACTCAAGCTTCTGAAGGACCTTGCGGTAGTGAAGCAGGTGACTCTAATGTGGCTGCTTTGGGTGGATCAGAAGAGGTGCCCAGTAGTACCAGAGAAACACCAAATCAATCTGTGATTATTGAGAATGATGCTCCAAATGGGAGACGTAGGTCCATGAGACAAGCTGTAAAAGCGCAAAAACTGGAAGAAGAGAAAGCAAAAAAGGAAGAAGCAGAAAGATTAAAGCGCGAGGAAGAAGCGGTAAGACAGTTTTTCTGTTATGCACTGCAATGGTGTGATACGCTTTCTGCAATGATTACGTGATTGTTTTACACACTTAAACCATTTTTGATGGACGTTGCATTTGCGTAACGCTTTGTTAAAAAAAATGTTTTGTCCTTGTGTATAGGTACCCAAGCCGAGCTTACTGAAGTGTGACGGCTGATATTGGCCACAAACTATTTGCATTATACACACCTTCAGTTTTGCTTTTGTAAGTGCAGCTTGGGCAAGCATTCATAATCAAAATTCATTCAATCTTCCTTCAAATGCTCAAGCATGTCTGTACAAAAAAGATCAAACCACAATTTTGACAAAATTGCAGTTTCAAGTATAGCCACCTTTATGAAAAGAACTTGTATGACTTTTTAGTTTTTGTTTGTTTTGATATACAGGGTATTTCAAAACTCATAGCACATACGTTAGGAGATGATAGAACACAACTAAACATGCACAAATCACCATACAACCCTTGTGCAGAGCTCAAGGGGTAAAACTGTAGAGGGTGTTTTTCAGCGAATATAATAAATATGCTGTTCACAGCAGCCATCAGCATTGTGATGTGGATCATCGCAGTATCACGGCGTATGCACAGACGAATTTGCAGTACCCATACAGGACTGCAGACGACAATGCAAGGGAAGCCCAAAGATTGTACCAACAACGTTTTCTTACAAGACAGGTGGGTTATTCCATGTCAAATCACCCGGCCATGACACCCATAGTCTCAGATTTCAATGATTTTTTTTTTATTTGTTGCTTTTACCATCCTTATTAACCGTGTGAAATATTATTTGCATATCTTTAAAACTTTTTGAGAAAATTGTCGAAATTTATCAAAAAATGATGCAGATGACTTTTCCGAAGCTCAATTTTAAAGTGGACATGTTTGAGAAAATAAATCGTAACTTTTTCAATTTTTAATATATTCAAGTGAAATTTTCACTAAAGTGTTCACAAAAACATACAGAATATGAATGAAAATAATTCATACACTTACATTTGAAATTTACATGCAAAAAAATTATGTAAACTTTGTTTTTGTGTAATTTTTCATCAGAAAAAATACAATTTTTCTAACTTATTTTTAGACCAGAGGCACAGCTGTTACCAAAAGAACTTTTATTTTAAATTTCTCCTAAATATATGAAGTAAAATACTGGAGAAAAAAAATAATGGCTTTTTGACCGTTAATATGTTTATTCTGGCTCTCAACACAAAATTCATCTAAATAAGACTGGATCGTTCCGATTTCAAATCATTCAACTAGATACTGAAATGCAACCCATCATCCCAGATTCCAATTATTATTTTTTGTTTATTACTTCTACCATCCTTGTTGACCATGCAAAATTTCATGTCCATATCTCAAAAACTTTTTGAGAAAAAAAATGTTTTCTAACCTCACAAATGACGTCTCTAAGGCTAACTATTCAAACAATATTATTTATGAAAATATATCAGAACTGCAGATTTTCAATACATTCAAAAGAAATTTTCACGAAAATGCTCACAAAAAAAGCAGATTATGAATAAAAAAGAAAATGTAAACCTTAGAGGAAAAAAGTCATTTAAATTTCATTTTTGTATTAATAATTAATTTTTTTATTTTTAACACAATTTTTTAAACACTTTTTTGGATGCACAGCATGAATTTGAAATTTTTTAAAAATTTAATTGTGTTAATATATTAAGAAAGAAGACTTTAGAAGAGCAAACATTATTTTGACTGTTAATACATTTGAGTAACAAAACACAATTGTACTTATATGTCTAATTAATTTGTACATTTTGACTTAATGATTCATGCTTAATAAAAAGAAATTTACATTTTATTTTTCATGTACTTTTATATAGTTATTACAGTTCACTAAATTCAGTTTGATGAGTAGTTAATGCAAATAATTCAAAACAAGTAATAAATTTTAAAATTCTAGGATTAAATGGATTCATGAAATAATTAGAAATGTTAATGTAATGTGTCAGATCAGAGTTGGTGAAAAAAAAGGTTTTCGTTTAAATTCATACTTGCGATAAATTCATTTATTGTTGAATAAAATAATTTTTTAAATTAAACCATGTTCAGATTCCTAGAAAAGTGTTCAAATTCCAAATAATTAAAAGAATAATTAATTTCACTTTTAATTGATGTATAAATATTTCTTATGATGCAACAAAGGTGAACTTTTGCAATATGATATTATATTTGTGCATAAAGAATTATTTTGTATTTGATAAATCCAGATAATATTATTAATCATATATATAGATGTATTTTGAAGTTTTTTTAACTTTAATTATAAAGTTATTTTACCAAAACAGTGTTAAATTTTTTTTTTAAATTTGATTTTTACAGCATATATTTTAATAAACATATATTTAATATGTATGATAAATATGAAATGGTTATACTTGTGTGGCAAAAAATTCTACATTATAATATTTAATGCAGGCCTATAGTCTTTTCCCAAGAAATAATTTAAAATTACTGATAAAAAGCCAGAATATGAGGCATCAAATCACAAAGAATGAAATAATTATCAGATACAACCTGATTGTTGTAGCTGAGGCAGATGGAAGAGAGTAGAATTAAAACCTAATGTATATAATGCTTGGTGGTGATATATTAGATGTGATGTTTCTTGATGTGATGATGATTGTAAAAAATAATAGCTTCTGTGAAGATATAAACTATGGCACACTGGTCTTTGTCCTTCAGAGGGCGGCTGGTGTCTTATTTAATTACAAGACTATCATCCTAGCAGGTGATGATAAAGTCACTGCTGCTGCTTCATTGAGAAAACTAAAACAAAAGTGTTAGAACTAAACTGTCTTTCACCCATCAAATGATGTAGGTCTGCCTAAGTCTCAAGTATGATCTTGTAGATCTTGACAGAGAATGTGCTCTATAAAGTAGCCTCCAGGGTTAGCAAATTTCTTATGATAACATAATTTACATTTCAGCTAAATATTTAGTATCATTTTGGAATTCAAAGCAAAATGCCAGAAAAGACACTTGAAATTTATAGTGTTGGAAAAGAAACTGGGTCTGACTGTCATAAAAAGTGTTACGCAAAAGTGAAAAATCTGTTACCCATTACATCATTGGACCCATCGGACAACAATCTTTTGATCTTGAGGAGTGGAGAAGTTCTGAACATTTATCGACTGTGTGTACGCATCATAGAGTTTTTATCTCAAAGAAGTATGAAAAAGTTATGATTTATTTTCTCAAACAATTCCACTTAAAAATTGAGCTTCGGAAAAGTCGTCTGCATCATTTTTTGATAAATTTCAACATTTTATTTCTCAAAAAGTTTTAGAGATATGCAAATAATATTTCACACGGTTAATAAGGATGGTAAAAGCAACAAATAAAAAAAAATCATTGAAATCTGAGACTATGGGCGTCATTTTGGCATTTTGCCGGGTGATGTGAAATGGAATGACCCAGGTGCCAGAAGCCTGCATCACTGTTGGTGACCGCAATTTTGAACAGTTGCTGTGATGCTTCTGTGGAATTGGAAGTTTGTTAATGAAACATTTTCCTTAAATTCATTGATGTCTTTTACATTTCTCTCTGTCTGTCTTGTTTCTCATCTTTTCATGACACAGCACGTAGCCCCCCTCCCCCCCAGCACCTAACCACTTGAGTTCCGGGCATTGGTTGTATGGTGATTTTTGCTTACCTAGTTGCGTTCTATAACCTTGTAATGTATGCTTTTTTTTCGTTATCTGGATGTTTTGTAAGTTTATTATTTGCTTAAATAACACAGTAGCTGTCTTGTATCTTTACTGTACAAACTACAAAACAACCATGGGAATATTTTTTTAATTCATTTAATGAATTAAATTTTGATGTTTATGTATTTTCTACTTAGGCACATTAGTGGTACAGTAGACTCTTGATAATCCGGCCCATCCAGTAATCTGGCGGTTTTTAGGTGGGTTTTCTTCGAGCATAGAAGAGGAAAACATGCCACTGCATCTGTGCACAGAAGTTTATATTATTCGAATGGGCTTTTTCAATTGACTTCTAGTAATCCAGTGATTTCGATAATCCGGCACTTCTTGGTCTGATATATGCCGAATTAGTAAGAGTCTACTGTATTGCTTTTTCCGCATAAAATTTTTCAAAGAATGTTTACCCTTAGAATGTAGCTATTTGTATGCCCGTGAATACATTTTATAGTCTGATGAATAGAGCCCGTATTATATGCACAAAAAAAGTGGCACAAAATATTGTTCCGGATAATTTTCCACAAGACTTCGAGATTGCAAAACAAGAAGCGGTTCGGCAGACAAACACAGATTTATTTACAGAACAGCAATTTACACGTATTTACAAGTTAATCAGAGAGCTAACAACTTTCTCGCAAAGTTTAAACACAATTGACTGAATTTCCTTGTGTCTGCCTCTAGCCTGTCTTGTGAGTGCCGCACTATTTATAACCCTGAAGAAACTTCGAGAAAAAGAACATTCCACAAAATTCTATTTTACAGTTTCCTAGTCAGCGGCGCTACCGTACGGAGGGGGTTGAACCAATGTCTGGAGGGGCGGGACTTTCTGGAATGTTCTCACCAATAGCATCTTCCTCCGATGAACCGAAACCGGCATCAACCGATTTCGATATTTCTGAGAGCCATCGAATAAATCGCGCCATTTATCGCCTACAGATCGTAACAATATGCTCTAAAAATATGCAAATATGCACTTAAAAGTACAAAAGTAAGCACTTAAAATGCAAAATATGCACTGAAAATCCCAAAATATGCATTAAACACTCCAGAATAGTAGCAGTAGAAATCTTAGAAAATGTCAAAAATTCTGAAATATGTACAAAAAATGAGAAAATATGCATTAAAAAAATCACCATGCAAAAAAAAGCAGATGTATTTTTAAAATTCATCTTTTCTATTTTTTAGTGTATATGTATTCATTTACAAAAAAAAAATATATATATATATACCATATATGCAAATAACTTCTGCATATTTTTATTCAGGCATTTTTTAATTTTCAGTTTGTTGTAGCTGCTCAAATAATGAAAATGGCAGTAACAAAAGAATTTCGATACTATTTCTAAAAAAAAATTGAACACTTTGACATATCTCTAGAAAATAGCCTTACAATAAAATGGCTAATATTCATAAAATAATAATCGGAAAAAAACCGATATTATGAAAATATTATGAATGATATGTATTTGAAATATCATTAAAAAAAATTTAGTGAGCTTAAATAAACCTTCAAAAATATGCACTTATGCAGAAAATTCTTTGATTTTATGCATTTATATGCATTAATCTTAAAAGCCAAAATATGCAAATGCATATGCACATAATCCGGGCTCTACTGATGAATAATGGAGGCATTTAATTTCATTTTGCTTTTTATTTCAGAAGGCAGCCTGGGCTGTTACAACCGCTGATTCTGATAACAAAGAGGCTAAACCGATACAAAAGAAAAATGTGCGTAAAATGCCTAAAAAATTACGAAAACGTCCCATCAGCAAGACAACAGGAAGTGAAAAATCTGCATTAGACTTTGTTACCGATAAAAGTAAGTTGGGACTGTGCATTATTATAATTTTTACGTACACAAAATCTGAGAAATTTAGTAAACACCATTATTGAAAATGTGAAATTTCATTTCAAGCAATGATCTTTAAAAATGAAAATGTTTGGCTGCTGGGTGTATCATGGGGCATTTCGGTTTTTTTATAGGTGTTAATTTTCTTTGGTGTGGGTTTTATGTGGCTTGTGGGCATTTTTGTTTTTTCAACTAACAAATATTTTTTTTAGGGTTTATAATACTGATTGATCACGTGTTATCTGGTGATGGTGTATTTATGTTATTTTATTACAGTTCATAAGTAAGACAATGATTTCTTTGTGCAGAAACTGGACTTTTTTCAATTTGCATTTATTTTCTCATGATACAGACATTGTTTTGAAACTGAAACATTCCAATAAAGAGCTCGACCATTCAAATGAGTTCCAGTTAAACTTTGAGATCAAACTTCTTTCTATTTTGGCTGTTCATGATTTGAATGAGTGCTAATGTGTTTTTTTTTCTTTTGCTTATATTTGTTTTTTCGTGTAGTTAAGAGATCCAATATTAGAAATGGTTGATCAATCAAATGGTAGATTTAAGACTATTCAAAATTTTTAACATAAAGGTGAGTTTGAAGGAAAAAGACACTTGTTTTTATGTATATTCCTGAGAAAGCAATGATTACTTAAAAGAAAAAGAAAATGAAGTAAGACTGAGACTCTAAGGTATTTTAATTTAATTTAATTACTAAAATGAGAGAAATCTAAAATGATGTGTGTTTATTAATTGGGAGTGTGAGCATTTCTTTTCTTTTTTAAAAGTCAGATATTGGTAAGGCAAAAAAGACAAATTAAGTTGGCAAATGAGACATTAATAGTGTCTAATATAAATGACACTTTGACTTCTTCAGTTATGTATAACTTCACAAACTCTAAGCCATAGTTATAGATGCATGCTGGAACATTTTTGTAACCATGCGTTCACGATAAGAATAACAGCGTCTGTGTGTCTTCAAAAAGGTCTGTTTGTTTGCTTCAATGTTAATTTGTTCCCGTATTGTAATACATTTGTTATGTTTGTTGACCATGGCATATCATGACCAGATTATTATTCTTTAGGATCATATATGTTAAGGTAAGTAATATCTTTCCTTTTATAATTAAACATCTGTTCATTTAACTCGTGTATCATTCAGAGAAAGCAAAGAACATTTGACAGTTCTTTTGTATCATAACTGTATTGAAGGTCAGTGAATCTATTGATATGCCTATTCAATGCACATTCAAGTCTAATTTCTAATTTTTACTGCGCTTGAATAATTCTAGAAACGATTTGTGTTAACATAAGTTAATGAAACAATAATTAAACCAGACTATATATTTTTTTTCTATGAATGCTTTTATTCATTTTAGCTGAATGTTCTTTTCTTTCCAAATGTTTTTCAAATGTATACACATATGAAATTGTATAGAGGGAGCTTTGAACTAACATGCTGATACTTTAATCCATTATGCTTTACTAACAAATGCATGCTGTAGCTGCGAGTGTTTTGAATGTTTCACGTGTGATGTGTTTTTTAATTGTAGTTTTCAGTATCACATGACCAGCTGAGTTTAGTACATTGAAATCTCACAACAACGATGCTTGATTATAACAATAAATCCCTCTGCAACAATATTTTTTCGTCTTGATTGAAAATTTCTATAGTCTAATGCATGGGTTCTCAAAATTTTCCCACCCGCAGTGCCCCCCTTTCCCTATTTAATGCTTATCCGCGAGTTCCCCAGAGCTGTTTAACAAAGAATCTCTTCGAAAAACCTTTGTTAGAGTCGCCGCTCCACTGCACCCCTAACAAAGGTACGAGACACACCAGGGTGTTGTGGGGCATAGTTTGAGAGCCCCTGGTCTAATGTTTAACCGCTGCTTTTCGATAATAATTTTTTTTCTTGCTCCGCAGAGTGTCGTTATATTGAAAATTCCCTGCATTTAAAAATTTGCTGGGCTCCCACTCATCCTACTTTTTTACCAAAACCTATCAACAAAATTCATATAATTGATTCTAATTGAGGAGGGAATCAGAAATATAATCTCAAATAATACAAATGTAGATTGCAATTAATGATTCTGCCAGAGCAGAAATTGTATTGTTTTTAAAGTTATTTGGGGGTGTATGTGGACCATTAACTGGTTTATTAATTTTTCATTCACTTAGTTTGAGGGCTCAACAAATAGAGTAGTGATTAAAAACAAGCAGAATATGCTGAAATCTGCGACGTACGTCGCAGAACAATTTGGAAAAATGTTAAGAAAAAGGTGTAAAAAACACTATTATGGGGATTTTTACCGCAGAACATTTCCACTCAGCTGAAGTTTCGTTGCAGAACAATGAAAAACATTCTGCTTTGGGGGTCGGCAGAAATAATTACATTCAGATATTTATAATTAGAAACTTCAGCGATTGAAAAGTTATTGATAGTGTAAGAAGAATTTGGGAAAGTCTTTGCCAGTAATTTTCAAGTGATTAAAAAACTGTTTTTGAAGAATTAAGGGGTAATTGTGCCAGGACGAGCACCACATTCCGATACAATGTTGAGGTTATTTTGGGGAGATGCCTGGTCGGATTTGTTGCACACTGTTTGGTAGATGACACAATCATCTGCAAAGAGTCTGATATGGCAGTTGATGGAATGAGGAAGATCGTTTATATAGATCAAAAATAATAATGGCGAGAGGACAGAATACTGGGGAGTGCCAGACTTAACCTAGAGAAATGGGGTGTTCTGGCAGCACCTCCTAGAGATAGAAGGCCTCTGCACTGTTTGCTGTAAACATCATTCAGACTACTTAGCAAGTTTGCCACATTTTGAAACACATCATCCTATTTCATTTCATCTTATTTTGGCGTAGAAGTTTCCTGATTGACTCACAAATACCACATAGTAGTTGGATGTGGAGCATAGAAATCGCCAATTCTGAGCCTAATCATTTCTTTTTCTCACAACGATGATACTAGCGTGAGCAGGGAATTTTTTCCCCTGAATATTCTGAGGGAAAATGGACTACTTACTGACGTCACAAGCAGACTGTGGAGATATATATATTGTGAGGGGAGAAAAAACTATCTGTGGTTGCCAGTACCCTATTTTGGCCAAAAATTGTTTTTGTTACCAAGTTATTTCTGTCATTTTGCTTTGGTTCAAGTTAATCTTGCAGGATACTGAAATAGTGTGCTATGAAAAAAAATTTAGGTTTTTTAAATATTATTCTATGATTATGTTGTGTGTGTGGGGGGGGGGGGCGTCTTACTTTTTCTAATTTTTTGAGTGGGAGTCTTGAATTTGTTATTTAAAAGAAAGATTCTCTGTTAACTGACCTAAAAGCAAGTGCCAGCTAAATTATAGAAAATTCAATCCACCCATTATGTCTGAGGTGGATTTTCATGACTCGCTATCAAAGTGTGAACTTTCCTGCTAAAATATAGTTAGCTACATATATTAATATTTGATGTACAGTAACTTAATTGAAATAAAGTGAACTGCTGATGTGCATATGAGACAAAGGTGTGTATTTGGATTCTTCTGTGCCAAAAACATTCAACAACCGATTCATATTCACTGTCGATTGCTAAATAGAATGAACAGTCAATGCCATTAATACATAGTGAGAAGATGGGTTTTCTGTTGTAAGAATGGTCATAATGAATTGAATGACTGAACACATTTGAAAAAGCCAAGCATGACAGATGAATCCCGCAGTTCTAGAATTTTATGAGCAGGGCTATAGTACACAGACAGTGATAGTAATTTTTTGCATGAAAAATAATAGATTTGAAGCTGAAAGAGCACCTCTTCAAATATGTAATTTATTTTTGTCTTTTGAAATCTCTATGTAAATATATGGGCGATATTACCGGGTCAATTCATGTGAAATCTTCTAGAAAAAGTGCAAGATGTGTGTGTTGCTTGATAATTTGTAACATCTTTGATTTTTTTATCATTTCTAAATGGTGTTATTAGCATTTTGTGATATAGACTTCACTTTTTTTCTTTCATTAGATGAGTTTTTAGTTTGTTTCTCGGCTATTTATTTGATATTTTACAACTTTAAAACAAACTAACGACATTTACACCTGACTACAAGAGACACATAGTCAGGTGTCGTCATAATTTTTCTCTCTCTCTGCTCTTCCCACCATCACTTTATTCAATTTTAGTCACCTCTGTCACTTTGTATCCTGTATCACATAGCTATGAATCAAAAAATATCCCTGGCATCACTTAAGTGGTTAAGCAGCGCTGCAAAAATCACTAAAAAACCCTTGAAAATGTCGTATTTTTTTAAATGAAGTAGGCTTTTGTCCGAGTTTGTTGCAGGTGCAAAAAAATGTTTTATTGACAGGGTTCACATTAACCTGGAAAGTCAAGGGAAATGAAAAATGATCAGAGAAAATGTAAAATATTTGAAAAAGTCAGTGAAATATGTAAATATTTGATAAAAGTCAGGGCAAAGTTCTGTAAAGGAGAAAAACGTGGAGGAAAAAATTGAATTTTTTTTTGTTTTTATGGTTGGTTTTTTTTCTTTTGGAGTTTTGATCAGAGAAAGTCGAGAAAATGATCAAGTAGATTTGCTTGGGAACCCTGATTTAGATATTAACTTCACAAAACATCTGGGCTTGACAATTCTGAAATGTGAGACTTTTAAGAAGGCGAGATGTCTTATTAATGTTGCTTAAAGAGTCTAAAAAAATCTCTGAGATTTTCAAAATATTTTCACTTTTGTTTCAAACACATGATAGACATGCTGGTAAATGACTGACAAAATAGTTTTAAAAATCAGAATAATTTTTGAAAACATCAAAAAACATGATCTTGATGATTTCATTATGAATTGACTTCTAGACCAAACAAGCAGAAAACTAAAACGTTTGTGTAATAAAAATCAAGTGAAAATTTTTAAATTCTGCGTTTCACTGTGAAACGTATAATTTTCTTCTAACCTCTCCTCAGCTTATGTTGCAATTACAATCCTGCATGATTCAATACTTGCATTCAAAGTTTATTTATTTATCCCTTTGTTTTAACAATCACGTTAACTAATATCACTCTTCACTGTTTTTTCACAGTCTTTAGTGTTGAATATAAGTATTCCAAGAAAATGCGCATTGGTGTCAATAAATTGACAGTAAATACCGCATTCGAACAAATGATTTTTGAGCGCCTTAAAGAGCAGCAGAAATTGATGCAAAATTGTTGTAAAAAATTGGTAAGATGGAGTTCCCTTTTGTTTTGTTTATTTCTCTAATTTTTGCATGCAACATTTTGTTTTAGTATAATTTTATTTCTGAATGCTGTATTTGTATTTTTTCCTTTTTCTAATTAATTTAACAAATTAATTCATTTTTCTTTCATTTACTTTTTTTCCCCTCTGAGATACTGAAGTCCCCCTACAGTGTTCCTCCTGACTTTTTATCAATTGCAGAAATTTGGCTAATCAGGTGGAAAATGATGTTTTTCCACAAAAAAAAGAGAGAGAACTTTAGCCAAATTGTCTGTGTGTGTGACGTGTCATAAAATGTGAATTCCAAAACAACTATCTGATTCGACCATGAGGCCGAATGGGCACTCTCAATTTGACTAATTTGATCTTTTATTTATTTGCCAAGTGAAGTATTTTATCATCATTTCGCGCTATGGCAATCAGCAGCGCAAATCCTGTTCCCCTATAAATTATAATTAATATACAAATAAGAATATTTGAAATCAAACTTTGAACAGCTATTGACTGTTCGTGATTAAAAATAGGTTCCCAGTGTATTTATTATACATAATACACAGCTTTAGAGCCACATACTCACTTAAGAAGAGTAAGCAGTTCACCAATCAACTGCTTGAGTTTGAGCTCTAGGTCAAAGCTGTTTTGGAGCATATCATCCTCTAATTAGCTTGGTTGCATTTAATAATGTTGTTATTAATGCTGCTTGTCTTTTTAATAGTAATTCTCCTGAATGCTGTTCAACTTCTGTTTAACTGTTGAAGTTTGTTATATTCAGGTGATCAGACCATTTTTCTCTCATACATTCAAATTAGAGAAAATGAAATTTCCCGTCTGAACAATTTTTTCAAATTAGTACATACTCTTTGGGCAGGCCCTCTGATAAAATCTGAAAATGTGGTTGAACATACAACCCTGCATTATATCATTTAAATCACTCTCATTAAGTTTAAGTTATTTCTTATTTGTTAATATATATATATAGTAGGAACAAAAATTAAGGGATATGAATATATAGAATGAAGAAAAAGCAAAAATATATATAGCTTTCCAAATGACTAAAGCGCTAATGCTGCTCAATTTTTCATTCAAAAATATATACTTAATCTTAAGGAAATTATTTGAAGAAAAAATGAATACAAGATGGAAAATCTTATGAGAGTGAAATATAACCTATGCAGTGGGTCGTCATCAGGGGGAACCCCATGCATGGTTCTAAAAGAGTAGGTGTTTCTGAAGGGTGGCTACAGAGCTTCAGATTATAAGCAAAATGAAGCATGAGAAAAATAAATACAAAGTTATTCAAGAATACAAAAATTACAGGGAATATTTTAGAGATTACAAAAAATGTCACAAAAAAACCACAGAAACCACTATTTTTCTCATGCTTCATTTTGCTTATAATTTGTATATACTTTTTCTAGTATTGTATTTCTTCAACATATTATTTTCATAGTCATTTTTTTGTCTGTGTTTGTTGAGAAGGCAGTCATCGGGGAACAAGGGTTGGCATTTTTAATGCAATCAGGCATAGCCACCCTTCAGAAATGCCTACTCTTTTCAAACCATGCATGGGATTCCCCCACTGCATAGGTTCTATTTCACTCTCATAAAATTTCATCTTGTACTCATTTTTTCTTCAAATAATTTGATTTTAAGTATATATATGTATATATATTGTTAAAGTTTCATTGTTTATATATGATAAACTGAAAACAAATTAATTATGTGAACTGGAAATTGAAAGCAATATATCTGAACATTGAAAATTTCAAAAATTTTAGAATTAAATTAATCAACGAATTCAAAAATGAAAAAGTCGTAGCCAATGTCTAGGACTCTCATCCCAGGAGGGGGGGAGGAGAGAACATTTCTGAGAGCATCCCTTGGCCTTCTCTAAAGCCTAAATGCTCGATTTCCTGACATTTTCTGCTGTAGTATTGAATTAAAAAATATAGAAAAATAAAATACCCAAAAGGAATGTTTTTTTGTCAAGTTGGAAATAAAAGCAAAGTTGCAGTCAAGATATAAAAATATATAAAAATAAAAATATAAAAATACGAGAGGCCCCTAGACATTGGCTACGACTTTTTCATTTTCGAATCCTTTGATTAATTTTATTCTAAGATTTTTAAAATTTTCAATGTTTATATATATATTGCTTTCAATTTCCAGTTTACATAATTAATTTGTTTTCAGTTTTTCCTATATAAACAATGAAACTTAAACAATGTTTTTTCCACTACACTGCATATTACAGCTGCCTATGGTGCTGGTATTAGTGAGTTTCGACAAAAATTAATTTTACATAATGTAAATTTTTCTATAAATAAATAAATATATATACAGGGTGTTTCTCAATTTCACAAATAGAAAACAAATTCTGTGGTTTCTGAATTGCAGCAGAATATCCAAAAATATCAACAGAAGGATTGAAATTGAGCTGTGATTATTTCATTCTTGTAAAACGACAATCAAAGAGTAGAGCGTTAGTAATGAGCTTCATGTTTTGGGGGGGTATTATATCACAGGAATCTTGCATTCGGCAGAATAATACAAGTATTCATCTCTCTATGTAATTTTGCTATATCATAATTTTTGAAAAGTTATTTTAAGACATTGCAACCTTTTTTGAAAATTTCATTTACAAGCTCAATTTCAGGCAATTGTGGGTGAGTCGCTCAAATCTAGCTCTCCAGAGCTCACTAATGACCATCTTTTGGTGACACATTGACAATGCCCCAAGAATTTCAACCAAAAAAAAAATTATCGTAATTAGACTAGAATGGCCACAGTTGCACGCTCAGTGGTCAATGGAATATTTACAAATCTGTGGCTTTCTTTAAGATTTTCTATAAAGACAAAGATTGCTGGATGTCAGCTGAACCTCAGCTGTTTCATTGGGAAAAGTTACGAGTGTATCATCATACCAGGTTCTTTAGGGGAGGGGAAATTACACACTCACCAGAACCTGTCTTTTAATCACCTGATTGAGGGCATTCAGACGTTAAAGTTAATCAGCTTGATTGAAAAAAAAAGATTTTGGTGCTGGGAGTTATATTTTTGCTTGTCTTTGTGTGTGAGAAGCAGGGTTTAAGCTACGGTCGAATTTTTTTGCAAAATGCGAAAGAAAATCGTAGAATGCACAAAAAGTAGCAGCCACTTTCGCAAAAATGCGTACAGGAGGTACGGAACGAGACGTCCAACCAACGAACATTACATTAGAATTGCAGCATTTTGCTAAAGCTTTTCCCTCCATTTTCCTTTTTTACTCCCATTTTCGCTTTTTTGCGAAAGGAATTTTTTATCCAGCTTAAACCCCGGTGAGAAGAGAACACCCCCCATCCCTGTATCATCCATGCTAAATTCAACTTTCTTTACACGAGTATTTTGCAAAATAAATTAATAGTGCAAAGTGAGGGACACCCATACTTTATTCTTGAAGTGAAATTAATTTTTCTTGTTGAATAATTCTCATTTCTGATAGTCAAGCTAAAAGTAAAAACAACTCATACACTCTGCTTCAGATTCTATTAAATGTTCTTCTTACAGAATTTAGGTAGTGACATTGTATGCAAGGAAGAACCTAGAGATGAAGAACAAACCGAAGGTACTATTAACTATTTGTATTTTACTTGCGCATATTTGCATATTTATAGATGCAAATGTGATAAAGAAATGAGAGATATTGTAGTACTTTCCTCAAGATGCATTTATTTATATGTGAATTCTATTTCTCTCTTAGATTCCTTTATAGTACAGGGTTCCTAGCAACCTGAAAAGTCAGGGGAAATGAAAAATTTCATCTCCCCACGGGAAAATGCTAAATATTTGGTACGAATCGAAGGGTATTGTTATTCCGGATGCAAACTAGTAACACCAGTCTGGGTATTTTTGTCGACGAGTGGTTTAAGTTTTCTGAACACTGTTCGATGGTGGTTGAAAAGCAAATGCAATGCTTGGTTTCATTCTTAAAAAGGTCTTTTCACATTTTCCTAAAGTGATTTTTCCGCTTTTCTGAGGCTTAGTTCGTCCTGGATTGGAGTATGCCATTAGGTTTTGGAGACCATACTTGCGGAGGGACATTGACTTGGTCAAAAGGGTTTAGAGAAGAGTCACACATGCTCTTGATGCATCGATTGGTAATAGACAATTCTAGGTCAAAGTGTGGCAGGGAGTTTTTCTCTAATAGAATTGTGAATAAATGGAATAGGGGTCGTGAATTCTAACACGATTGACACGCTTAAAAAGAAATGTGATAAAATTTAGGATAAATCGATCGGCTATCCATACTTAGGGGATACAACTACAATTTTTTATGTGGGCAGTATATTTATATTTTATCATAATTATTGGTTTTTTATTGCTCTTATTGGGTTGCTGTATTTTTTATATAATTTAGATATGTATTCGATATCCATATTTGTTATGGGCATCTTTTTTCAGCCACCTTATGTATGATATCAAGAACATTAGTTTATAGTATAAGCCGTATTATATTGTAGTAGATGCAGCTACTTCACCTTTATATTTATGATTTAAAAATAAGCATTCACATATCATCCCCTTCATGCCAGAAACATAAAATGTGTGAATTTCCAAAATTTGAGAAATGACGTTTGAATGTTTATTCTAGGAGTTTCATTTTTCTGAAATGCTTTCTAACATTAGTTTTAATCGGGGTTACATATTTACGTTTCTGGCAAAACTTAGCAAAATGAGGAATCCGACCAGATGATAAACACAAAAAGTGAAAATTTGCTCAGTGATGTATTGGTTCTTTTTATTTCATAATATTCATTTAAAGTCTGATAAAACAAGAATCTCACTGCGTCATTAGTGTTTTGCTGTTGATTGTTTGATGAGCTGAGGGTGAAGAATTGCTTTTATAACAAAAAGCCAGTTATAAGGACATTCTTTCCGAAAATTGTGATTCGTCGTTATAACAGACTTCTATTGTATCTATGCAGCTTCTTATGTCTTTAATTTCTTTAGGGTAGCACGAGAAAATCGCTGCATTTTGTGGTATTTTTGTGTTCTAAAAATGAATAATTCACATATTTCATCTCTACTGTTAGATCTATCTATATTTGTTTTATAGAAATTTTGGCACATCAACGTTTCTATCATGTTTATTTCTGTAGTGTATTTTGAAATTATCAACAAAATTTTTGAATAAATGTAGTGATTCAAATGAGTACTTTAACAAAGTTATCCAAGTGGCTTTTCTCAGTACCATTCTCTTATTTATGAAAAGCAGTACTTTTGCTTTTCATGAAGTGATATGTGTCTACTGTTACTTTGTGTGAATCCTAAAAATTGTATTGACATTTCTCTCTATAAATTCAATTTTTGACTTGTAAATGATTTTTTTTTTCTTGTGAAAGGAATCGTGAGTTATTATATATTACCAATTTAATTATATGAGTTGCAAGTTTTGTTGCATTTCTCTCGATGGGGAAAATAAATTTCTATTCAAATTTATTTGGCTTGTAGCAGCTATATAGTAGTTTTTGAAGATCATTGCTTTGTTATATGGCTATACATGCATTGGTGAATTTTTTCTTTATAAATTAGAACCTCATTCTTGTTACTATTGTGTAATGATTCCAATGCAATGTATATTTTGTGTACAGTAGACTCTTGCTAATTTAGCACATATCGGACCAGGGTGTGCCAGATTATGAAAATCACCATATTACTGGAAGTTAATTGAAGAAGCTCATTTGAATAATATAAACTTCAGCACACAGATGTGCATAGACACGTTTTCCTCCTCTGTGCTTGAAGAAAACCTTCTTAAAAACACAAGATTACTGGATGGGGTTGGATTATCGAGAGTCCACTGTGTTTCTAAAAATTATTTACAGGCTGTTTCAATTTTTTTTCACTGATGTTAAAAGTTTTGGCAATATGCATTTCACCATTTTGAAAGTCTTTAATTCAAAATATTGAAGGCTTTATTTGATACGTGACCACATTGGTTAAAGTAATAAATGTAATGAGTCTTTAATAAATAAATGTTCTGAATGCAGGCGATTTATCAAATTATTACATTTGAAAGTTTCAGATGAACTTTGAATTCCCTTTAATTACAAAATAATATTTTGAAAGATATATTTTAGATTTTTATATAATTTTGTTTGAAAAAACAAAATCATTGCCACAATTGTGATATTTCCTCGGATAAGGAAGTTACATTAGAGATTCAGTCATCTCTAAATTTTTGCTGTATAGTAGAAAGCAGTGAAACTCTTTCATAAATTTTACCATTGTCCTTAATAAATTAAACTTCTTTCTTGTCGTTACGGTAAAGAAGAAAAAAATAATAATGGATGCTTTTTTAGATTGCTATCTATCATGTTTGATCTGAGACATGAGCCTCAAAGCAGAGCATGCTGAAAATTGTGATGTATGTTGTAGAAGAATCTCATGAAGAATTTTAAGAAAATTTTTCTGTGTTGAGAATATATTATGGCAATTTTAACATTTTCTGCCTGCCGAGGGCTTGTTGCAGAATAAAGCAAAACATTGTCTTGGTGGTCATAAGTATCAATTAATTTCTCATTGGTCACCATAGTGATAAGTTTTAAATAAAAATGTAGTACAAGTTATTATATTAGGATTTTGATCGATCAAAATTTGTATTGAATTTGTCTGCATTTAAATAAAATATGCTGCTCAAAAGATGACAATATTTGTGCTGTATTTCTCGTACGTTTTAGATAATACAGGTGACAATGATCTTGGGGCAGAAGTTCTTCCAGATGATTGTGATGATGCCTGTGATATTTTACCATCATTGGACAATGA
This sequence comes from Pholcus phalangioides, assembly GCF_987345545.1. NCBI lineage: Eukaryota > Metazoa > Arthropoda > Arachnida > Araneae > Pholcidae > Pholcus > Pholcus phalangioides. The sequence continues at coordinate 25,526,131 of NW_028301607.1, read as the reverse complement.
TTTGGATGATCTCCAAGGTAAATAGACTCATGCTGACAGGTTAAGTGGTATTTAGTATGATTAGAGGTCTTTCAAAGAGGTTTGACTTTTGTATTGCTCTCTGCTCTAGGGGATCTCTTTTCTAGTCTAGCTTCTTAAAAATCATGTATTCAGTTTTAGTTCATTTTTAATATATAGTGATACCTTTGCTAATGAAGATAATTTGTTCCATAATGAAATTCATTAGCCAAAATATGATTTTTCCATAGGTTTCTATGGAAATTTATGTAATTCGTTCCAAGAACTGTTCTAAACTTCAAAGTAACTTTCATAAAACACTAAGAAGCACTATAAAGAAAGAAAAATATTGACAGAAGACCGAGATAAACAACTTCACAGTTGAATGAAGAAAATTTTAAAGGACAGTTAAAAACTGAACATTTTTTTTATTTTACACTGTGCACTATGCAGTCAGGCTTGTAAGCCATAGTTAAAGAAGTATGTGAAGTGGTATGCTATGCTAGTGTCTCTCAATCTATGGTCCATGATAGCACAGGTGGTCCACGAGCAGACTTGATAATTTAATTCTAATTGAATGAAAAGTCAGCAAAATCACAAAGTATTGATAAAAGGACTTAGAAATTGCCAATGTGGGTGCAAAAATGAAGGGCTTTTCGAAATCACATTCAATTCAGATGTATTTAACTGCAAAAATGTGGAACATGTGACAAATATATGAGATGAGAATTTATAAATTATAGCCATAATTATAATATAATCTATAAGTCATGAAAACTATTTTCATTAAGGGTTTCAGTGAACATAATAAATTGAAATGAGCTTCATTGAAAAAATGGGAAATAAAGAAAGCCGGAATAGCGGAAAATATGTGGAAATAAAAATGTCCCATTAAATACGGGACATGTACTCACCTTACTCTTGTTAAAATTAGTGGGTCTGTTGAATTGTTTCAAACAGAGTTCACTGGTCCTTGGGTATAAAAAGGTTAAGAAACATTGTTAGATATACTTATCCCATTTCTCTTTCACACATACAGATGGAAAGATAAGTTCTTAAGGATATTCAGACTGCTTAGTTTGGTATTAAGAATCTTACCTTATCCACTGAAACCTTTCAAGTCTAAGGCTTTTATTATTATTTTTTTAATGCATTTTCTCTTAGCTTAATCATATATTTTACATGAAATGGCTCAAAATATTTCTGAAAGGGAAAGTCGAAGAGGTTATCTGGAAAGTGATTCTGAAGTAGAAATAAATTAATCTGGCTCAAGTGACAGTTATTCTTCATTGGACTCATTTTTGTGTTAGTGCATGCTTCCGTATTAACTAAAATGTTTATTAGCCGAACCGGTATTCCTTAACTGAGGCAGAAAAATGTAGAAAAACTTTTCTTTAGCCAAAAAATTTGTATGGGAGGCATTTATTAGACAAGGTATCACTGAAGTAGTAACTCAAGTTATGAAATTTAATTTTCTTCTGAACTTTACTCTCATCTTGGGAAAACATATCTCTTAGAAAATTTCTCATGTATAATAATCGAGGTCTATTAATTTTTTCCACTCTTAGAATATTAATACTCCTAAAGAAAGTAATTAACTTAATTGATTATACAGAACAGTCGGATGGAAAATTTGATGACATAATCAATGACAGATCATATTTAAATGATGTTCACAATTATGTATAGTTCCAAATCTTTTTTCTTCCCCCTCTCTATTTTCAGTTAATGGAAACAGTGATGGTTTTCCAAGTCCTGTTCCAGGCGAAGGCCTGAATAATAGTTATGAAGAATGTGTGAGGCGGCACATTGACGAGTTTGCTAGTGAGGTTCGTGAACATTGTTCCACGAACGAACTGTATGAAAGGGTCAGCAAATGGGAGCAAAGGATCAAACCGGTTCTTGATGAACAGGTACTGTTTTTAAGAATTATTTTTAGTTTCAAACTTTGTTGGTGGTGGTTCTGAAGCTGGTACAAAACTTATTTTTGTATTAGTTATTAATACAGTGACATTTTTCTTCTGAGAAATTTCATTATGTAGCTTAACACACAATGAAATTATTAAATGAGAAGGATTTGAAATTGCCTTTTTTAATGATATACAAGGTATTTCAGAACAGTGTTTCGCAACAAAAAATTTCATAATATTTATCACTTTTATATGTGACAACGATAAAAAATTCCCATATGAAGTTGGTAAGTAGGGCTGCGCTTAGGAATCTCATGACCCAGTGCAAAGAATAAATAAAATTTGTGTTCTCCAAAAAACTTTATGGCCCTTAAAATTTTTGAGAGGAACAAAATTATTCTTCAAAGTTATTTTTTCAGATAACACTGCACAAGCCTACAATGGTAGAAATAATTGATCATTACACTTCACTCATAGTTTGAAAAACACATGACAGCATTGACAATCAAATACAGATACAAGACCACTACAGGCAAAATGCCCAACGAGGCGGCTGAGAAAAAGATGTCCATAACAAATACGGATGTGTTGTCATATACAGTCAAACCTCGTTAATGAGTCTCTCTTGGGAGAGCAAAAATATGACTTAGTAAGAGGAGTGACTCGTTAAACGGAGTAAGTCATAGCTGTGCCAATTCCTGTCTGAGGACAACAGGGACTTCAAAAAGTGACCCGGTAAGTGGAGTGACGTGTTAACTGGGTGACGCACTAACAAGGTTTGACTGTACTTCTAAAATGCAGCAACCCAATTAAAAATTCAATTATAAAAACTAAACACTATGAACACATGATGAAATATTATACAATGCCCATAAAAATATTTATCATTATTCGCGATTTATGCCAACATGTTTATCGTATTTATTTTTAAATTTGTTAGTTGTGTTTGAATTTACAATTACTTAAATCAATTCACATTTTGTGAAATTTCCCTAATGCATGTGTACAGCATAAGCTGTTTTTTCCCATTGAAATTTTATCTTATGGAGGGATTGACGAGTTTCAGAAATTTAGTTGAATGCTTGATCAAAAACACTTGTAAACAATGACAATGGGAATTACTGTATAGTTTCGAAAGTGGAAAACAAACTGAAGTGATGCACAGTTCGAAAGAAAAATGTCAAAATTCTTGTGTGTATGTCTAGTAGAATTTCACTGCTGAGCAAATCAAATGAGTTTACCCTCAGGAGTCCACATTTGCTATAAACCCTTATATCAGTTACATTGAGCTGGGGGAAGGGTTTACCTGTAATATGTTATTTTCTTTTCTTAAAATGAGTAGTGTAAAGGCCTATCATTCGAGAAACACTGTCACAAAATATCTCGTATATTGTTAAAAACACAACATTAAATCATTGCCAAATCTCTCTCCTCTGATAATCTGAATGAGTGTCATGATTAAAATCATGAATTAATCCACTTAATTTTTTTTAAATCATTGATTTAAATCAGAAAATTTAAATTTAATTTTTCCTTCATTTAACCTTTTACTGGCCGAATTCAGATTTACATTGATTTTTACTCTTTTTTTCCCTTATGTTTCCTCTTTTTGATTTTTCAGTTTAAACATATCAATCAAAAAATTAATGGAAAAAATGTCCCTGTATGTTTTTTGGACTTGCCTGTGTCTATAAGAAACAGCATTAAAATTGAAAACAAAAAAAAAACTAAATTTTATTACTCCTTAAAAATAGCCGATTTTAAAAAAAATAAATTGATAGCATGTTTGTTGAAATGATTGAAATTTTTGTTTTGTTGATTAGGTTTGGAATCTTAAACCTTATTGGAAAAAAATCAAGTGCTTTTTTTCATTAACAAAACATATTTTTTCTGATTAACCGTTTAAAGACCGAACTATGAACAAAAGTCACTTATTGTTTTGAAATTTGGAATTGGAGGTCCTTTTGCATGCCTATACATAAATCAACTTTGAAATTTGAAGAAAAAAATTTTTTTTCTTTGTTTTTCACAATGTTTCGTAAATGGAACATTGGCATTTGGGGAGAGTTGAAAGCGAAAACTGGTATCGCCTATATTATCACAACTATTTGTTTCTGGAGTACATTTATCATACGAAAGTTTCTATTTTCTTTTACGAATTCAAATTCGTAACATATACTGGTTTTTTTTAAGATAAAAATGAAGGCACAGAAAATTCAAATTTTTTTCTAATGTCCGTGATGAAAGAAGGAAAACATCATTGATGGACCCGTTTGTCACATTAGTAGCATTTATGAGTAGTGTTTTTTTGGCAAACCGCACGTCGTCCTTGCGTTGCAGACACAATATAATGGCTATCAAATGACCTGACATCTTTTTTGCAGTTGACAACGTGGATGTGGACAAATAATTAACCCCTCCTTCATTTGTAGAAGGTCCATTGTCACTTCTCTTTGGAATTTCAAATGCAAAATAAGATCCGCTTCTCATAACTTTGAATGAATTATCCAACGTGCTATAATGGTCATATGACAAATATTTTCTAATGGAATCCAGAGCCGAGGTTTTGATCAGATTCTAGAAAGAATATTTTTTATCCCATGCAATAATTTTTTTTTTTTTTCGTGTTGCTCAAAACTGTCTTGCTTTTTCTTGAAACTTGAGTGTTGCCCTTATGTTTTGCTCCTTTTTTCGGTTCTACATCTTTTGAAGAACACGTTTCGGGAGTTTTCTAACACCTCATCCTCGTTGTTGCAAAATTATCTAGCATTTCACATACATCAGTTGGCACTGTTGATACTAGATCATTTTCAACAATATCATCTTTATCTGTGATGTTTCCATTTTCATTAGCACGTAATTGGTATATATCTACGCATTCTAATTTGGAATCTGAAAGAGTATAAACTCTTTATAAAATTTTGTAAAATATTTTTAAAAATATTTTACAGCTTCTAATGTGAGATATATTTTTGATATGGTTACACTCAGCTGAACACAAGGCTATCCAAGATTGTCAAACTCGGTTTGATTAGTCTGCGTCACACAAAAACATGTATTTCTAAGAATGCAAGAATAAAAAAGTACTCACCCAATATATATGCAAACAATCCACCCCAGAAAGCACATTCCTCTGTGTCATTACCCAGAATTAGCCCCTGTACACTTGTAGAATGATGACAACCCACCCTGGGGTTCGAACGGGAAAAATCGAAGCAGCGCACTGCACATTAGATATCCCTAGAATCCCGCTCTCTTGAAAGGCCAATGTTCCATAAATGGAACATGCATTTGTCAACGCGCGTAGCTCTTTTACATTTGACAGTACAAAGAAATTAATTGATTTACCTTGATCACGATATATTAAGTGATAGAAACACAAAATAATTTTAAATTTACTTCAAAATTGAAATTTTGGCAAATTTTAATCAAAATGGGGGCAAAATGCCCACACAAAAAACGTCCAATTTCTGCCAAAAATGTTTATATCAACCTGAAGTTTCCGAATTTATTTCAAAAAATACTTTGAACTCTCTTCTATATACATTAAAAACCCAGAAATGTTTGAATCAATTTTTATCTGATTTTTGTAAATAAAAACTGTTTCATTTATGGAACATTCGCCTTTAAACAGTTAATAGAACTGATGTATCCAATTGCAAACATTGACCATTAAAAGGTTAATGATATTAAAGTAAAGGTAACTTAGTATGGTATGTATGTTATTAAAATGTGACTTTTGAGTATGGGTTCTAGGCTAAAAGAAATATACAAAAGATCCGGTAAATATAGACTTGTTAATGTTCTAATCCGTAGATACAGTGCAGAAAGATAGCTGTTCTATTTCTAGATTTTCTGTCTGGAAGAAATTGTAAAAAAAATATAAGGAGCTAAACCCCTCGATATAACTGCACCAAGCACTTGCAATGCATTACTATGGAACAGTAGGGTTCCCCTGAAAAAAATTAGTTCTTGCCGTATAAAGCTTTGAATTCTATGCCCTGATTGCTGATTCATTAATGATAATAGGTGTTGTACCAACTTAAATACCCTTGGACTTGAAATTTCTATTCAAAAAGTGAAAAAGCCTAGAGTTTTTTAACGAAACTAATTAAATCTGTGAAAGAATAAAAATGTCTAAATTGCTAAGCAATGTCATGCAAATCAGAAACACATCTAATAAACGCATTCACAAATTGCACAAGGAACAATCTTGTCAATAGAATATGTTTTTCATTTAGTTGATGCTGAATGAATGAATCAAATCAAATGAATCGAGAAACATACACCATATGTGATACTGAGTTGCCATCAGACATTTACTTTGAAAGTAAGGGAAACCCTCATGAATAAAAGCACTTTACAAGAAAAAAAAAATAAATAAACATTTTATACTTTAGACAATATACTTCAGGTTGTTTAAACAATTCATCATAGTATTCAGTTTTGTTTTATCCCCATCTTATTTGGCTTTCATCTGTTATTCCTAATTTAGATGTATAGTAGACTCTCACTAATTCGAAACACATTGGACCAGGGTTGTGCCGAATCACCCAAATTGTCAGATTACTGGGAGGTAGTTAAAAAACCCATTTAAATAAGATGAACACAGACATGTTTTCCTCTTCTTCTCTTGAAGAAAGCTTGCCTAAAAACACCAGATTACTGGGTGGGCCGAATTATATAGATTCTACCATACATTATATTAATTTGAACCTTTTCAAATTATTTATGTTATTATTGTTATTTTTTACTTGTAGAATAGCAGAAGTGTTTTCAAAATCCATGAATACGGCTCTAGAGTAATAGACCAGTTTGAGAACAACAACCGGAAGCAGACGCTACCGTTTGCAGACATCTGCAAAGACAAACCAAAGTGGGAAGTGTGCAGATATTTCTTGGCATCCCTTCAATTGGTAAGAGTTAATTTTAGTTAGTAAGATTTAATTTTAATTAAAAATATACACAGTCAAACCTCAAATAAGGTGGTCATATATTTTGCAAAATTCTGGTACTATACCAAGGTCAGTGTTATATCGAATCATTATTATGTTGTTATTCCTATGTATGGAGGATTCATTTGCAGAAAATTTCTGTCGATGTAATGGGATTTGATTATTATATGCATTATTTTTAACATTTATGCATTCTTATGAAATTTTGTTATTGTTTTCTATCGAAATGTGTGGAATGTGGATAATGCTGTCATCTTCCAGATAGGTTCATCAATTGATGGTTTTTCCCCCTTTTCTTCATTCCAGGTCAACAACTCAAACATTGAAATATCAAAAACTTTGAAGCCATCTGGGACTCATGAAGTATATTTGACGTTGTTATCCAGAAAACGTCACCAAGAACAGCTGGATGAATTCGGCCATAGTCTGGGGGAACATCCATGAATAAAAAAAATCTATTATTTGTTGTTCGTCTCTAGAGAAAATTTTGAAAGAATGGTGTATATATATACAACCCATATTATGTGTATACATACATGTGCGCATAAATTTCCGGGAGAGAGGAAGATTTTTTTAAAGCCTGAAAAAAAGAGTTTAAATGAGACTGTCACTCAAGGAACGTATTACATAACAAGTGACTGATAAGGTAGCATGTTATTGTTTTATTTAGGTTGATATTTCCGTCCCTTAGATATAATACAACATTCGCATCACATTACTGAAAAATTTTGTCACAACATGTTATGCGTCATATCATTCAAATGCATTCTTTTTCATGCCATAATTGTACGGATGAAATGTGTCTACTAATTTCAGATGATGATATTGGCACTATCAAACGAGGTCATTTTAGTCTACTAATTTTTCCGAAATTGAGCGAGCATGGGGTTAGTGGTTTTGAAGAAAATTGCATGTGCTCTATATATTTCTTCATTTGTATGACTATTTTGTGTTTATGAAATGGTAAAGTTCTAATTTAAGGAACTGCTTTAAACCATGTGAATGTCATTCTTATTTCCACGTGTAAAATGTAGTTACAGTCCACTGAAAGAATAATTTTTTTTATTTAGCTTGATTGATTGATCTTGTTTAACATATTGATTGATGGTAATGAATTGCAAGGGATGTGTGTAGAGGTTTTTGCTTCCAGTAACTTTAAACTTTGTGATGTTCAGATTTTCATTCACCTTGCATAAAGGATGTGTTTTATTGCATCCATTTGTTGTCGTCAGTCATGCTAAAGGTTTTACAGAATTTCACAAGTCTTGAGACACTTTCTTTTATACATTGATTCTTGTTGGAAAGTTGTTTCAACTATACAAAATGTGTTATTGTCCAAAGTTGGCCTCTGTTTTATGAAAGGAAAGATAATCTGCAGTATATAGGACTTCCGATTATCCAAGCTAATGTGGACTGGAGCAAAATCGGGTAACTGAAACCTCAAATGATACAGATATTACAGAATTTAACAGAAGGTTAAATAAAGGAATAAAGTCATAAATGGTAGAAATTATGTTTACATGAAACTTATCTCAGTTACTTTCCAACTCAATACAGTAGAGTCTCGATAATCCAAGGTGAACAGAACTGAGACTACCTCCGATTATAATGAAAACTTGGATTATCCAAAAAATAACGGAAACTTTTAGGGGAGATTGTGGAGAAGAATCTCCCTGAATTTAGTTTATGGCAAGTAGGTGATAGAAAATTAAAAAAAAAAAAAAATATATATATATATATATATATATATTATTCAACGGTTTAACTTATCTTCTTCAGACCATGTATGTGTTATTCACTCTTACCTTTTTAGTTTAGTTTTTGATCCACTTATTTAATTCATTAGATTGAAGCGGTATGTCCTCTTTATAACGAGGGCTAACAGTGGGCTTCAGCCTTGGGGAGCTGATTTAAAAATAGTTTTTTTGACACTATAAATTTACTATAATACGAGTGCTGGCAAAAAAAAATCTTGCCTGGGGCCCACTAAAAATGAGAAAATGAAAAAAAAAAAGTGTTCTCTGCAAATAACAGAACGAGTGAGGTTTTCAGAAGGAATTTTGAAAATTTCCATCGCACCTCAGATTATCAGAAACCTTGAACTGTCAAGACTCAAATTATTGAAACTATTATAAAAATATAGAATGATTATTTGTAGTACTATATAAAGTTACATGAACTACTGTAATTTTTATTTACAGTTTAAAGCAATCCAGTCAATATCTCCTGTCATCAAACACTCTTGAATGCTTGAGAGAGTCCATGGTCCTTGCAAGAAACCGGTTTAAGATGTTTGTCTAGTCCAATGTATTCCAAACTTATGTCTTTCGTTGCAACTGTTATCAGAAAAAGAAAAAAAAATCCCCTTGCCCAACCCATAAGATCCCATGTTGTATTTCTAGCTTCTACAGCCCTCCAAGTAATATATTTCCCATTTTGGGAGAAAACTAGTCTGAATCTCTGCTTTCTCGATCAGTAAGGCTCTTGATACACACTGTAGCATTATGTGGAACTATATTTTTGCGATGCAAGGTGCACACATTGTTTTACTGCACCTAATTTTCAAAATCAATTTATGATAAATGCATCTGATAATTTCAAACTCAGTTAATCGAGGCTTGGGTAAACGAGATCCTACTGTATTATTTTTAACTATAGTATGTACCATCAGTCAGCTGGGACTTTCAACCAAATGTTAGAAGTTCTGTATGAAATAGAGGATGTTGAGAGCTCATGGCGTAACTAATGAATCACATATTTAAAAATACATATATGTATATACAGTCAAACCTCGTTAATGAGTCACTCTTGGGAGAGCAAAAATATGACTTAGTAAGCGGAGTGACTTGTTAAACGGAGTAAGCCATAGCTGTGCCAATTCCTGCCTGAGGACAATTGGGACTTCCAAAAAGTGACCCGGTAAGCGGAGTGACATGTTAACCGGGTGACGCACTAACGAGGTTTGACTGTATTACTGCCAAAGTCTGATTTTCAGAAATGATTTGGGCAGGGCTGGACAAATCCTAGATTGCAGGTTACCATGGCGACTTGAAAATCGCCATTAGCACCTAAAATTTTCTTAATGTGATTGCTAAATTGGGGTAAATTTCTAAATCGGAGTCTAAGGGCAACACAAAATTTTCTGATTTCATTGCACTACGTCTTTTAACATGGGAAAAGTGAAAGAAAACATTATTTTGGACTGTTTTTCTTGAGTAAAATACCATGCTTTGTCCATAAGAAATTAGGCTGGCGCCTAAATATTTTTTCAATTTGTGAAGTCCTGGATTTGAGCTTTGGCTTGCCAATTCGCAGTGACTGGAAATCCCTGACCAAAGTTTGTGAGATGGTCCGGTAGGTGCCAAATCCACACACACACATACCTTTTTCATCACCAATGTGAGATACATGGCTCTAGATAGTATTTGTATTCTATTAGCTCTATGTGACGAGAGAGAGAGAGAGAAAAAAAAGGAAATTTGAGAGAGAAAAAATTGTGTAATAATATAGACACAATTTTATTTTGGTCAAACTTTAAAGAAAAAAATTTATTACTGCATCATGACTGCAATACGATGGGTTGCCATAGCTAACATGGACATAATTATCACGAAAAAATAAAATACTAACTTGGCGATGACCCTGAATCATGCCTTTTCCTTTCGGACTTTGGCCAGGGATCTCCAACCACTTCCTGAACTGGTTGGCCAACACCCAAAATTTTTATATTGATTGGGTCGATTTGCAATGAAATTGGTCACTTCGCTGACTGGCCGATTTCAGGCTTTGGCAGTAACATATACATACAGTCGATGCTAGCTTTTACAAACATATTTCAACAACTAGTTCATAGAATCAAAAGTTTGTAAATGAGGACAATTTCAGAAAGCCGGCATATTGTTCTGAGATCAGAGAGCTAGTTTGTAAGAAAGTGTGATTCGCAAAATATAGTGGTGGCGACTGTATGTATATAAACCGTTATACTGTTGAAATTCATATGAGAGATTTAAAAAAATTATTCTCTTCAGGAATATTGAATTTATTTATTTTCTGACTGGGAATTAGTTCAAGTTCGTTTCCACGTAATTGATTAGCAAGTTGTTCTCGTAGGGTTGTTTAAATTGTTCACAAGTGTTTGGGGAACCATCGTTTCTCACCAAAGAGTGATTTGTGTCAGTGTGAAAAGTGTAGTTATTGATTATTGTGTGTAAATTATTTTTATCCAATTAACAAGTATTATTTCTGTAGATGTCGGTTTCCTGTATTAATTCCTTTATTTCTGATGAGTGTATGTTTATCATCATATTTATTATATGTGTCAAATATATATTTGTATGGGGAGGGAATTATTAGTCAAATTAATATAAACGAAACTAACATTATTGTCATAATGTTTCTTGGTGTTCTCAAGGTAAAAAGTTGTACTGCAGCATGGCGGGCTTGACAAATTCCAGGCCATCATGGCAACTGAAAAATTATTATTGTCGCCTAAAATTTTCTATGTGCATCCTTGAAATTGGAATCTGAGGACGTGAAGTTTTGAATTTATCTCATGTCTTCTGACATGGAGAGAAGTTACAAAGTCCCAAAAAAGTCGAATTATTGACAGCTAAGACATTTGGCTGGTACCTAAATTGTTTTTGGTTTTTCTTTCCAATTTGTCAAGCCCTGTCATGCATAATTAAAATCGTCATAAGTTGTTTAAGGTTGTACTTGCTATTATTAAGGTGACTGATGGGAAATGTGCACTGCACTATTCAGAATGTGCATGCGCAGTTTCTGTTTGCATGCATAGGATATCTTTATTTCAATTTGCATATGTTGATGTATTATGTAATATCATTCTTCATGAATGGTTTCTGTTGGTAACATTACTGCATGAGTGATTAGTGGTCACAGGTTGTGAAATATTCTTGGTGGTTTGTTTAAAATTTTATGACTGATTGGCTGTAAAAAAAACGCGGGGGGGGGGGCCTGAACCCATCTCGTATGTGGGGGAAATGTATACTATCAACTGATAAGAGTATGGAAACCCAGGTATATCAGCAGTAGGTAGTTTTTGGTCTGGGTATTTTTTGGTAGCATGGTCTGTGACCAAGTGGGTGTTATTTTTACTACCATGACTTGAGATGAACACTTTTATCTTTTCTTGAGCCACATTTTTTCTACTCTATTTCACTACTTCAGAAGTAACAATTGTCCTTACCCGGATGGCAATGTAACGTATCACAGAAATCAAGCTTTTATAAAAGCGGTATGAACGCTTATGGTTATGAAACGGTTGTCATGGCCCATTCAGCTGTCTTAATGTCAAGCAAATCAAGCAGATGTGGGATGAATTCAAAAGAATATTGAGGTCTGGTCTTACTTTGGCTTCTCAAACATTTATTTATTACTCTTGAAAAGTTGGTACAATTTGTGGTAGTATGAAACAATAAATAGTTCTTGTGCCAGCCGAAGATCGATCTAAAATAATATCAAACTAAAGTTACCCTCCTTTGAAGCTGAGAGGTACTCAGACTGCATCCCTTTGTAGAAATATTGGCACGCTGCCCTTATGAAACCACTGGAGGAAGCTTTATTTACATCTACATTGAAAAAATATGCAAACATGACAGATGTAAAATTAACGATAGTCATAGCCAACGGGTCACAGCTGACATTGGACTTTGTTATTCTCAAATGGCCCAGCTGTTAAACTCCAACATTAGCATACTTAAGTGGCTTGCATTAATTAATGGTACATTCAAGCAGTAGCATATGCAGGATTTTATGGGGGGTCAAATTTCTTTCCCTCTAAGGAGGGGGGGGCTTTAAGTTTCTTACTGTTAAAATCTATATATAAAATTGATTTCTGTGTGCATGTTTTCAATATAAATCTACAATTTTTGACCAATTGTCACCAAGTTTTGCATATATACCAAACAGTGCCTGACTTGAATGATAGACTACTTTAAAAGTTTGTCAGAGCTGGGCAAATGCCTGAAATGAGCAAAAGACTATCAGGCAACAATGGTTTGATGGCCTTAATAGCACTTGTGGAATGCTTACTTTTTTTTTTGGTTATAGTGGTTACCAAAAATATGTTTCAGGCATGTTCCTTTTACAGTGGTTTGTAACTTCTTAATTGCTCCCAGTATAAGGAGAAAAACCGGGCAATATTCTTGGTATTTTGCTAAACACATCTTTGCCAATGCCTTCAAGGCCTTTATGCTGCTTCACGAAGCAAAATTACCCACTACTACTAAACTATATATGCACTTCATATACATTCCTGTACAGAATTTCTAATCGGTACATGTTGAAACATGAAACATGTTTCATACTGTTGTTCTGGTGCTGCCATCTGTATTCCACATATTGGAGTGAAAGTGGTGTCAGAATTTTCTTGTTATGCAAGCACTGTGTTGAAGATCTGACTCCAAACGACACCAGCTTGCATTTATGCCCCGAAGTTGAAAAACCAACTTCAGCTGACTACCACTGTGCTGCAGACAGGGTTCGTATATGGATCCTCACGATGCCTACACAGCTGCAAAAATTACCCACTGCTGATCGGATATAAGACCTACAGGTGTGCAGACATACAAATGTTGGTAGATAGTATATCTGTATAACACTTTAACCCTTTATTTGGCAGTGTTGCTCTTAAGTAACGTGAGTTTCATATTTTTGAATGAAGGCGTATATTTTATATTTTGAGCCTGTTTCAGCATTGATGCTTCTAAGCAACTCCTGAACATTCAGTTTTTACTTGTGAGCTGTTCATGAAGTGTCTATAATTAGCAGCAGAATGGCTCAAAGGTGTACATGTCTCCTATTTTTTTGACAAACCAAGCAAGTATGATTTTTTACTTTTTCATTTTGAAGGGAAATACTATGTGGGGGAACTGAATTCTTCAACTTATAAATACAGAGTGTTGCCTTAAGTTCAACATCCCATCCCATATTTTTTTAAATATTGATTTTTTTTTTTGTCATATAATAGCATTCAGGGGGTACCAAACCTCATTTGTTTAATATTTCCCCTCTGGATATTTCAAGGGTTAAATGAAAAAAAGGGAGGGGGGGGGGGTTGCTTTGAAGCTGAAAAAGAGATAAGTGAGACATTAGCTTGTGTTATATGATTTTGAAGATTTTAAAAATTAGATAAAAAGTCGGCATTGGCTTATTTCTTGGCTTTAGTGATATAATGTAAAACCTCTTAGTCCATGCTTATGTTTGAAAATGTTCATGTAAAAAATTATTTTGTTGGTTTGAAAATATCTGAGGTTTTTTCTACTGTACTACCATTGTCTTGAAAATTTCCAGACATGGCAAGGAAGGCAAAAAAAAAAAAAAGTTCTTCCATAAACAATGACATTGGTGTTTGACTAGTTTCTTCTCACAGTTCATGAACATGTTGCTCGTTAATTCATTGATTCATTTTATTCATTGTTATATGTAAAATATCTGTAATATAAGCCAGAGTAACTGATGCTTGATATGAAAATGCTCATATTTTCCCCAACCAAAGGTTTTTTTTTCTTTCTCTTCATATATTTAATCATTTTTCATTTTGTACCGTTTCTTTCAAATTGTGGTTGATTTGAGACATTTGTTCAATCAGGGGTTTTCTTTTTTTCCATCAGGGATTCGAAAGTACTATTGTACATATTTTGTGAGGTGTTTTTATATCTGAATGATGTAAAACACATACATATGTATATGTGTGTAATTATAAAAAAAATTATATTTTTGTAAATAAATTGGAACCAAAATGGGAAAAACTGTGTTTTTATCATTTAATTAGCTGCATTTTTATTAATGTTTTTGCGTTAGCATAGTTAACCAATAACACTCAATCAAATTTTTCATGTTCAGTCGTTTATGACAATGGCTTTGATTTATTTATACATACAATATTTTTGGCACTAGGCTTATACAAGTGAATACAGACAATACGGTTGAATGAGAGAGATATATTTTGATATTGTGCAAAAGAATAGTGATACGGGGGAATTGTCAATAGAACTGGGGAGTTTGTTCCATTCACCAATGGTATGAGGAAAAAAAGCTGTATTTGAAGCAGTCAGTGTAAGCATCCGCCCTCTCTCAATCGGGCGCGGCGGCCTCACATCTTGAACTAACTCTCTCTTGCGTAGGTTCGGGACTCGGACACCGTGTACAAACATCATCCGACCCTCAGACAAGAGAGGCCCCGGGCAGCAACCCGAGGCCGCTATGCGTTTTCGAAAAGTCAGTGCGTCTTTCAATTCACACCAAGTCTCGCAAATGGCTGCGTTCTTCATCGATCCGCGAGCCGGCTCAGAGTCGTATTGTGAGGGAATGGTCGAGTCTTTTGGAGATGTGGGATGGTTTGGGTTGAAGAATATACCACAGGCATCAAAGTTAAGATGACCGTGATAGATCTTACAAAAAAAGGGTTAATCGGGAAATGAGACGAAGAGTAGCAAGGGGGAGGAGATTATGTTCATTTTTAAGTTCGGACACGGAAACAAAAGGTGACCAATAGATGAAACGGGTGAAATTATTTTGGATTGATTCGAGTTTGTCTATATTAGTGGAGGTGTAGGCGAGTACGGGAGAGATGTAAGTTTGGTAGCAGAGCAGAGAGAGAGAGTGATATCCCGATTGGAATATTTGAAGGGGCGCCGGAGGAAGAAAAGTTTGTTGATACATTTCTCTCTGTTGAAGACGTAATCAGCATGTTTGTTCCAACGTAGGTCAGCTGAGATCATGAATATGTATTTAATTTGAGAAACTCGGGATGTATGGTTAAATTATTGATTGAGTAAAAGTATTCAAGATTTGTAATGACGTTGAAAATTTTCAAGACAAACTCTGTTTTAAAAAATTGTCTGATCCCACAATGTCATGGTAGTTTGAATTTCTGTAATTTCTTAAATTTTCTTTGTTTGCCCTTTGGGCGTGAGCCTCATTAAAAATGGAGGCATATTTTTATTAATCTACATACGTGCCATGGCTTAAACATAGCACAACGCGCCAGTAGATGGTGCAAGCCGGATAGGGAGGATATGTAATGCGACAGCCGCATTGTGGAACCTCAAGGAACCAAGGAAGGCGATAGATAAAAGTATTCAAGACGAAGTAATTTGCGGGTAACTCTCATGAAAACTGTTTTTGAAATATCGATAGGCATCTGCCATAGTCAACACCAGTCAGAGATAGAAGCCAGATTATTTTGGAGAAGTTCTCGATCGTACTGTTGATGAATGACGCAGTAAAGTGGCTTGAAGTTGTTTCATTTGGGGGGAAGAGCCACTCATGCAAAGTGCTTGTGCACCTCCAGTTAACTTCAATTCAAATTCTTTCAATCTCGCTGAACTTCAATTTGCATTCTTGCTCCCCCTTCGAATAATCTGTTTTGTGGAATCAATGAATTATGAAATATTTCCCACTTTTTTTGCAATCTCAGTGTCCTAATTTGATTAAAAACCCAGTGGGCTATTTGTATTCAGCAAATTAGTGGTTCCGAAAGTGTGGAACGTGACCCCTAAGGACGGGTGCACAACCTTTTTGTTCCTGTACCAGATGTGTAATTTTGCTACTGCTCACAGGCTTGTAACTAGTGTACTTATCATGTCGGTAGCTTATATATGGTACATGGTGAAGAACCCCCACGTACAAATACACAAAATCAAAAATGTATGCTGACTGACCTATATAATATCAGTTCGCCAAACCTGATACAGTAAAATCTGTCTTCAACGGAATCGCAAGGAACCAAGATTTTTTTTCCGTTGTACACAGGTTTCCGCTTCATAAAGATTCAAATGTGTAAAATTATGTAATTAATGTTCGTGTTCGATCTCGTGTGTGATTGAAATAAATTAATTGAAGATAAAGTAAATAACTAGTTTATATAATTACTAAATACTGTATTTTTAGGTTTTGACAGAATCTGTATAAAATTCCGACCTATACACTTTTTTCTAAAATAACGACATTTACGTTCTTTTTAAAACCCTCAAAAATTTTTAATTAGGGTGTCTATCTGCCGTGTCAGGTTTGCACATTATCGTCTATATTTATGTAATCCTCAGCATCAGGGCCGTAACTTAGATTTTTGTGAGGGAAAAAGCGACATGATTTTGCCGCCCCCTACCACTATTGATTCGATTATTTCATACAACGGTGTTTTTGACCCCAACTAAAATTTGCCACCCCCAAAATTTTGCCCCCAGGGCAGTTACCCCCTTTGCCCGTCTCTAATTGATTCCGGTCCTGCTCAGCCTTGCGATCACAAAATGAACACAGCTTGCATACAATTTCGTAAGTCTTGCATATCATTTGGAAATTCAACCCTTCACTCAGGGGCGGGCTTAAGTACTTTGCGGCTCGGTGCAAAAAAAAAAAAAACCAATATTTAAATATATATTGCGGCCCCTCTGAACAGGGATTTTCCAATACTCCAGGATGGGCACCCTGGTGTTCGAGAATGACTGTAAAACTCCTTCGTAGTCATAAAAAAAATGTCATTTGGCAATAAATATGGACAAAAGTGTCCGCTTCCCAGTGAAAAAATTGCAAGTGCGCCCCCAGGCACTTGGAGATTTGGGGCTCTCAGGGCAAGAAGACCGATTATCTACCCAGGCCCTCAACTTTAGTGGTTCTCTATCTTGGACTAGCCTTCTAAGTGATGAAGAGAGAAAGTTGCCTTGCACAACAGCTCTGGGCGTGAGCGGTTATCAATCTATCTTGGATTGAATTTTAAGCTATTGCTTTGCTAAGAAGTGTAAGTCAAAATGTAATCAAAACATTTTTATCCCCTTTTGCTGCCTTAAGAATTTAGCGGCCCGGTGCAGCCGCACCCTTCGCACCTGCCTAAGTCCGGCCCTGCTTACACTGATTTCTCCCGCGGCAAAGCTTACTTTTCCGAAAACTTCTGTTACAATTTCAGAAAGCAACTGCTTTACTACGTATGGCTTATGAAAACCACAGCATCAAGTACAGAAATGGTTTATGCTAATCTAAGGGAGGATGATGTAGAGAACTCACACATCTGCAATCATAGATTGCGTAAATAATTACGGTGGAGCACTTTAACATTTTGTATGATCTATTGGTCGCCAAACACAGTGTTTATGTGAAATTTTCCGTTAAAGGGTACAATTTTTTTTTTCCGTTTTCGCGTTAGACAGGTTCTGTTTAATCCAAGTTTTTTAATGTGTATTTCTGGCATTGTGTGTGTGTGTGTGTGAAATTAAGGAACCACGATTTTTTTACGTTGAAGACATGTTTCAGCTTAATACAGGTTCCGTTAGAGACAGGTCTTACTGTACTTCAATTATATTACAAACTTCGGTACAGTACTGCCCAAAACCTCCTATTTATGTGTGAAATACCACCTCTCTCTATTAAGTGAAAAAACTTAACAATTTGATGAAGTATCTTCCGTAATCAAATAATGAACTTTTTATTGCTTAAATTATATTATTAATAAAAGTTAATATAATAAAATGTATTATTCAAAAGTATATGTTGTATGACTGATATCAGGTAATCAAACTATAGGATTGCATTTGGAAACTGAATTCAAGGTTACCCAGGGCTATATCAACAGTATAGGGCCCTTTCTACCTGGCTGGAAATACCAACCTTCCAATTTACATACTTTTCAAAATAATGCCACCAATGCTTGCTACCATGGAGTCCCAATATGAACCAGAGGAGGCCGCCCTTCCTGGGCTGTGTTTATGCGAGGCCCATGTGCTTAGATAGCCCTGGGGTTACCTCTTTCTTCTTCCATTCAGAAGCAAAGTGGGTGAAACACACTCAAATCTTAATAAATCCCTTCTGTAAAAAGCGCTGCAAACGGAAAAAAAAAGTATTAAAAGAAGTACTTTTTTAGTTGCAAAGCAATTTTTCTTTGTTGCCAAAATGGTGCCATCTATCTTAAACATATGTAAGTGACCAAGGATGCGTGCACATGTGTCCTCAGTCTTGGAACCTAATATATTCAACGCAGTCTCGCATACATAAGTAAATAACGTTACATTAGAAACCCTGCTGCCATCTATGAAATGTGGAAAAAAAATGCACGTGGGTTGTTTACCTGAAAAATATCCGTAGTTTTACGGTATTTTGTCAAAAACTGTTTACATTCCGCGGCACACTCAAACTTACTTTGCCCATAATATACAGTATATAACCATAATGCCCCTTTTCACACGTCACAATCAGTCGGAAACCGGTCACCAATTTTAATTGAAGAATTATATCAGGTGCGTTTTTATATGATTGATGGCAGCATGGGGCACCAGTTCAATGGTGTTTCTTTCAAGAACCAGACTACAAGGATGCAAGAGCTCCTCCAAATTGCGCCAAAATGGTTCTTTGGCGCAAATGGTTCTTTGTTCAACTCTACAAGTTGTGGCAAATTTCTGCGCATTTGTGCCAGTTCCGGTTTGTGGTGCGGGTCGTTTCAAAAGTGCAGACAACTTTTCTGATTCCGACAGCAGATGCAGGGAGATGCTATCACCCCCACCCAAGAGCCGAATAATATGGGAAAAATTGGTCTGGATCGTAAAATACTTTGCAATCGAAGGAATCGACACAAAATGGAACGCCCTTCCTGAATCCACGCCTGTCCGATAGTAGGTGCCGATCAAAGTATGAAAATGAGTGCTTTTCAAAATATTCTTGCTGTGTACCCATCTACTGGGTTCACCCCGCTGCGCTGGTAAACGGTGCTCTGGCTGTCGGAATCAGAAAATCATCTTGCAATATGGGGCCGTTCAAGTATTACGTCATCATCGATAGGGGCGGGGGGTTTCTGATTTGCTGACTTTTGATGACAGGGGGGAGGGGGGTTTGGATAATGCTTACGGCATCAACCACCCTTTATGAAAATATGAGTTGGGATTCAGAGGGGCAGAGCAGATGACGAAATTTTTCTGACAGGGGGGGGGGGTGTCAAAAATGGCTAAAAATTTGCTTACGTAATATTTGAACGGCCCCTATGTTTGTACTCTCACACACGACGGTTTCGACTCACGTTCGGGTACGTCCACACTCATATACAAAGTTGCAGAACCAATCGGATGCTCTGCGACTTTTCATAGATAAAAGTTGCAAGTCTAAGTTGCAGAACACGCCCACACTGATATACAAAGTCGCTCAACACGTGTTCTGCGACGTCATTCGACGAATCGAGCGATTTGTTGCACGATTGTATATGGGCCTCCACCCATATACGATCGCTGACTAGCATGCGCTCCACGAGAAACAAAGTACTGGATCACTCACACCTCGCTCCGTTTAACGCTGTTATAGGCCAGGGATTCTCAAACTGTGCGCTGCCATTCTGCGGTGCTCCTGACAAAGTTTTATTGAAGAAATCCTTTGCTGAACCGCTTTGGGGTGCCGCGTTTAAGCGTTGATAAGAGGAAGGGGCTCCGAGGCTGGAAAAGTTTGAGAAACCCCCTGTTATAGGCTCTTCTGCTCTGATTTGAGCCCACTATTGCCGCACAGTGGGACCTGTGGGGACCCTTGTTAATACTGATCAATAGTGTGTTTAGTAGTTTTTCATGCGCGGGACGAATTTTCAACGGACGTGCCCGAGGAGCTAGTTTCGGAAAGCTTCGACGTAGCTGACGAGCAGAATGGGGGCTCCCCTCACAGAAAATGTACTCATTTCGCATTTGCAATCTTTCATAACCTTTTCAAGGAGGGCCCAAGGAAAAGTCTGTCCGGGGTCCCGATTAGGCACGCTATGTCCCTGGATCTAGGGTTTCCAGATGATCGAAAATACGACCCGAAAGGGCGTATGTAGGAAAAAAAGCGGCGTATGTTTAGAAAACTTCAGAATTATCTGTTCTAGCCACACTTTTGGCAAAACTTTCAGCATTTTAGGGATGCTGAAAGTCTTTTATTGCAGATATAGTCCGTTTTTACTCCTGCTCCAAAATGGATGAGTGGCATTTAGCCTGAGACTGAAGGCGGAAAGAAAGAAAGAGAGAGAGAGAGGAAAAAAAATTCTTTTTTGATTGGAAAACTATTAGATTTTTTAAGGAGGTGGCGCCATCTGTTACGAACAGATATATATGAGTAACTTCATCAAGGCGGCGCAGGCATGCGTTCTCATTTTGGAGTTTGGAATCTGGTAACCCTAACCAGGTATCGTTAACTTGCATCGGTAAAGGAATCCAGCATGTGAATACTCGCAAAATATAAAAATCGTATTTCAAATTTCCCGCTCTAATTGAATCAACAAATGATATCGTAACGCGCAGTTCAAACCGAAACCGGCAGAAATGAAATCGACGAGCACAATATCAATGTCAATGTTGGCTTGACCGATCCCTTTCGCCCACCATGTTGTCTGTAACGTTCCAATACGATTCACCTGGGCATTTATAGTATGTTTATTTACACAGTGCCTGTTTTCGAAGTGAACAGTTCGAGAAGCCGAGAGTTAACATATTCGCTTCGAGTGTTTTAATGAAATGAATATTACAGAGGGACGGGACGGAGGGAACAGTAAAGCGGACGGATGGTCCAAAATGTTATCGTCACCGAAAAATAGCTGACGGGTAAGGAATCGTGTCTTTCTACGCGATGATCAGTGACATGGAATGTCAACGAAGTGACCACTTCCTCAAACTAATTCCTCGAGTTGAAAGTGACTCGAGTTCCAGGCCGCGGCCTTCGTCGTCTCCAGCGTCGTCCGCCGCGCCTAGACATCGCCTGAAACAGCCTATTGTCGTCCGGCTTCGTAGCAAAGGCGCCGTCGACGTCGCTACCACCACCATGAACCCCGGTGTCGCGATGCATGACGACGACGACGGCAATGACGGGACCACCACCGTCATCGAACGGTACGAAAAACCAAAGGTCCTTGAGGAATCCAGCATCAAGTCCAATATGGGTCCAGGATCGACCGATTTCGACGGCGACGACCTAACGCTCCTCGATAATTTGGAATGGCTGATAAACTTCCCAGTTGGATCTTTGTTCCCTTACACTTTGGACGACGAAGAAGAAGATCGCACCAGTCACCGTCCAGAGAATGGACGGCACCATCATCACCACCGCCCCATCAAGCGACGTAATCCTGTTCAGTCCTGTAATGATGGCAAATCCGCACGCAAGCCTGGTAAGTACCGTGTCCCTCCTCGATAAAAAAAAAAATTATGAACCGATTTATTTGCATTTTCTTGTAGAATTATGTAGCTTCTGAATATACGAGTTTTTTTTTTAAAATATTGGCAATGTTGCTGTAGAGCATACATGCTCAACCCACATTGCCCGCAGGCCGAATGTGGCCCTCGGATTCATCTGATGTGGGTCCATGATCTCAAACCTAATTTTTTAAAATGAGCTAAGCGTGACTCATTTACAGCGGGTTCATTCTAGCGGGACGGGACGGAGGGAACAGCAAAGAGGACGGATGGTCCAAAATGTTATCGACACCGAAAAATAGCTGACGGGTAAGAAAAAGTGACCCGCGGTGCAGTTCCACATCATTTAAATTTCTCGCGGTGCAGTTCCCCATCAATTACGTGGCCCGCTGTGCAATATCGCATCACTTTGGTGGCCTGTGGTTCAGTTGCACATCGCTCAAGTCACCCGCGGTGCAGTCCCTTATCATTTAAATGGCTCGCGGTGCAGTTCCTCATCACTTTAGTGGCCCGTGGTGCAGTGCCTCATCACTTTAGTGGCCCGTGGTGCAGTTCCTCATCGCTTAAGTGGTCCGCAGCACATTCATAGATCACTTGAGTAACACGGGCACAGTTCCAGAGTGTCTAAATAGTCCGCGACATAGTTCCAGATCATTTAAAGAACCCGTGGCATATTTGCAGATCACTTGAGTGAACTGACTGCTTTACGGTTTCAAAGCATTCAAGTGGCCCTTGGTGCAGTTCCATATCACTTATTTACCCGCGGCGCAGTTCCAGATCACTTAAGCGACCCGCGGCACATTTACAGTATCACTTGATCTACGGTGACCAGATCCCTCAAGTGGCCCGCGACAGTTTTTCAGGCCAATGAAGTGGCACACAGTCTCAAAAAAGTTGAGCATCCTTAAACAACGGTTTTCAAAAAGGGGTTCGCAGATCCCGTGGCCCACGAGAGGTTGTCAAGTGGTCCGACGGAACAACAAATTCCAAAACAAATTAGACAATTTGTTTTGCAAAACCTCACTTTTGCGGGAGAAAAAATTCGTCCGTAAAAGAGGGGTGACCGTTAATGAGGGATTTGAAATGCTTACTTTTGTTGTATAAGGGGAAAATATTATTTTGCCGTAAAAGAGGGGTTACCGCATTTGAGTGGTGTCCGTTAAGAGACTTTTACTGTGATAACAATGAAGCGAGTGGCTGTGAAGTAGACCAGGAAATCCCTGCATGCCCTCCACATGGATGAGGGCTGACAGGGCTTTAGCCTGGGGGGGGGGGGGATTCTTACCATTTTTTGTTCTTCACACTATGAATTCAGTGTACACTATAGAGAGCAGTGAAAAGGCTACCCTAGTGCTCGTCAAAGATTCCAGCCAAGGAACCCCTGCTGTAGGATGTGGGGGGGACCATGGTTCCCTCTAGTAAGAGGAGCAAAATAGAGTTTATACCCAGCACCTCCTAATCTATCTCTAGTGTGAGTGAATGGTTGAAGCAGGGCCGACTCAACAACATCATGGGGGGGGGGGGTGAAGCTCGGGGAAAAGTATTGGTGTGAAGCTTCCTTTGCCATCTCGGAATACCAGCCTACTACCACCGCCACCAATCATCATTGTCAAACCTGAGGTGGCCCAAGCTACGTTGTCTAATTTTTTGTCTTATAAATTAAGCTTTTTCCAGTCTCAGTGCTGGACTGTTATCGGCCTACCAAAGAAGTTTTGGTTGATTCCACGCGCGTTAGACATCGTAGTATCAGATCGTCGTACTCAAGCATACCCCCTCCCCCATCGACCCGAAATTATAGTGTTATTTTTCAGGGAAAAAACGTACCCCCCCCCAGAAGAAAAAAACGAAGAAATCCCTTCTTCCCCGCCCCTCCCCCCACCGAGAAATTCCTGCGTACGCCTACGTAGTCCGTACTATCATGGGTCTTCCCCCCCCCACTCCGATTGGGTCTACGCGTTAGACAACCCTGGATGTACTTCCTATTGGCACAGGTGATAGGGCGGAGATGGACATTCTACCCCCCCCCCTCCCATTTCCTTACAAGGAGTCTGCATTCGCTTATGTCCCTTCATAGGTGTAAAGTTATTGTAAATAGTGGGATGGTTCAAACCCAATATTTCTATAAATACAGTAAAACCTTTCTTTTGCGGACACCAGCGGGACAAAGGAATTAATCCGTAAAAAAAGGGAGGGTGACCGCATCTGAGGGGTATCCATTAAGAGAGGTTTTACTGTATTATGGAATATAATGATGGAAAATATTAATTGGAGGGGGGAGGGTGGGAGAGGAATGCTGGGGCGTATGGGCCCCCAGGGCTGTTCCCGGGTGGGCCTCAAAAGAAAAGGGGGCCTCACAAAAATGAGGTTTTGGTTGAAATTTTCGAGAATTTGCCTGGTAAGAGCCTCAGAAAAATCATTTGGCCCGGGGGGCCCATGATTAATTTTTCGTCGGTTAGTTTTTTTTAGTCTACCTGGGCGTACGATCCTTTATATTTTTATTTGCTTAGTTTACGCATTCTTTTATGCTTTATTTACTTATTTTTTGTGCAATGGTTTTTTTTTTTTTACTTTCTCCAACTGTGTAACTGGATATTTTCTGTCGTTGGATGATGAATAAATAAATAACATGATGCTCTTAAGACGGAGCTGCCCTCAAGTTGGTGCAGTAGCTGCTGTGTTGGAAAGGGTGGTCCCTGAGCAGCGAAATGCACACCTTCACTGTTCAATAGGCAATGTAGTGGGCACGCCAAAGATCACATCCTGGGATCTTTGGCGGGTCCCAAGCCAGACATTTCACGGGGTCCTTCTATAATGAATTTATAACATAAAAAAACAAAACATGATGGTATCTCTTATGATAGTATGGCATTGGCCGTTAGTGAGTTACGGTCTGTGATCTCCAGATCACGTTCATTTGGCCGGATAAGAGCCTGGCCCTCTGGTACGGATGAGTTATTTGTCCCAGGGCAGTTTGGGCTTGCCAGCAGACAGATAGTGTAGACCAGGGTTTTTTAAGGCTTTTGAGATATGTCGTACAAATCCACTCATAGCCAGGGATTCTTGAGCAATGGGTCGTGGCCCTAACGTGATTCGCGGGGATTTTAAATATGGGTCGTACAAATCCACTTACAGACAGGGATTATTGAGCTATGGGTCCTTCCGAAACTGTATTCGCTAGACCTTCGAAATGGGTCGTACAAATCCACAACTAGGGATTCTCAAGCTATCGGTCATGACCCAAGCCTGAATCGCAGGGGCTTCCGAAATGTTTCGTACAAATTCACTTACACTCATGGATTTTTGAGCTATGGGTCACGACTCAAACTCGATTAACAGCGGCTTCCTAAATAAGTAGTACAAATCCACTTAGATCTGTTGTAATTGCACTTATTGCGTCACTGATTTCACTAATTTCGAAAACCAAACAGTCCCATGGGTAGTGTGAAGCTAATCTTGTTGGTTTTGGGTTGTATCTGAAAAAAATTAGGAATCTCTCTGGTGTACACAGACCGTTCTCTGGGATTCTTCCATAGTGGAAGAATCTGTGTTGCCGTCAACTGCACCCAAGCGCCGATCGCGGGGGAGGGGAGGGGGTAGTGATTATGGGGAAAAATTTGACTTTTTCATAAATTCTGGATGATTTAATGAACTTGCACAATAAGCCGTTCCTTCCGACGCATCGTCCTGGAACCGCGCCTGACTGCCCCCATGCGTTTGCATGCCTCCCTTGAAGTTCGGTAATCAGTTGGTTGGTTGCAAACAATGTTTTCATAACGTATGCACTTATTGTATCACAATCTATAAGTCCTAATTCAACGTGTCTTTAACTTATTTAGGAGTTCGGCCGATCTTCAACCGCGGCAAATGCGGCGTCATCCAAAAACGTCAGGCAGACTCGGTTATCTCGAATCGGATGGCGAATCGACCAGGGACCAATAAAAAGCCGCCCATGACGTACCCACAGCTGATCGAGAAATGTCTTGGAGAGAACGGCGGTCTGACTGTGCACGGCATTTACCGATGGCTTCAGTAAGTTAAAAGAAAAACGTTTCCAACATTATTTCTTCGCCATGGCATAACAGTGATACGCCGACTTACGCCACTAATTCGTCCCATGTGTGTGACCGACAAGTCGGAGAAAACGTAACTTCCATGAGGAATTTTCCAATGCAAATGCCCCACCCTCCTCAGAAGGAGAAGGGACGCATAAAAAAAATACATATTTCCTTCATTCTTTCTTAACTTCTCGATTTTTTTTTTTGATGCGACTCCCCCCCCCCCCCCCCCTCTTGGAAACATTTCTCTCTAAAAACGCGACGCGTGTGCGGAAAGCCTTTTTCAAGCTTTGTTAAAATACATCTGACTGAGGAAAACAGCGGTGAACTCGGTCGGGCAACACCTTCGACAGCAAAAAGCCTCCACGCGAAGCTCGTGACATCACTAAAGTCGTCCATTTAACCTATAGAAATTGTCCATTGTCATTAGAAATTGTCTTTATTCTAGTCGTCTTAATTTCACCTATAGTCATTGGATACTGCAAAAAAGGTAAAGATTTCGCATACGTCAGACTGCTATATCCAATGGTTACAGGTAAAATGGACGACTTCAGTGACGTCAAAGCTTCGCGCGGAGTCTTTCTGCTATAGAAGGTGTTGGTCGGGGTCGTGGTTTGCAGCTCCCCCACTCTATGACCCAACTAGTGTAGCAATGGTGTAAACAAGGCGATTCGAAATTTATTGGACAAACTTTAAGGGGTGATATAAGACACCTAAACAAGCATTTTTGATCATAGAATGTGCTGTCTAATCGCAACAGCAAAGGATGTTTTTGGAGAGTGCGGAGGAACACTCTTCACCAAAACAAATACATTTTTCTGGCGGATTTGCTGCGATATGTGCTATCAGCCATTCGGGGATGTATAGGCATCTTCAGAGTTTGTGTTTTATTGGTGCAAGGTCCATCAAGGTTATACTTCGCCAAACAATGATCAAGCGGTATAATAACGTGTGGCAGAATTTGCGTTACCTAGGTTGCACCATAGGAGAAGGCCTACCAATACCCTGCACCCTCGAATGGTTGCAGCAAATCTGTCAGAAAAATATGATATTTACTTCTAGTAAAGTGTTATTGTCAGTGGCGTCGGAGCCGGGGGTGCTGTGGGTGCTCGAGCACCCACGGTAATTTGTGACATGGGTCTCGGCACCCCCAGAGAAGATTCAGAAGTAAAAATTTTGTACGTAAAGGCCCAACCCACTTATATTATATTGCTTATGGCATCGATACCCTTGCATATGAATGACCAAAAGAAGTAACCTGGGAACGGTGGCTTCGATTCTTGTGGTGCAGGAGCACCCATGGTGATTTATGGCATCGGTCTGAGCATCCTGAATTGATTCAGACGTCAAAATTTCCTATTTAAAGATCGAGACGCGCACCCACAAGTTCCAAACACTTCCGACGCCCCTGGTTGTTGTGTGCACTCTCTAACAAAAACCTCTACTGCCTTTGCTATTGTGATTCGACCGCAAATTTTTGAAAACAGTTTTTCGGAAAGAACCCGGGAACGCAACCCTTTTATTCGGGGGGATACGTGCACATTGCCCCACTTCATTAGTAAGTCACCCAAATATATCAAACCTGCTCACATCATGAGGAAGCGACAGGGAAATTATCTTCTTTCTATAGTCACAGACAATTTTTTTTCACGATTCATTTTATATATACATACATTTTCCAATAGGTTATATTTTTTCCCCCACCATATGTAACTAATTAAGCTAGAAAATATATCATTATTCCATATTTGAGAAGCACTTCGTTAATTGTTTTCTTATTTTTAGTGAAAGGTATCCTTTCTTCAGAAACAAAGACGGAAAATGGAAGGTGAGTACTGACATTATTCTTAAAGAACTTAACGTTTCAAAGTTTTTATAATCAGGATGAGCCTAGAGGGCGCTTCCCGAAAGCAAATCACTGGAAAAATGCAAATCAGAGTCCTATAAAATGCAGGATGTACTATTAACATCTTGTGTTTTTTTTCCACGAGAAGTAAAAATTCCAGTGGGGATTTGCTTTGGTATGCAAACATTGCAAGACGTTTGACTCGGTATTTTGCCATCAGTATGTACTATGGGCTACGCATCCCCATTGGTTTTTGGCGTAATAATGACCGTTATTTAATAACTCGCATTGGTTTAGTCTGGAATTCTTTCCACTTTGAATAAAAAAAGGAGGAGATGTATGATATTGCGATTATGTATCATTTTTTTTTCGTGATGTGTTTCCGTCTTTTGATGGCAGTTGTTGTGTTACAGAACGCAATAAGGCACAACTTGTCCATACGCTCCCAGTTCAGGAAGGGCGAATCAAGGGGCCGCAGCCACGTGTGGTATCTGGATAATCACCATCGTCGCATCTTGCAAGAACAACAGCAGGAAAGTCCATCTATGGAGCTCTACTCGTCAAAGGTCAGTTGCTATTCACAAGTCGGTGTAATCCAGGGGAACTTAACCTTTCTCAGCCGCTACCCGAAATCAACAACAAGATCAGCTTCGTGACCCATGGGACTATTTGTTTTTCGAAATGAGTGAACACAATAAGTACACTTATAACACGCTATAATCGAATTCGAATGACTCATCTATTAAGCTCCTGCGAATCAAGTTTGGGTAATGACCCATTGCTCAAGAATACTCGGCTATAAGTGGATTTGTATGACCCATCTCGAATGCCCCTGCGAATTAAGTTCTGATTGTGACCCATAGCCCTCTCATTCAGGATAACGGCCAAAATTGACAATGGTCGATAGAACCTTGGTGGTATGAAATGAGCTCATGAATAATGAATACTTTGCTGTAAGTGGGTTTATACGATCCATCTCTTACACACCTGCGAATCAATTTGGATCATGACTCATAGTGCAAGAATCCTAGGCCATAAGATGGTTTGTACGACTCATTTTAAAAGCACCTGCAAATAAAGTTTGAGTCGTGACTCGAAGCTCAGAAATCCTTGGCTGTAAATAGATTTGTACGACCCATTTCGGAATAAAATTTTCACCGTCACCCATAGCTCAAGTATACTCCACTATAAGAGGGTTTTACAACCCATTTCGGATGTCCCTGCAGATCAATTTTGGGTCGTGACCCATAGCTCAAGAATCCTTGGCTGTAAGAGAGTTCGTACGATCCTTTTTGGAAGCCATTGCGGATTAAGTTTGGGTCACGACTTATAGTTCAAAAATACTCAGCTATGGGTGAGTTTATACGACCCATTTTGAATGTTAGTGCAAATAAATTTTCATGGCCCGACTCAAGAATCCCTGGCTTTAAGAGGGGTTTGTGCTACCCATTTCGAAAGCCATTTGGCATCAAGTTTGGATCATGACCCATAGCTCAAGAATCTCCGGCTGAAAGTAGATTAGTACGATTCATTTTGGAAAGACATTGCGAATAAAATTTCCGTCGTGACCCATAGCTCAGGAATACTCGTTGGTAATTGCGTTTATAAGACCCATATCGGAAGCCCTTGAGACCCAAATTTGTTCATGCCCCATAGGTTAAGGACCCCTGGTGTAATCGATAGCTGTTTTGAAATTTAAATAATGCTGATGAGCCCCTTTTATCTATGACAAAATAGGCAACCATTTTTTTGGCCATGACATAAAACAAAATCGTGTTTTTCCGTACAGGCAGAAAACCGTGAAGACGAGGCGGTCGCTTGGCTTCCGCAAGGGGATCTGATAGCTTGGAGCCACGACGAACCTCCGGTGCAGATTTTCTACGCGGCCGCTTCCACGACGACGACACCCGAAGCGACGTCCACGCCAGAGCATCATTCGTTCATGGCAGCTTCTTTCGACGGAGCCTTGTCTCAGCATCCTGGACAACGTCCGACTCCTCCTATCGAAGTGATTTCCGAAGTTGAAATCAACGCCTTGGATATCTCCTCTGACGTCAAGGGCTATCAGACTCCGAGTTTCTTCCACGAGGCCGATACTGATGGCATCCGAGTTGAAGAATATGATCCGCATATTTTTAGATTCAGTGGTAAGTTTATATTGCACTGTGATTTTCCCCCTCTTCTCCCTTTTCTTATTAGTTGAAATTTAAGAGGTCTCATACCTTTTAACATGATAAAAAAAAAACTATATTGAAAGGTATGAGAGAAATATCATTAAAAATATTATTTAACCATTGATTTATTTCAATTTTTTTACTCATATTTCATGTTGTACATGCTGTCGTACGTCAGTATAAAATTTTACACGTCTCTAATACCTAATTTTTTTGTAAATTTTTGAATAGGTGCATTAAAAACAGCTTGTGCGCATGATAAAATACGATGTAATTGAATAAAAATTGATTCAAAATAAAGGAAAGAACGCATTTCATGAAGTAAAACAAATGATTGAATGTGTGGTGCGTACACATTCCGGCGTGTACCAATTGGTTAGAAATTCCGCAGAAGGAATGTGTGCGAGGTGCATGTACGGTTAAGTAGTAGTACACAATTGATAAAAGACTACACACTTACGGCACAACTCATTTGATAATAAATTCCCCATGGCGATAGACCGGAGTTGCGCTCGGTTTGTAGGAAAAAAAGTCAGGTTGGTGACGCCCGATTTCTTAAAAATATTTATTTATTTATTTATTTTTTATAGTTTTTTAGATACTAATTACTGGAAAAATGATTAAAAAATTCCACCACGTACAGTTTTTTTAGATAAAGGTAAAATTAAATTTTAATAGTAATGCATAGGCAGCGCATACAAACCACATTGAAGCTGTGCGTTATAGATAAATATAGTAAATCATTGCTAAAGATATTTCGTAGGTTTTAGAGCGTATCATTATAACGACAGAGTTAGGATGTAAATGTGAAGCATGTATTTATGAGGTGATGAAGTAAAATAAAAATTCCAAGATATTTTTGGATTTGAGTTATTTCCCCTCAAAATATGAAATCGTTTTGTGAAAAAAACCTCACGTGATGGAAAAAAGTGGATTATATTTTTAGAATCAGCACTGAAAGAAGTATAAAAATCCCATTACCAAAACTAAAAAAAAAGCTTTCAAAAAGTATTATTTTTGTAAACCTGTGTAATTGAAAAAACAAATATATATATCCGTCCTTATATATATATATATATATAATCTCTGAAGAAAATATTCACTATTCACTAATGAGATAATTGCAGATACGCGCGAGTGTGTGGTGTGGAGTAGGTTGTTGTCTTTTTTTTTTTACTTCTTTTGCGGCACATTGATTGGTGAAGGTAATACTTTTTTTCACGAATCACTCAAAATATTTTAAGTACAGTATATTTTCAGTACCTTCAGAGTATGTGATGAGAGAAATTTCACGAATGCGATGATTTAATGTACTTAACATTTCGCTCAATTTGTTATGCAGGTTACATAGACGGGCCTCAATACATTGACCAAGTGGCTCTCACCCGCGACGGTCATCATCGCCACCAGGAGCAACAACCCGGCACGAGCAGCAGCAGCAGCAGTCAGCTTCTACCGCTACTCGGTTGCAGCGCCTACAAAGTGCCCCATCCAGCTGAAGTCAGCTGCACCGACGAGCTGTTCCTGGCAGATTTGGACTCTTTCGGTTTGGGGAGCAGCGTCCTTCTCTGATCACCACTGGTTATTACGAAGCGTCCGGGTCTTTGGTGAAATGAGTCAGCTGTCCGAACTAATGTTTTTGTCGTCCATCCAATACCTCGTGTGAATTAAATCAAGGCTTTCGTGTAGCCTTATATAATTTTCGTTGAAAAAAAATCATGATGTTGGTAACCCATAATGTTACATATTGATGTTTGAAAGCTTGTCTTAGGCTGGGATTACACTGTGAAAGTTTCATAAAAGTTATTTTATAAAACTTGAAAAATGCAACCAATAAGCGTATCGGTTATATTGGAGCAAATGTAACAGATGCGCTTATTGCTTGCATTTTTAAAGTTTTATAAGAGAATTTTTCTGAAAAAAACGTTCATAGAAATGACTGACTCATTTCATACCCCGGCCCAAGACTCAAAAGCATGAAATGAGCAAGCTGGTAGAGGCTTTTAGAATCGACCAATATTTATTCAATTCCCTGTGTGTGTGTGTGTAACGTATTTCTCTGATAAATAGTTTGTGTTGCATGAAGCAAACAATTGTATGCAAACAGTTTATGTCGCATGATGCAAACAGTTTATGTTGAATGGAAATACAGGGTATGTTTCAGACTCATGGGCGAAACTGCTGTGAGGAGTGATAAACAGAGGTGGATTTATAGTTTTATCGCCTGTGGGCTTTTCAAATTTTGCCGCCCGTTACTCATTCTTGTCTAATTTTCTTGACCATGCACTCCTCCAATTAGCCACCCTGAACCATTGGGCCCACTTAGGTCCCACCTCTCTTTGTATATATATACCTCTACATCCAATCACTTCGCCATTCACATACTTTCACACCTTCTAAGTCAGTGTTTCCTCAACCGCGGCCCAGTACCGGGCTCCAACACTAGTCACACCGGGCCGTGAGTGATTCGCAGAGTTTAATTTTTCCCATTAATTTCTCGTTATTGTGTGTATGACCGGGCCTTTCACTTACACAAAAGAGATTTACCGGGCCGCATTCTTCCAAAAGGTTGAGAACCATTATTCTAAATCACTCACTTCTCATACTTTTGGCTTCCTCACACTCCTGGCACGTCCTGTATCCTGCGTGCCGCTGACAAGGGAGTCCGTTTCGCACAGACAAAGGTGCGATTGCTCAAAGGTTTTTCGATCTAACAGGCTTTTTGTCGGAAAACCCTCCCGGTGCAGTATTCGAGTATGAGCTTCGAGAGCGTTCGCAGCACCATACATGAGATGCATGTCTGCCTCGTCCTGGGTTCGTGAAAATAGACATTCCTCCTGCCATTCACGATATCAGTGACGATAAATCGAACGGCAAAACCAGCGCTTTATACGTGCAATAACATTGCCGTCTGGCGGTTCTTCGCTTGCGTTGTGATCAGAGGCGGATTCATGGTTTTGTCGACACTGTGGGCTACATAAATTTTGCTACTCTTATCCAGATCTAGCCTAATTTTTTTGACGACACATTTTGCAAATTAACCGCCCTCCACTATAACGCACTCGTTTTCCCCTTCCACCTTTGTCTGTAAGTCACTCTTTTTGATGACTCACGTGCTGACACACTTTCTTGGCCAAACTCATGGTGGCTCACTGACCCGGTATGGCTCCCTAGGTCACTTTATTTTTTGGTAACTGACTAACCTTGTCCTAGGTCACTCTTTTCGGTCATTTACATGCTTGCAAAGTCTCTAGGTGACTCGTTCGGTCACTCACTAATCTAGTCTTTTGTTCTCCAAGCAGAGTCATGGTTTTACTACGTGTGGGTTAGACAAATTTTGCACCCTTCTCCAATTCCACAAATTCTCTTGACAATACTCATCCTGCAATTTTTCCACCCCTCCGAACTTGCCACCCTAGGCAATAGCCCGCTAAGAACCCCCCGCCTTCCGTAAATTCGCCTGTGGCCATGCATTGTAAGAAGAAAATTTCTTGTTTAGCAATGAGTCAGTTTTAGATGTGTTCTGTCACTGTTTAGTTTTGCCCATGAGTTCGGAATCACTCTGTGATACGATGAAATATCAATATTACGCCATGTAAAGATGTAGCATGTAAAGAATTATATCTTTAATTAAATGATGCATACCCTCGAAATATGTACATCGATATTCATCTCGTGATTGATTCTATATTGTTTCGTGCAGTGATTTCATTTCAAAAATCATAAAGAACTATATATTCAACGCACTGAAGAAAAAGATCGCTCACACAGAAATGATTGTCGTTCCCTGATTACAAGGAAGCTCATATTACCCATGAGTCTAACATTAGTGTTACAATCAACTGCAAGTTCAAAAACCCTACAACGAATACAGAAGCTTGCTAATTTGAACGATGATTGGAGGCGACGGGTTAGGTTTTGGGATCCGTGATTGATTCTCTACCTGTTGCCAAAGTCAAGAAAGTCTTTGGACGAGGAGTTAGCTGTCGATCCTCGCAGCTGAATATGTTCGACAGGCACCGGAATCTCCCGCTGTACATGGCGGAATCCCTCGCAGTGGATGAATTCTCGGCTTCTTCTCCTTCATCGTCCGAAGAATAATCCCTGGGTCTCTTGTACCCGCAATATTTTGCGATGGACTTCCCACTTGGACTTGTAGTAATCATTAGCTTGTTGCGGTCTTGGTTCTTTTTCCCGCTGCCAATCCAAGATGTGTACCGGCGGCTTCTCGGACCAGTGTTTATCGATGGAATCGATTCGCGAGTTCCGGAATCTAAATTACCGCTGGAGTCCTCGTCGAGTCTGTCCGAAAATTTTTTCGCGTCACGGAACAATACAGAAATCGGGGCATAGCTACTACGTTCTAGTCCCCTGAATGTCCGATGGTCCCTATTTGAGTCCGATGCGTGTTCAGTGTCGTCCATGTTGGACTGAATGACGTTCCTTTCCCTTAGGGGTTTCAACGTCTTGGACGTTCCCGAGACCAGGTTATCTTCTGAATGTCCTTCGCTATCTTCGGACAGATGACTTCGAGAAGTTGATGAACCTCGTTGTCTTCTAGGTATCTCCAACATGTCCGAATCGGACTTTCTTCCCGAAAAGCTATTTGAACTCGGTGCATGTTCAGTATTGTCCATGTTGAACTGAATAACGTTCCTTTCCCTTAGGGGTTTCAATGTCCTGTACTTTTCCAAGACCACAATGCTTTTTGAACGTCCCTCCCTCTCTTTGAACAGGTGCTTTCGAGAAACTGAAGAGCTTTGTTGTCTTATAGGTATCTCATACATGTCTGGATCGGAAAATCTCCCCGAAAATTGATTTGACTTCGACGCATGTTCAGTAGTGTTCATTTTGAACGGAATGACGTCCCTTTCCCTTAGGGGTTTCAATGTCCTGGATTTTTCCGAGACCAGGTTGTCTTCTGAACGCCCTTCGCTCTCGTTGCAACTACCTTCTTCTACGATTTGTGTACGTCGGTGATCCATGTGTGTGACAGCGCCATCGTCGTTTTCATTTTCGGTATCGTCATCAAAGTACGCGAAACTCGATGTCGGTGATATCGCTGCTGGTGCTCGGTGTTCAGATGTATCAGGCTCCCTACGTGTTGAAGTTTTGATTTTTGTTGACTTTCGATAATTGGTATCTACTTGATGTCCCTCAGGTGTTACGGGTATTTCCAACACGTCCGGATCAGACACTCTATTCAAAAAGCTATCTGAGTCAGATGCACGTTCTTTGTTATCCATGTTTAATTGAATGACGTTACTTTTACTTAAGGGCTTCAATGTCCTGGACGTTCCCGAAACCAAGATGTCTTTTGGACACCCTTCGCTCTCGTGGCAACCACTATCTTCGACGATTTGTCGACGTCGGTGATCTATGACGACGTTTTCATTTTCAGCACCTCCATCAAAGCACGCGAAACCTGATATCGCTGCTGATACTCGATGTTTCGATGTATCAGATTCTCTACGTGTCGCAGTTGGAGTGTCTGTCGACTTTTGAGAATCGGTATCCACTTGATGGCTTTCAGCGTGTTCCCGTCCTTCAGGATTACGTTCGTCGACGATCTCGGCTCGTTTTTTTTTCCTGTCTGATCTCTGCAGCGCAGGTATTTTCTTCACACGAGCTGAGTCTCGAACTACGGGAACCCTGGCTGCTCCGCCTGGTGCTGTATCGCTCGAAAGACAACAGAAAGAGTTGGATGTTGTCTCCAGTTTTGGTCTTTCCTGCAGCTTGGATTTCTACGCAAGATTCATTCGCCTATGTAAAAGCACAGAAGAAAAAAAAAAGAGACGAATTAACAACCAGTAGCTAATTGAGCAAAGCAATGCCGAATTTTAATTTATATGCGTCAACATGGCACCCCTGAGATAGCATAATAGCATAGTTTTTACTAGAGATACGTAAATTTCGCAAAAATAATCTCCAAATCGGAAATTTCGCATTTATTCACAAAAAATAAAAATAAAAGAAATAAAATAAAAAAAGAAAAATTTTTTCAAGTAAAGAATTTTGCATTCATTCGCAAAAACAAACTGAACTAATGACACATTTGTTTTTACGTAGCCAAGTGTTAACGGTACCAAGTACCTTTAGTACAACCAAGTACTGTACTCATTTGCTAAAGTTGTAGAATTCAAGCGCTCAGGAAAATTACTACCTATTTTCGTTTCAAAAAGTGTAAATTATCGAGATTTCGCGGGAAAGTAGTTTTTTGATGCAATTTTTCGTATTTATTCATTAAAAATGTCGAATTTCGCAATAATCGCATCTATTTCGTTAATACGAAAATTACTTATCCTTAGTTATTACCATTTGTAAGGCAACCATAAAATATCGGCTTATCTCCCAAGCTCGTTTTCCTCTGCAAACGCTGTTGAATGATAACCTCGGCCTATCGTTTGACGATACCGCCCAGTCCTCGAGGGAACTCGACCAGTCCAGCGTCACGTCGAAACAGTCCAGTAACCTGTCCTCGTATTCGCTGATATCGAAACTTTCTTTCATTTTCTTCGATCGAACAAGAAACGAAAGTTAATTTTTAATACTGTATGCGACAAAAAAAAAAAACCTCTTATAAATGCAATTAAAGAAACTAAACTATCTGCTATATATTAGTGAGCGTCTCTCGTACTTCCATCATCAAGGCAGGCTTGACCTTCTGTTCCCAATCACGGACCTTTCGGTGCAGGTCGCTGTTTTCGGCAGCGATCGAATCCGAGTCATCATCCATACGGGCCTGTAATTCTCTCAGAAGTATATTTTCTCCGCGATGTGCTTCTGCGACAGCCGAGTCCAAAGTGGGCTCCGAAACGTCTTCGATGACTCCTAAAAGATAAATTAAGTGAAGTTATACGAAAGGCAGCCCCGTCATTTAGGGGGGGGGGGCAGGGCGAGCCGTTGCCCCCCTTTCGAAAATACACTAAAAATGGTATATATATATATATACATACATACATTGAGTACATGTGCTTTGCCACCCCCCCCCCCCTGGAAAATGTTGAAATGACAGCCCTGAGACGAAAGGGCAGTGTCATCAACCTTGAATCTTACAAGGTAATGCTTTAGCTCAACTCTAAGTTGTTGCCAGATTTGCATCAATGTTTCACCAAGGTCTTTGGGTGGATCGATGAACAGTCAGATTCTTCAAAATCCATGGGCTCTCGACGGCATTTGTGTAAGATGCAGTGGAATGATGTCCGAATAGTGCCTCTAACTTTGTGGTAGCTAACTAACTATTGCTTTACAATTAGTTTTCCCCAGTTTCAGATCAGTCTACTTTGGCTTTGTCATCCACTGACTTCAAAGAAGGAAATGTCCGTTGATTTACGAAAAATTATGAAAAAAATGTAAGTATCTACGCTTCATCTCACATAGAAACAAAAAGAGTAGCGGCGTAGTGAAATTATTAAACCCGGAAACAAATGATTAAAAATGACAACAGTTGGCTACTCATCGCCTTTCGCGCTTCTTGGTGATACCTATTAAGAACTTCTTTTCACTCTCCCACACTCTAGCACTCCTTTTATTAGCTTCTCTATTTTTTAGAAAAAAAAATAGTTATTTTCCTTTTCTCTTCTCTTTGCCCGTGCTTTACCTGACCATGTATTGTTTGAATGACGTCACTCTGAGACTCTAGGGTTGCGGGATTTTATATTGTCTTAACTTCTAACGACAATCAAAATACTAATATTTGCAAATTTTTTTTGAGTGACCCATAATAATTCCGCCGGATTTTTCATATTTTCGTACATATCTAAATGAATAGAATCAGTAATAATTTTTTCAAAACTTTTTGAAGACGTCACCTTGGGGCCCTTTTCCCGTCAGCAGGCATTTGATAGACTTAACCGCACATGCACCTCGTAAACATTCCGCGGAAAAGTTTCTAACGAAGTGGTTGCATGCAGGAACGTGTTGTTGTGTATTCGTTGCGTGGGCCCTAGCGTCTTTACGTTGTCTTAATTAGGCTTGTTTCGTGTTATACTGGTGCTGCCATCTGTATTCCATATTTTGAAGTGAAAACGTATAAGCATAATTTTTTTATGCTGATGCGCAGCATTTCTGATCCTATCTGAAGCCAATCAGAACAACTCCACCAGAGACTGTTCCACCACAAGGGGTCTACTGCTGAATCAGACATGCACCTCGTCCATATTCCTCTGCGGAACTTCTAATTGGTACATGTTGGAACGTGTGTGTGTATGTGTAGTGAACCTGACGTGAAGTTTTTTTTCTGTGTAATGCTTGTTATGTGTAGTGCTGCCATCTGCCATCAATTTTTTTTCTAACTATGGTTGAAATGTACCACAAAGGATCTGTGAAATATGTCGTGATCGAACCGCCGATCGAAACCTGCCGCATCGAACCTGCATTAATTTGATTAAAATAACCATACAGTTGTTGTCATTCGGGGCAAATAGCAACCAGTAACTGTTGGAAAATGAAAATTTTTTTGAATTGAAAATTCAATGGAATTTAAAAAAAAAATCGATAGTTATTAATTGAACTGAAACAAGAAAAATTTAATCGTAAATTCCTTACCTTCCAGAAACTCATCAGTTGAATCCCCGTCGCGATTTCGCATCCCATCTTGGACACTCTGTTGTTCGACGTCGTCAGCCATCGTGGTCCCATGGTACCGATGGTTGTACCCTCTGTCCTTCAGTGGAGATTCCGCCACCGGAACATCACGTTTTGAGCCTTTCGGACAATAAAGATACACTGCACGTACGTATGTACGAATTGACGAAATAAAATTATAAATCAATCAAAGAAGGACCATTAAATTGTAAGAGCTTACGTTTAACGAGTCTGTAATAATTAGGTCTGGGCTTGGAACCTCTTCTCCTCTAAAGGGAGGGAAAAAAAAGTTGTAGGACATGATATAGTCATTGTGCCAATAAACAGTAAGAATCGAAAAGACCGAATATGACCATATGACCCGTATTTTACGGTTCATCTCCGTTTTTTCATATTTTTGACCATCCTGACTTTTTTTCATAAAAATGTCATATGCCTCGTTATTTTTTAAAGAATATTATTTGAATTTGTTATCTAATGGATGTGAAATGATGTAATCATGGATGTGAAGATAAAATTCTAATAACATTATTAATTATATTATTATAATTATATGACCGTAAATATAAGCTTTCACCTCACTTATTTTTTTCCCATGTTCAAAACGGTCTTTTTTCTTTCGTGGAATGCAATTTAATTAACTGCATTTTGCAATGTATGTCAGTGATTTTCAACCGTAATTGGTGATTTTGCCAGTAGTTGGTGACATGTTTGGCGAGAAATGGCGGTATTCCGTATTTCCGTTTTTTTGGGGGTTTCGATTGCTTGTATATTTCCTCGATGATAGCACGTATGATTCACCAAACCATCAGTTCTACAATTGATTGATTCGATGTTTATTTAATAATATGTTTTATAACTTAACAATATTTAATTAACTGCATTTTGCAATATATTTCAGTGATTTTCAACCGTAATTGGTGATTTTTCCAGTAGTTGGTGACATGTTTGGCGAGAAATGACGGTATTCCGTATTTCCCCGTTTTTTGAGGGGTCTCGATTTCTTGTATTTTTCTCGATGATAGCACGTATGATTCACCAAACCATCAGTTCTAATTGATTCAATGTACACGTGAGGGCATTTAGAAAATGTTCACGAACCTTCTTTCGGATGAGATCCAACGCTTTGTCTTCCTGATGGTCAGAGAAGGGTTCTAAGAGAGTACAAGAGAAATGCAAGATTACTATAGATAGATGAGGAAGATAGAATTATATTATTGTAGATCACTCAAACACACAGTTTTGCAATGTGGGTAATATCGCCCCCCCCCCCATTACACCCGGTGGAGACGATCTTACGAGAGGGCGATAATAGTTACAGGTACAATACAGCAGGGGTTCTCAACCTTTTCAGTCTCGACTCGAAACCAATAACAAGATTAGCGTCACGACTCATAGGACTTTTTCTTCGAATTTGGTGAAACCAGTGACGCAATAAGTGCATTTATAGCAGGACTAAGTGGAATTGTACGACTCCTTGGGGAAGCCGCTGAGAATCAAGTTTGGGTACCGATTCATAGCTCGAGAATCCCTGGCTGTTAGTGGAGCTGTGCGACCTATCTCGGATAGTCCTACGACCACGGCCGTAGTGCGCCTTTTCGGCGCCCCGGGGCAGACTTTTTCTTGGAGAGGGGCCCTCTTGAGAGGGTTATTATTATGCAAAATGAGTGAAAATTTTTGTGCTTCTCCCTTCGGCTCGGAGCCCCGGAGTCAGTGCTCCGGTTGCCCCAGTCTAGCTACGATCCAAGTTTTCGTCGCAACCCTTATGTTAAGAACCCCTACAGTATTGGATCCTATCGCTCAGAAGTTCTATAGAGATGAGTGGTTCTTAACCAGGGGTGTAGGAATCCCTCAGCGGCAGGGCCGTCTTAGCATCGTGGGTTTCCGGGCCACGTGATTTTTCTGAGGCCATACTTGGCAAATTATCGAAAATTTCAATCGGTTCTCATTTTCATGAGGCTTCCGGGTCATTTTCGAGTGGGCCCATGCGTTACGACGGAACTGCTTGGGGGTTCTTGGAGAAGTCTCAGGGTAGGGATCCGGGAGTTTGGATGAGAAAACAATTGACTCATACCTTTGACATCATCACGCGCTGAATACAAGTAAGGGAGTATCAGGTTGTTGATGAAAATAAAGAAGTACCCCCCCCCCCCCCAATCAATTCCCCATTAGATGGAACTGAGACCGATCGACGTTGGGGTTGCCAGTGGTCTCGTATTTGAAGGGAAAAAAATGCTTCAAAAAAGTTATTCGGGACGTTTGTTTATTCCGTAATTTAATTTTTTAAGGGAAGGAAAACTATCAAGGTCTTACCCGACTATTCGCCCCTAACATCAAGATTTGCCTACGGTGTGGTTCGAAATGATTCTGTTGTTGATTAGGTACTGCCAGAGTCACAAAGAAAATATTGTACAAACAATTCCCCTAGAACTGAAAGGTTCTTTTCAATCCCATAAATTTCCTGACCATTGAGTATGATTCCGTATGTGAGTAGATGCTGCCATCTGTGTTTGAGTTTGAAATCTCGACAGTTAAACCTTGTTCCATGTTTAAATTTTTGGAATCTGGCAATACCAAAGCAAGACGTCTCCTAAAACTTTCAATAATAACCATAGTATGCATTAGACGGGCTCGCATCGTGAGGATCCGGGTTCGAAATCCACCGTCGCCGCAGTGGTGGTCGGCTGAAGTTGGTTTTCTGTGGTTCCCAACTTCGAGGTGCAAATGCGAGCCGACCTCCTCGTTAAGAAGTCTCGCCACACACAGCAACAAGCAACAGTCCTACACAACGGTGCAATTGTTCAATCACTACACTTCATTCATAGTTAGAAAAATCGACGGCAGATTGCAGCACGTGCCGCTGTGGTGGTCGAGTGGTCATAGTGACGGACTCGCATCGTGGGGACCTGGGTTCGAGCCCCACCGTCACTACAGTGGTGGTCGGCTGAAGTTGGTTTCCAACTTCAAGGCGCAAATGCGAGCCGATCTTCCCGTTAAAAAGTCTCGCCACAGAGAGCAACAGTCCTACAAACAGTACAAATATTCAGTCATTACACTTCACTCACTTCACTTCTGAGATATAGATGGCAGCACTAAAAAATCATACACAACTCTAGATACGCACTCAGACTGTTAGGTACACATACATACTTACACACCTGAATTGTGCTTGGCTTGAGGGGGGGGGGAAGATTGCAACACATAACGGGCATTAAACGGAAACAAATTTCGTGTTAGGATCACGACATGTACAAGCACATTCCGGCATGTACCAATTCGTTAGATATTCCGTAGGGGAAACGTGTGCGAGGTGCATGTACGGGAAAGTAGTATTAGTAGTAGTGTATGCATTAATGGATACCTTCGTTGTTTGTGACGTCAGCGTGAGACAAGCCACTGTCGCCATCGTCACCGATTTCAGGGACCCCATTCATCGTATCACGACCGTCAGCACCATCATGCGTCATCATTTCATCACCAAGGTCTTCCTCAGTGACAGCAGCCTCTATGTAGTAGAAGTCTTCGGCGCTCTGCGGCCTCACAATCGGAAGCGCGTACGCCCCACAGGACAGTGGCGTGCAACGGTTCACGTAAAAGTCATTCTTCCGGCCGTAAACTTCGCCATCGACACTGCAAATACAAGGTAAGAAATGGCTGTTGAAGATTCTGTAGGAATGTCAGAGACGTGTCTCCGATAAGAAAAGGTATGAGAGAGTGTGGGCTTCCCATCTGTGACAGGTGCCCAATTAGCAGCAGCCCTGGGTTACCTAAGACAATAGGCTCTTAACTTTGTTCAGACACGACTCAAAATCAACAATAAAATTTCCTTCGCGACACATTGGAGCTGTTTGTTTTTCGAAATTAGTGAAACCAGTGACGCAATAAGTGCATTTATAACGGGACTGAGTGGATTTGTGAGACTCATTTAGGAAGCTGCTACTAATCAAGTTCACGTCGTGACCCATAGCTCAAAGATCCCTGGCTATTACTGGAGTTGTATGACCCAGGGCCGTAACTAGGATTTTTGCCACCCGGGGCAAACATGATTTTGCTTCCCCCACAACTTGAAAATTTGATAATTTCATAACGGTGTTCTTTGTTCCCACCTAAAACTGCCGCCCCCTAAATTTTGCCAATCGGGGCAGTTGCCCCCAGTTCCGGCCCTGGTATGACCCATTTAGGAAGCCCCTGTGAATCCGGTTTGGGTCGTCGCCCTTAGCTCAAGAATCAGTGTCTGTAAAAGACCCATGTACGACCCATCTCTTAATCCTATGTGAATCAAGTTTGGATCGTGACCAATAACTCAAGAATCCCTGGCTGTAAGTGAATTTGTCGACCCATCCCGGAAACTCCTGCGAATCAAGATTGGGCCGTGGCCTATAGCTGAAGAATCCAAATTTGAAAGTGGGGGGGGGGGATTTGTACGACCCATCTCAAAAGGCCAGACGAATTAGTTTTGGATCGTGACCCATGCTCAAGAATCCCTAGCTCTTGCTTCAGTTTTAGGACTCATCTAAGAAGCCCTATATAAATCAAGTTTGGGTCGTGACCTGTAGCTCAAGGATTCCTGGCTGTTAGTGGACTTATGCCTCCCATTTATGAAGCTCCTGCGAATCAGTTGAGTCGCCACCCTTAGCTCAAGAATCAATGTCTGTAAATGTACGACCTACCTCTAAAACTTATGTGAATTAAGTTTGGGTAATGACCCATAGCTCAAGAATGCCTGGCTGTTAGTGGAGCTGTAAGACCCATCTCTAAATCCCTCGATCCAAATTTGAATTGTGGCCCATAGGTCAAGAATCCCTGCTAGTGGAGTTGTACGACCCATTTAGGAAGCCCCTGAGAATCAGGTTTGGGTCGAGAATTAGTATCTGTAAGTGGATTTGCACGGCTGATAGTCTATGTGAATCAAGATGGTGATCCCCATAGATAAAGAATCCCTGACTCTAAATAGATTTGAACGCCCCATCTCAAAATCCCCCGCGATCAAAGTTTGGGTCGCGACCCCTACGTTAAGAACGCCATTTCACTACTACTAACGCCTGACTTGAGACCACTGCAAATGGAGCTCCTTGAACACGGACCACCGTCAGCAGTCTAGCTTAGCAAAATCGCAAAACATTGCAACTTGTGTGCATCGTGGCCATAAAAACAAACAATGTTGATTATGACCGCTCACATTCGTGCCGCGAAACAGCCAGATTCTGTCGGAAAATGCTGGAATACCCACTCTGCAGTCCGGACCTGTCATCCCCGAGGCAATCACCAAAAATTTCCGATATCGTTAACTTCAACTGGTACTTTTTCGGGCTGTCCCTACGGTATCCCTGGAAATGATCGCCAAAACCAGAGAGGTGGTAGTACACGGCAAGGCAAACTACAGTAAAACCTCGATAAGTCGTCACCTCAAGTTATCGAAAAATTATGACGGTTTAAGCGGAGTTCCGTCAGTTTTAATGTTCAATGTTATGAAAATCGTGTAAATTTAAAGTAATATGACATTTATCAAAGTATAAATCAAAATAACAATATTAATAAAATTTATAGATTGCGAAAGAAAAAATAATAGCCATTTTTTTTCCTTTTTTTAATCTCTTATTACTTAAATTATTGTGGTAAAATGTACTGTACACTTTGATTTATACTAGCAATTTTTAATTTAGACTAACAGAGCAACTGTTTGAATCTCTATTGCACATTAATTTTACATATAGTACATCAAATTTAATTTTAGTGTTTGAATTCTTCACCAGTAGTTCATGAT
Organism: Pholcus phalangioides; assembly: GCF_987345545.1. Lineage (NCBI taxonomy): Eukaryota > Metazoa > Arthropoda > Arachnida > Araneae > Pholcidae > Pholcus > Pholcus phalangioides. The sequence continues at coordinate 25,481,698 of NW_028301607.1, read as the reverse complement.
ACAACTACAAAGTGATACGAAGAACGGTTGTATCATACAAGATTACACAATTACGATTTAAATAAAGTACTTAACTCCAGGTTCATTTGCCATCTCATTTATTCCTGCATTCATCACACTTCTTAAAATTTACATAATCATTTAATTACGCGAGGTGGCAAGTAGTGAAAGAGGGAGGAGTCAGTAATTAACTTACCGCCGCCAGGCAGAGGTGTCCGCGCACGTCGGTGTTTCTTGTCACTCTGTCTCGGTGTTACGGCTTCTTCCTGAAGGTCTCATTCTATCTCGCCAAACACCTTCTTGTGCGCCAACCGACACCCTCTTGTGCGCCAAAACAGCGTAGTGTTCCCACATAACAACTTGCAGTTTCGGTTAAATTGAGCAGGGAAATTATCACAAATTATTTCCCTCTATCAAAAGTAATCTCTAACACTTTTAACTTGGTGGAGGGGCCCTGGGCACGGAAAAGTAAACAGAAGACAACTTGGGAAAGAATGTCTAATTTTTTTCAACAAAGATATTTTGTTTAAATTTCAAGCCCTTCTATGATGTGTTCATGCTTTCTATGATTATCTATTATCCGTGCCCGTTGCACTTCGACTTTAACTTGATTAATTTGATTCTTCGATTTACATAATTTTTGATTTCCTTGCACTATATGTAATCTTTGACGTATCAATAAAGTTTGGTTTTGCCGGAGGCGAAGTGCTTACGTTGCTTCTTGCGACAGAGCCTGGGTGTCTCGTGGTTTGTCCAGTTTCTCCAATGGAGCCCAGGCAGAAATGAGATCTAGCTTGAACAGTCCCCAACGTTCCAAAAACCTTAGTCGGCAAATGAACTTCCCCAGCGTAACTTTCGTTACTTAAACTGTTCCGTTTAGGCATATACGATTTTATGGTGACTTTTAAGCATATGGCAGTGCTGTTAACAAGCTCTTTTTTTAATGGGAGCCATAAAAATAGTATGTTTCTCTTTCTCAAACTTTTTCATAGTGACGACTTAACCGAAATTAGCGACGAGTAAACGAGGGTTTAATAGCATTGTGGTCTATGAGAGCTGGAAGGGTCTGAAGAAAAATGACGACTTAACCAGACGACTAATGAGTGACGACTAACAGACGATGAAAAATGACGACTTAACGAGTGACGACTTAATCATGTTTTACTGTATTTTTGCAATGGCCGTCATATTTCGGGGATTTTTGAATTGGGCAGATGCACCCCCCCCCCCCGCCTATAAAAGTGGGTTACGACACTAGATTCCAGTTGCGAAAATTGTTCATCTTAATGTGTACTATCACTCCCACCCCCACCTTCATTTTGGTGATAGTTTCCCGGGCCACCCTGCATATAGATAAGGTTATTAGATATTGTTAGCCTAATGTTCACATATTGCATACTCCAATGATACGGAACTGGGTAACCTCACAGGTTTCAGCCAAACACAGCCAATTTTCGTTTTCAATCAAATTATAAAATATATTTTCCCGAGATATCCCAGAAACCAATTGGGACAATAGGTGGGGTCTTTCAAACTGGGACTAGTCACTCCCCTGGTGGTCATACTCTTTCTCTCAACCTTCAAAAGAGTGCGGGTTACTTCATTGGTTTGAAAACGTGTCGTGGGTCACGTTAGTGATCCGGAACAGCGCCGCATGCCATTTAAGTGTTCTGTAAATATTCCGAGGGCCACTCAAGCGATCTGAGAATGCACTGCGGGCAGGTAGAATGATATAGAGCAGCGCCGCAGGTCACTTGAGTGATGTGCCGGAGTGAAGTGTGCCAGGGGTTACTTAAATGATCTGTTAATGTGATGCGGGAGAGTTAATTGATTTGGAAATGTGCCGCAGGCCACTAAAGCGATCTGTAAATATTCGCGGGCCACTCAAGTAATGTGGAAATGCACCGTGGACAGCTTGAGTGACCAGGAACTGTGTAGCCGGTCACTTGAGGGATCTGGAGTTGATCGGACAGAGGCGGATTAAGGTAGGTTGAGGGCCCCTTGTGAAAGGAGAAAATATTGGGCCTTTAAATTAGAATAAAAAGTGTGAAGTTTGGGTTTCTCGGGACCCTTCAAAAGAGTCAATGCCCCGTCACCCGCCATTGAATCCGCCTCTGGCCGCGGGCCACTTAAGTGATGTGGATGTAAAACTGCAACGCGGGATACTTGAGTAACCTGTAAATTTTCATTTTTCAGCAAAAAAAAAAATTCATTTTTGCAAAATTAGCTTTGACGTTGCGGGCCACATCAGATGACTCCGACGGGTTGAGCTTGTATGGTTTATCTTGTGTGTGTATATATCTCTCTCTTTATTATTGCCTATGCCTAAATGATGCATATTGCTACCGACTTACTCTGCCAAGTACCAGGCTTCCTCTCCATCATTCATCAGGAACGACCAGTGCCAAGTCAAAGTATTCTTTTTCCTGGGAATGTCACAGAGATTCCAATCTTCCAGTAGGTCAATTGATGATGCATCGGCTACAGGCATATCATCCAGACGGATAAACTGCAAGTACGCATTTTGTGTATTATAAAATATACAGTATATACTGTATATACGGTAGGTGTCTCATAAACAATAAGAATACTTTTCTTGAAGGGAAATGGGATGAAGAGGGTGTTGTTAGAGCAATCCCTGCCTGCTGTCACTCTTTTTGCTGTGTGGGCTTATTGAATTTATTCATTCAAAAAAGGGGAAATATCAAAAATCTCTGCCTAAAAAAAAATCGCTGAATGTTGAAAAACGGCCAAATATGGCTTAGATCAGCGTTTCTCAATCTATGGTCCACGGACTAGAGGTGGTCTGCGACGATGGCATAGGTGTGTAGGCAGACTTGGTGTGTCATGAGTAAGTATATATCATCATCATCAACAACCATTTTCAATCCACTGGATGAAGGTCTCCTCTAAATTTTTCCATTCTGCTTTGTCTGATGCTTTAGCCATCCAGTTGACTCCTGCCACTTTCCTGATCTAGTCAATCCATCTTGCGTGGGGACGCCTTCTCGGACGTTTAACACCACGGGGGTACCACTCTAGAATACTTGTGGTCCATCTGTTGTCCCGTCTTCTTGCAATATGTCCAGCCCATTTACATTTCAAACGTTTGATTCTTTCCATGATCTCATATACCTTTGAGTTGTTCCTTTGTGTAAGTATATATATAAATTAGAATATATATGCGTACGCCATCTATACGTCATTTTAAGAACTTCGTGACAGAAAATTTCTTTGAAAAAAAAAAAAAAATCCAGAACAGCTCAGAATGTGGAGCGCGCTCACCAATCTGCTCTTCATCCCTAGATGATAGGAGCGCGCTGAGGATTAATATTCACACCAAGTCACACAGTAAGACTTACTTGTCTTCCTTTATGTTGTCTCGAGACGTGTCTCCGAGATGCGACAGCTCTAGAAAATTCAATTATAAATAATAAGAACTAGATTTTTTTAAAAAAGAAATTACAATCGTTAGTTACCGAACGTACGATGCCAAATAACACTTGCATTTCGTGTGCACCGCGGAACTGACATAAGAACAGTTTTCCTACCTGTGGTACGCGTGCCCCTGAGGCTGTGCCAGAACTTCTCTTTGGGATTTCGTAGTCATATTTCCCGCCTGAACAGCCGTGACAAGTTTATGCAGATGTTCTACCTGTAAAAAGGAAGAAGAAAAGTCTTAAAGTTGAATCGATTTCGCACATTTTTAACACGATTTTCGTAAATTGAGTTATACAAAAACATTTGTTACCTCCCCTTGTCAAATTTATGACTCACCTGTGGCTCCCCGGAATAGTTTAGCACGGGGGTTCTCAAACTCTTTCCACCCACGCTGCCCCTAATAAGGGTTAGCAGCGAACAGTTTGAGAGCCCCTGGTTCAGTTGATATTCTTCTTTAAAAAAAAACCACTTCAAACCGAAAATGGGCACAGAAATCAGCTTACCACAGCTTACCACGACACCCCTGATAAACATTGGTGACACCCCTTAGGCGCCCCGACTTTTGAGTAAGGGTGAGAACGCAGTGCGTCCGTATTTCCAATTCCGGAAGCCCGCGTCATCTCCGATTGGTTAAAAACCCGAATTTCAAGCTAAACATTTACATTGCATTACGGAATTCATTTGGCGACAAAAAATCGCCAAAACATGGCTCTGGCTGCTGGCGCTCTCCTGTACCATCAATAGTTCATTTGGCGATACCATATCGTCAAAAACCAGTTCGAGTTGCATTCAGGTATCACCAAAAGCAGATATTTGGAAGACTTTGCCACGTTTGTCTCGAGTTCAAAATTGATATATCTACCATAATGTTCTGCATTTAAGTCTACGGCGTTGTATTATTCGCAGATCGAATTGCTACTTTGAGTAAAAAATGAGGGTGGGCTGTGTGTGTGTGTGTGTGTGTGTGTGCAAGAGAGAGAGAGAGAAGGGGGGGGGGAGGGAAATCCAAATTTTTAATGAAAGTTTTTCCAGAACTAATCAAGTTAAAATTTAGAATTAATGAAAATTCGAAATTGATTAAAAAATAATTAAAAATTATATAATGAGGGAAATAACTCCAGAAATCATGAAAATTCAGGATTTACGAAAAGAATTATTTTAGAATTAGTGGAAAATCTTCAATAATATGGGAGCCCCGTTTAGTTTGTGGTTCTGCATCCATCCGTTGTTCCAAGCGTGGATGTGGGGTGGGGGGGGGGACCGGCCCTTCCCCAAGATCCCGATAGTAGAGAAAATGGATTTCCCCCCGTAAAATACTGGCACTAGTGACCATCAATACAGAAGAAGTCGAACCCTCCTACGCATCATCCTCGATTCACGCCTGCGTTGTAGGCAGGCCCGTAAAGACGCCACTTTGCAAAGTGACCAAGGCAGTACTGTCGCCCCCGGTTCAACGTCTGGTAAGTGCGACCATGAGCATGATAAGGTGATAACTTCCCGAACTTCACTAATTTTTGATCTGCGACACGATTTTCGTACGTCACATTTGTGAAGTCAAGTGTCGCAAACAAGGGTACTTACTCCCTGAAACGATAAAGCCGGGTTACCCCTAGAACTCCTTAATACACTGAAGGCTGTATATGAAGGCGTCTTAGGTCCCCCCATACCCACAGCGCTACGCAGATTCGATCCGCGGAAAAACCGGTTTTGGAGGTGTGGCTACGCAAAAATCGACCGCCAAAAGGTGCCAGCCACCCCTCAACGTTGGTTTTTCCCGGATCCCGGGGATCGAAGCTACGGGTGTGAATACTGCTTAAGATGTTTGCTTACTGGTAGAAATGCTTACGCATGCATTACTCCTAGAAATATGTACGAGGCTTGCCTATTTCTCCTAAATATTCATACGTTGCATATGTGCCACTTTAAATACGCGAGAGGCTTGCTTACCCATAGTAATGCGGACACAAGAGTCGCATACCTATGATTCCCCCTCCCCCTCGAAATGCAAAGGAGGCTTGCTTACCTTGTTGCTGTAGATGACAACAGCTCCTTTCATTATGAAACTCGCTCTCACGAAATCAACTTGATTGCTCGATCGCCGAATCTGAGGAAATAAGTTCAATGTCATTTTCGAAAATCCTATACGGGCCTGGGCTTAGAAATTTTGTGGCTGCTACGCCAGGTGCGAAAACAATTTTCAAACCAAAATCTGCCTCATGAAAGACCAAATTTTAGTAGTTTGATTATTATCGCGCTATTATTGAAGTTTGAAAGCCTACTTAAGCAGTGAACCACTTGAAGAGAGCCCTGGACAGAGCAGCCATATAGAAAGATTTCAGATTTTTTTTTGTTTATTAAAATATAATAACATATTTAGTATGACACAAAAAATGCTGCCATTTATTCGCCGATCAACTAAAAACCTCTATTCAGGGCCGTCTTAAGAGCATCATGGGGCCCCCAGCCAAGTGATGTTTTTTAGGCCCTCTACCTGGAAAATTCTCGAAAATTTCAACCACTTCTCATTTTTGTGAATGTGAAGCCCTCTCCTCTTGAGGCCCCTGGGTGAGCCCATGAGTTAAGGCAACACTGCCTCTATCCCTAGCGTGAAGGTTCCCACGACTGCTGGAGCTTAGATCAGAGCCCCCTCCTTCGCAGGTCAATCAGGCTCTATATATGGGTGGCGATACGAATTGGCTGTACAAGTACGCTCTCAAACTTCAATATAGTGATTCTATAATCAGACACTTCAAGGTAATTTTGGGTATATTTTTATTAAAATCGTGAGGCCGATTTTTATTATCGTGGTTGAGAAAATTAAAATCATAGTGGTTATATAATCGTATTAATTTTATGTAACATTAATATAGTAAAAATTACATTTGATGATTGGGGGGGGGGGGGTTGACCAGTTCTTACTTCGGATATGAAAGCTTTCAGCATGTCAGCCACGTCCACGTCCCATGACTCGGCCACCCCAACTGGTGGCTTGATCAGTGTGATGTAGCTCCGTCCATTATGGCTGCTGTCCGTTGATCTGGAGCTTGAATACAGTCTTCTAGCCTTTGAGGTATAACATATAATAAGATATAAGTATAAAATATCTCCCAGTAGCACACCGGTATCGATCGACGTAGAGATTTCGATACCGTTAGATGTCGTTACCGATATCGTCCGACGTAGAAATGGGATACATTTGTCGACGTAGTTCGACATAGAGAGAAATTTGGATTATTTTAAAAGAGACTAATTATCATATAAGACATTCTCCTTCGAAACGAAATGCTGTAAAAATGAGAGTAAAACTATTTTAGAGAAAAAAAAAAGAAGATAATGGGCGTTTATTAAATGAATACATTTTTACTATATCGTTCGATATCGGATACGTAAGAATTTCCGATCTCTTTCCGCCGTTCGATATTCATTCGACGTTCCGACGTCGAACCGGTATCGGTACGATGCCCTAACGATATCGTTGTACTACTGGGGGGGGGATAAGCCTTTCATCGTGGGGTCGATCCCTAGGCTTAGATTTTTTTTGGGACCCCCGATCCGGGATTTTTCACGGGCCTTTTTCTAAAGCGAATTTATCGTTAAAAAAAAATTTAATGAGAGGCTAGTGTCCTGACAACTCTCTATATACAAATACAATACAAATACAAATACAATACAAATACAACGCCACAACAGGCAAATTGCCCAACGAGGTGGCTGACTTAAGAACATGGATCCCCGAGCCATTTTTTGGAGGCCCTAGCTACTACTGCTACACCACACATGCACCCCGCCCACACCCTCCCCCCGCGGAACCCCCGACGAATCGGTACATGCGGGAATGTGCGTGTACGTGTAGTGAAACCTGACGTGAAGTTTTTTTTGTTTCTCTGTAATGCTTGTTATGTGTAGTGCTGCCATCTGCCACCAGTTTTTCTAACTATGAGTGAAGTGTTATGATTGAATGATTTATCGTTGTAGGACTGTTGCTCTCTGTGGCGAGACTTTTTAACGGGGAGATCGGCTCGCATTTGCGCCTTGAAGTTGGGAACCACAGAAAACCAACTTCAGCCGACTCAGGGGTCCATGATCAACACAGAGGATCTTAAAGTGTGCGTCGTGGCTCCTACAGGTGTTACCTGCCTTTGTTCGGAGAGTCATGGCTAGCTGGCGATGTTGATACGTCCCTGTTCAGTACTTTGACGTGGGGAGCCGTGGGAAAACGATAACTAACACAAAAATCCATGGCCAGGGGAAAGGGGTGGCTCGTCTAGTGCCCTGCCAGAGGATGCGTTGAACTCAACGTTTAACCACTCCTTACAATATATTGAACCGGACACCAAACTGCGTGATTAGCAAGGCCGACGAAGTATCTAGTTGGAATTCTGGTCATCTCAGAACCCTGGAAACCTGCCAACTTACGTGCTTGTACTCGAGTGATTTGCTGAGCTTGTGAGGGCCCGCCTGGGGACGGAGTCCTACAATAAAAGAAGGTTCCAGGGTGCTCGCAGAGATCAAAGACCGGTTGGCCGGCATAACAGTCTGCTGCCAAGCCTAAAACAGAACCAAAAGCCTAGACGACTAAATCTGCAAGAGCAAGGCCCACCTGAGGGTCGAAGAAGTGGGTCATAAAGACCATGGTGGCCCACAGAGATCAAAGACCCACCGGCTGGCACAAAAGGTGCACGGTGAGCCTGAAACTGAGCTATCAGTCAAGGTGACAAGTCTCTGCGAGTGCAGGGCCCGACTTGGGGCTCTAGACGGAGACGAAGACCATGAAGAAGGGCACCTGGGGCTCGTAGACACCAAAGATCCATTAGGCGATGGTTCGGCCAGCCAGCAAGGTCAAACAAACTCAGAGCTCAGCAGGGCGAAAATAGGACGGGGGGGGGGGGAATGAAGCGCCTGTTGGATCTCAACGTAGACGGAGAGGAGAACTATAAGAAAGGGTCAAGGGGGGCCTGCAGAAATCAAAGATTCCATTGGTCGACATATAAGACGGTAGGCAACTATGAAAAGGCAAAAATGGCTTAACCACGCAATGTGAGCTCACCTGGAAGCCCACACACCCAAAGACCCATTGGCTGGCCAGTGGCAACGCAACAAGGGCTCATCCGAGCACTGGGACTCACATGGGATCTAACCACCCTAAGACTCATTGGCTACACTTAACACCTTACTCGTGAGAGGGAAAAAGCTGCAGCGCCCTGAAAACCGTGCCAATTAGTCAACTGTTTAACGAGGCGGCTGAATTTGAAGGCACGACTGGCCAAATATCGCGAGACTATTATACATACACATCGGCTTATACACAACGTGCTTCTTTATATATTTTGCATATAATCGTTTTTGGGGCCCCGCCCAGAAGTTTCAGGTTCCAGGGGATCCGGGGACAAACGAGTGAGTGTGTGTAAAAACACTCCCTCACACTTCCGGCACAACTCGAGCGGTAGTAAATTGCCTGTGGCAATAGAATGGAGCGAGTGATTTGGACGAGATGACGCGCCAGAATTGGCACCGACTCGTGTGGCTCTTCTGCTGCCAGCACGCCGATGATCTTGGAGAAGAGCTGCTCGAGTCATGTACACGGTGCAGTTGTATGCCTCGAGATGTTCAATTTTCTGGATCCTAAAAGTAGGCCAATCATACTAGATGTCCACCATTTTCTGAGGACATCTGTAAAGTATAAAATTGAAATGCATGCAGATGGGGGGAAAACTTTACTAGGTGATAATAGTACACACCAATACAAACAACTGTCATTGAAGAGTGCATGGTCTCACACGAAACGCAAACGTCTTTCAAAACGGCCGCTCCGTAAACGTTAAAACGGCATTTCTGTTGAAATTTATCGGGAGAAAAAGAACATCCTGCACATGCAAATGTAACCTGCGGAAGAAGAAGAAACCGTATGCAAACTTGCGTCACAGTGAATAAAAAGGCGTGGACGCCAGCCCTGTGAAGTTATTCCAGCGTGCGACAGTTCTATCAGTTGTAACGTACGGGAATGTATTGTGGTGGGGGGGGGGAGACACTCACCGTACATTCTTGCTACCTCTGTGGTACTTCCGTTTGCAGCTCCGTAATTCACGGCTGCTCTTTCAGTATTACTAAAGTAGGCCATTATCCCGTACGTTACAACTGTTAGAACGGTTGCACGCTGGAATAACTTCACAGGGCTGGCGTCCGCGCCTTTTTATTCACTGTGATGCAGATTTGCATACGATTTCTTCTTCTTCGCCAGGTTACATTTTCATGCATGGTGTGTTCTTTCTCTCCCGATAAATTTCAACAGGAATGCCGTTTTAACGTTTGCGGAGCGGCCGTTTTGAAACGCGCTTGCGCGTTTGCGTTTCATGTTAGACCATGCATTCTTTGATGGCAATTGTTTGTATTGGTGTTTACTATCACCTCTTAAAGGTTTTCCCCATCTTTTTTGAATCACCCTGTATAAGAATGATCCTCGCGTATAAGAGTGCCGGCCCCCTTCCAGCCTTCCGGGTGTAACTGAAGCGGGGGATTGAAAATGCAAATTTTTCATGGGGTAGGTAAGTTGCAGCGCATCATTAAAATTTGATTTATGAACTCATTGCTATATAAAAAGCAACGATTAAAAAAAATTGCTAACGAAAGTGGAGTTGTGCTCACCTCGCGCCACGGCATATCTCCTCGTACAATTACTAATTAGGATTTCATTTAAAAACGAAATCCGTACCAATTAATACTCTTCCGTAAATAATTGCAAATAAAAATAGAGAAATCTTCAGTGTCGTCTTTTTTTCAGCCTTTAGAACGACTGTGTAATAGAAAATATTTATGTGCTCTCAGACTTTTTTTAATAACAAAGTGTGATTGGTATATATATAGCTTGGCTCTCCCTCTCAATCTAATTATTCACCTAGTACAGGACCAGCATTAGAGATATTTTGTTTCATGAACAGAGCCAGATCTTGAATCCTGCGAACTACGCGGCCGCAAAAGGCGCCAACTGAAAGGGGGTGACTTTTTTTTTAATCACCAAAACATCATTCGCTTACACTTGAAAAATGTCCAGAACTGACCCTGTTCATGAATAGAGTTCACGCATAAAACCATTTAAGAGCACAAATTTCCGAACATTTAGGATGTAGGCTACGTTGCTTACAGCCCCGGTAGTTCATTGCCTACTATTAAATAAATTGTATCTGAGGTTTAGGCTGATTGCACAGCTAGTGTTGTTAATATTCGACACGACCTATTCCAGAGCGTCTTTTTGAATTTCGAATTTGAACATTCAAATATTGAGATTGCAATCTTGGATTTAAACAATTAGTAACATCGAAGAGCTTCATATACAGTGAATCGTACTTATAGCGTTTTCCAAAAACTCGTGAAAAACGTTTTAAACGGGAAATTTCAATGAGTTTTTAGTAAAAGTTAGGAGATCACGAAAATAAGTCGTACTAAGCGAGAAAACTTTTTAAATGGGACCGTGTGTTAAGCGGAAAATGCGGCCCCTAGGCTGAGATCTTTAGCTGGCCCCAAGCCAGACTTTTCACGGGCCATTTTGTAATGAATTTATTGCATGAAAAAAAAATGATGGTTATTGTCCCGGATCCCAGGGCTGGAGCCCTGTCAGCAGTGTAGTCTTAACGCATGAACCCACCCGGGCACGTCCAAAATCCTATTATTCTTAGCCCCCCCCCCCCGGGTGGATCCTGGCCCGTAAAAGGGCTGGGGCAACTAGTGTCCTGCCTCGAGCAAAGAGGGGGGGGGGGCTACAAAAAAATATGCACTTATTTTGCATGATGACAAATATTTTCAAGAGGCCCCAAGAAAGTCTGTCCCGGGGCCCCGAGAAGGCACGCTACGTCCCTGTGTGGACCCCCATAGGCTCCTTCTCACAAGCAGGGTCGCAACAGGGTCGATGCTTGATCAGCCGGGTAAGATCCCATTTTGGCGCCCTTTGTAATGTTTGGTGCTCTTTCTGGTCCAGTGCCCGAAAAGTTTGGCCTGGAGGCGCACCATAGATCCCAGCCTAGGAGCCATGCTGTAGGATATGGGGGGGGGATCCATGGTTTTTTTATAAATTCATTACAGAGTAATGAATATCCAGTAAAAAATCTGACACAGCGGCCCTGCTTCTGGAGGGGACCTGAAGCACCAATATGCGTTAAGAACAGGGGTGACTCGAGAAGATATCTATACTTGTGCGGAACCTATTTTTGGTGCCCCCTGCCCACGTTTTTTCTTTGTCAACTCCAATTTTGCACTCCTCTTAGAGAAGTGCCCAAGTGCGGATCCAGACGGGAAACGATCGCCCTTCCCATGGGAGAAATTTGTCTGTCTCGTGAAATACGGATGATCCAATGCACCTACACAGGAAGTCGGCCGGGCCGAACATCGCCCCGGATCCGCCTGCCTTAACTCCATTCGAAGCTGAAGATGTCTGCCACGGCTTTATTCGCAGCTAAAGATATGTCTCGGCTTCATTAACAGCTGAAGATACCTGCCTTTGTTCCATTCGCAGCTGAAGATCTCTGCCTCAGCTTTATTCAAACACTTATAAAACAGCTTTATACAACCGCGCAGGTCACACGGCCAAAGAACCGTCCCTAGTTAAGAAAACCGATTATGGTTTCTTTTCTGAATTGTTTCCAACTCTGCTTCAACATTACAAGAGGGTGCCAAAATGCTTGCTTGACACAGATGACCAAACCTCTAGTTGTGGCCCCGGGTCAACGATGGTCTTAAGTTGGCCTTGATGTACAAATGGGTAGGGGCAGAAAGGAGAAAGGAATCTCTGCCCGTGCGGGATCTATTTTTGGTGCTGCCGATGACGTTTCTCAGCTCAAAATTTTATTTTTTTACCTTTTAACTCGGCTTTGGCACCCTTTCCTAGAGAGGTGCCCCATGTGGCTGCACAGGTCACACGGCCTCTGTGGGGCTGAAAGGCTTCAGCCTAGTTTCTTATAATTTTTGTTTTTTTCATACTATGAATTCTTTATCGAGGAACCAGTGAAAAATCTGGCCTCTGAGGCCTCAACAAAGATTCCAGCCTAGCGACCCCTGATGCAGGACGTGGGTGCGATAAATGCATCCAGTCTTCCCGCTAGGCCAGTACGTCCTATAGATATTGTATCTAGGAAGTAATGAGTCCCGTATATACCGGGTGACTCGAAACGTTACCCTGTCCGCCAATAGCAGTTTTTTTTTTGCCTTATTGTAGCATTTGCAGCGAATTCACAATGGCACAACAATTTTAAGGGAATTAAAATTAATTTAATACTCTAGAATACTTTTAAACATTCATTTTTAAAAATATTGTTGGTGCTGCTATCTACTTTCAAAATCAGAAGTGGTGATGACGAAGGTCATCAATTTTTTCAAGACCGAAGTAGACATCCAAAACAAAGGACCTCCACACAAGCAGGAGACGGATAAAATCGTAAAAAGTGAATTTTTCCACACTCCACTTTATATTAATGTGCTGCCATCTAATGTCGAATTTAAAAGTGACTCATGTGGTGATGATGAAGTTTAAAGTAAAAAACTATATCCTTTATATTCCGCTCAGTTCCTTATAAACAGAGGCCATAAACTGAACTGGAAATTTAAACTAAAAGTTCGGTTATTTTATTTGAGCGTAAGGAGACGTCCAAAAAAAAAAAGAACCTGTTAATGAACAGACGACAGACAAGAAGTCGGTTCCCTACAAGCTAAGCTCACAAACAGAACTGGAAGTTCGAACTGCCAGTTCAGTATTTTTTCAGGACACAAGGAGACGTCCAAAACAAGTAAGCTGGAGAGAAGCAGACGATAAACATTCTGGTCTGCAGCCTGCGGTAGACCCAAAACCAGCAACCAATCAAAAAGCAGCGTTTATGACGTCACCGAAAGTGGAGATTCCCCTCCCTTCCTCGTTTAGTGGTGTCTTGTCCTGCTTGGCGACTTCTATCAAGGTTTCTAGAATATATCTAATAATATCGAATCTGCGTTAAAACCCTTACTTTTTTAGTTTATTAATCACCTTTGCCATTTAAATATTGAAACAATTAAGTTTTATGTTTTTTCTATTTGTATTTTTTTCTGCTTTAACAGGAGTTTGATCCTTAAAATTTCTTGGGCTGTGTACTATTGACAATAACTTAATATGATTTTTAAAAAAACAAGGAAGATTCATCCTGTTTTGATTCCATCGTGTCAGACATAATACAAATAGAACATTTATTTATAAAAGCATGTTTATTTTGGATACTGGTGATATGAACGAATCACATTTAATCATACATTAAAAAAACGAAGATAGTAATGAGAAAAACAAAAAAACCTCGGTCGAGTTAGTGGGATTCGAACCCACAACCTTCGCAATGCGTGTCTTAGGCCAGTATTACACTATACAAGTTTTATAAAAGCGTTTGTGTAAAACTTGAAAAATACAACGAATAAGCTGATGGGTTACATTCAAGCTTATCCAACCGATCATTTTATTGGTTGTATTTTTCAAGTTTTATCAAAGCACTTTTACAAAATTTTTACAGTGTAATACCGGCCTATCAATAACCTTATTAGTTAGATTTTTCAAGTTTTATAAAAGGGATTTTATCAAACTTTCATAGTGTAATAAAAAAATAATAAAAAAAAAATAATAGAGAGGAATCGTCCCGGTCCCCCGAGTGGTGAGGGGCATGTTTATAGTGTAATGCAGTGGTTCTCAACCTTTTTTTGACTCGCGGAGCCCTATCCAGCATATAATTTTTATGGCGGAGCCCTGTTTGACTCGAGGAGTCCTTTTTTGTACAAAATTTTTATGGCAGAGAGAACCTGTAGGCCTCTTTTATTTATTTATCTATCAAATTTACTGATTTATATTATTTTCCTTGAGTCGCCACGGAGCCCTTGGGGCTCCGTGGACCACCGGTTGAGAACCCCTGGTGTAATGTATGCTTGATGACGTTAATTAGTGTTGACGTTACAACGAGGTCTTTATTGCACTTTGTCAAGCCTCTCTCGCTGTCATCCTTATATAAGATTTTAAATTGGAAATTAATTTTTAAAAAAAATTATGTATTGATAGATTATCTTTCCATGTTTAGCGTGACCTTTTTCTTCTATGAACACAGGGTCGTAGCGTGCCTTCTCGGGGCCCCAGGGCAATGTCTCGATTGCCTCAGCCTAGTTACGGGCCTGTATGAACATATAGTAGTTTCTTCCAGACAACCAGCTTTCCCGGGTAGATAGAACAAGGCAAAGCGCTTGGACAAGGGCTATCGTGCGGAGTGATCAAAGAAAAGCCGTTGGGTCGCAACAGGCAGGATTTAACTTTTGAGGGAAACAAAGCACATGCTTAGGGCATCAGAAAAGGTCCATCACAAAAAATATTGAATTTTTTTCTTTGCTGATTGTAGATCGACTGCGACAGGAGAAGAAAACGTCATCAATGAATAATAAATCCTCTTGAACGCTCTTTACTATGGCTGTGGCAGATACTTATATTATAACGATAGACTCGTCGACCAGTTCCCACCACCCACCATTTAACAAGTGAGGTTGGGGGGGGGGGGTTCGGCGATTCTGTTGAACAGTTTTCTCCTTTCTTTTTTTATATATCGCTTCCTGTACGATCTCCTTCCTCATTGTGTGTACAGTACATTAAATGGCTTAAGTCCCCTTTTCTCTTATTATTATTATATTATATTGGGCTGGAAATTGGAACTCTCCCACTTCATCTGATAGCGATGGCTATCGACGCCATAGCACGAGGTCGACAGGATGCCTTGAAAAAAAAGCCTCGTCGCGAGGAGAGTTGATCCAGTCCAAGCATTGTTAGATCGAAAGCTTTGCTGGGAAGTCTCTTCGTTGTGAACTCTTTTTTTTTTTTTAATGCAGTAACGGCTTTTTTCTGCGGACTGGTCAGTTATAGAGTGTTGACTGCAATAGAATCATTCTCTCTAATTCATAGGTTATTATGTCTGGTAAGACAAGGACAGTGCTTGATCTAAACACCAAAGTAAAAGTGATTCATGCAAGTACACGTGACAAATTGTCTGTTAAACAGATTGTGCAAATGGTCAACATAGGAAAAACTCGAGTATATGAAATTTTAAAGAAAAAAGAGGACGCTCTGAAGCTGTGGCAAAACTGTGCTAACGGCAAAATAACAAGAGAAGTGAGAAAAACTGCGAATGAAGACATCAACGCGATCGTCTGGGAATGGTTTGTAAGTGTGAGAGTGATAAACCATCGTGTGTCTGGTCCAATGGCGCAAGAGTATGCGAAACAAGTTGCTCGAAAGCTATGTAAGTTTGATTTCAAAGCATCAAACGGATGGCTGGAAAGTTTCCGGAAAAAGAGTCAGATAATCTTCAATGAACGGTGTGGGGCAGCAAAAGACGTGAATACCGAAAAATTTTTGAAGAGTGGATTGACAAACTACCTTCTTTAATTGATGGTTATAAACCCGTGAACACAGAAAATGATGATGAAACCAGACTGTGTTTCCGTGCACTACCTAATAAATAACTATGTTTGAGAGGAGAGAAATGTTTTGGAGGAAAACACTCTGCAAGAAAAGAAAGGTTAACCGTTTTCTTATGTGGTTTCATGTCTGGTGAAATGGAGAAACCATTTGTAATTGGGAAAGCAGCGAAACCTTGATGTTTAAAAACATAGATATGCGGAAACTTCCAGTCACATGGAGATCAAATAAAAAAGCCTGGATGACATGCCAAATCATGGAAGAATGCTTAAAAGCATTCAACAGCAGACTGAAAAATCAAAAACGGCATGTTTTGTTGTTTTTGGATAACGCCACATGCCACCCTCGTAATAAACTCTCTAACGTTCGACTGGCTTGGTTTCCGCCAAACACTATAAGTAGGGATCATACAAAATGTTAAGGGGCACTACTGAAAATGTTTGATGCAATCTCTGCTTGCCAATACGAGTTCTACATTATCCGCCCCTGCTTTAGCAAAAATTGTTTCCGTACTTGATGCAGTGATTTGGATTAGCCATGCGGTAAAGCAGTTGCTTCCTGAAACTGTAACAAAATGTTCCGGAAAAGCGGGTTTTCCTGCGGGAGAAATCAACGAAGAGTTGGATTTCCAAACGGTGCGCTAGATTGGCTATTTTCCGTGATTACAGTGCTGAGGATTATACGAACATTGATGACAATGTATAAACTGAACCTGGCACGGCAGATATTGACACTTTTGTTGAAAAGTTTAGAGGAAGTGGAAAAGTGGATGAAGAGGAGAGAGAGAAAAGAGGAGGATGAAAAGAAGAGATGGATGCCGTCATTTCGGATGAAGAACAGTGTAGGGTGAAGACGTATACAGATGCTGTCAAAATGTTGACAGCATCTGTATCTGCGGCACTTTACAGCGTAATGACTCGAACTCTTTCTGCGAACAGGTTTGCTTCCAGAAGTCATACAAAATATGATTTCTGAAGCAAAACTATTGGCAGAAAGTCAGGAAGCAAAGGGAAGTTTATGAAAAAACTTCATACAGAAAACTCTTACTGATTACTGGAAAAAATGAAAATTTATTTGTTCATTAGTTTGTTTTTTTAATTTTTCACTAATTATTGTGCGATGCGAATAGCTAGTGTGTGTGTGTGTGTGTGTGTAAATATGTATATTATTTCTTGTGAAATTCAAAGTAAAGGCGTGCGTAATTTGCTTTTAATAAGTAATGTATCATATCAAGTGATAAAAAAAAAAAATATATATATATATATATATATACAGTAAAACCTCGATAAGTCGTCACCTCAAGTTATCGAAAAATTATGACGGCTTAAGCGGAGTGACGACTTAAGAGAAGTTCCGTCAGTTTTAATGTGCAATGTTATGAAAATCGTATAAATTTAAAGTAATGTGGCATTTATTAAAGTATGAATCAAAATAACAATATTAATAAAATTTATAGATAGCGAAAGAAAAAATAATAGCAATTTTTTATCTTTTTCATCTCTTATCACTTAACTTATTGATGCACTGGTACACTTTTATTTATACTAGCAATTTTTAATTTATAGACTGACAGAGCAACTGTTTGAATAAGTAGCTTTTCTTCATAACAGAACTCTATATTGCACATTAATTTTACATATACATCAAATTTAATTTTAGTGTTTGAATTCTTCATCAGTAGTTCAATGATGCAACTTACAAAGTAATCTCTAACACTTTTGACTTGGTGGAGGGGCCCTGGGCAGGGAAAAGTAAACAGAAGACCTCAACTTGGGAAAGAATGTCTAATTTTTTTCAACAAAGATATTTTGTTTAAATTTCAAGCCCTAAATTAGTAGATCCCATGCTTCCTATGATTATTTATTATCCGTGCCCGTTGCACTTTGACTTTAAATTGATTAATTTGATTCTTTGATTTACGTAATTTTTGATTTCCTTTATGTAATCTTTGACATATCAGTAAATTTTGGTTTTACCGGAGATGCCCTGCCCGCTCCCCCTCGGAGGGGGGGGGGGGCGAAATGCTTACGTTGCTTCTTGCGACAGAGCTTGGGTGTCTCGCGTTTTGTCCAGTTTCTCCAATGGAGCCCACGCAGAAATGAGATCTAGCTTGAACAGTCCCCAACGTTCCAAAAACCTTAGTCGGCAAATGAACTTCCCCAGCGTAACTTTCGTTACTTAAACTGTTCCGTTTGGGTATATAGGATTTTTTAAGCATATGGCAATGCTGTTAACAAGCTCTTTTTTTAATGGGAGTCATAAAAATAATCTGTTCCACTTTCTCAATTTTTTTCATAGTGACGAGTTAACCGAAATTAGTGACGAGTAAACGAGGGTTTAATAGCATTGTGGTCTATGAGAGCTGGAAGGGTCTGAAGAAAAATGACGACTTAACGAGGTTTTACTGTATATATATAGTGCAGTAATTATAGAGTACATTACGTACAAGATCGTTGCATAATTTCACACATTATATTAATTGTACCAATATTAAACGGAAAAAAATCTGTCTTCAACGGAAAAGAATTTTGGACCCTTGCGGAATCCCTCGAGAGTACAAATTAAAACGTAACGTCCTGTTTGCGACTGAAATGGAGAACGTGGTATTTGCAAGGGCAAGGGGTCTCTTCAACCTTTCAGACATTGCGGGCCAAATCAAACTTTCCACGAAGACAGTGGGTCATCGAGCATTTTCGCGGGTTTTAGTTTTAAAACAGGGTTAAAATTGGTTTGGTTAAAATTTCTTGGTTTTTAAACAGGGTTCTCAAAATTTATAATTGAACACTTTCATTGACTAAATTCATCGTTCATTATATCATTATATATATATATATATTTGAATTTTTATTTATTTTCAAACAACTTCCTTTCATGAATTAATTCATGAATTAATTCCTTTTAATTAATTATTTCTTTTATTGAATCTGAAATTTTCCCGAAAGTTCTGAAATTAGTTTTCCATTAATTTAAAACTTTCATTATTATGAAATTATTTCTCCCAAAACTTCTTAATTTGTTTTCATGAATTATTACTCTTAACAGTTCTGAGAGAGAGAAAATCGCTCTTAACAATTCTGAAATTTTCTCAATAATAATTCTGAAATTATTTTTATAACTAGTTCTGCAATTATTTCTTTCAGTAAATCTGTGATTATTTTCCATTAATTTAATTTTAAATTTTCATCAACTATGAAATTATTTTTTTCTTCTAGAATTATTTCTTTCATTATGGTTGTTTTTTAGCATTTCTGTAAATTCTGCAACAATGTATATCTTTTGGATGCCGAATTCGGCCTCTCGAACGACAGACGGTTGCTGAAATAAAGGTTGCGCTAGCACTTAACTTGCGCTAGGATACCTTGTATATAGTTATTCGTGAGCCCCTATCGAGGCTTTCTGGCAACGCGCGTACCTCTTTTAAATAATGGAACCTGTCCAATGTAATCTCAAGCCCCGTTCACATGTGCAAGATTGGGGGGGGGGGGTCGTTTTGGTGATAATTACCGGCATGGCAACTTTTTTCCGCTCGCAGGGAAAAAAAAGGTGGGAGAGAAGCTCATCACAAAAAAAGCCCAACTTTCTTGGGGTGGATTGGTGGTCGACACCGACCTTCTCTCCCATAATCCTTTGCACCGCGTAAACTACTGCAAGTTCCTTCGTTAGCCATCTTGAATGACGTTGAACCAACGTAACCAGTGACGACTTCCGGAAAGAAGAGGGGGTTACCGGTATAAACTGAACGTCATGTGAATGGTTTGTAGCGCAAATCCCCGTTACCGGGAACTTCCCGGGATGTTTTATTGTACATGTGAACAAAGGTTGCGCCTGAAATAAAAGTCTTTCGGTGCTTAGTGCGCCGCATAGCTCTTCCATCATGGCCGAAACCATTACCTTCCAAACCCTCTGAATGACCAGCTTATATCCCCTATGGGGACAGAGTGGGGATCATGGTTGGTTTCGGGTCTTCACGATGAGAGTCCGCCATTATGACCGTAAAAGTGTTAATGAAAATGTCGTGAAGCTACTTTCTGTGTTGTACACAAAAGTAAATGTGCGGTGAACCACTTTACAAAGTGTGGAACAACTAACCATTTGAAAAAAATCAATTAATCAATTACAATTTTAATGTGAATAAATGCTTATAAATGCATTTTATACTGGTATCGACAACGCCAATCCAGAAGAGATGCCAAAAACAGCATAAATTTTATGGTGACTGATGGTAATGCTTCCTCTCGGTATAACGATGACCTATCTGCAAAGATACTTTTTCTTGGACTGCAGAGTATCGTTATATCGATGTTTCACACGGTAACTTCTTGTTACACAACTCTCACGAAAGACGTATCTCCGAAGAAATGAGAACGTCCCGGTGATACACAGCAGAGCCAAAGAATAAACGAACCTCCCCCTTACGAATCCGTTGTAGAAAAATAATTGATACATTTTCCTCGAATCGCTATTACTATCAATTATTTTCTGACTATTAATCGGACAGAGTTTCGCGAACCCTCATGCTCGTTACTTCGGCTTCGTTCGAATGATTATTACTATTAAAAACATTGCCGCATTCTTTTTCATTCGAACGAATGTAAACGAAGGACGGATCCTTCTAAGACATACCTTACTCGCAAATTGCTTGGAAAAACCTCTGCTGCTCCATCACCGTAGTTTGGAATAATGACTTGATTCCAATAATGAATTGAGAATCAAGGCATTTTTGCTTGCGAGTGGCACCAGGCGACGAGAGGCAAACGAGCATTTAGCCCCAGCGCTAGTGAAGTGTCACCGCCTCTAGAGGATTACGGGATTTGGGCACATCCGAACACGCTCAGCCTGTAGTGAACCGGTATGAATTGCCTTTTCAAGAGACCTTTGCAACAAAGTTATGAAAATTGGGGCCGTCTATTTAGTTCGTTAAAAAAAAATTTCCTACTAGTTTATCTCAGGTAAGATGAAGTCGCGAACTAACTCTGCCTGGCAACTTGAAATCTGACGGGCAGTGGTATTTATACTATATTTTCCCCATATTGTTGAAAATTCTCTCTGTTATCACTCATTATTACGAATTCCATTGCATAATTCCGAAAGCATTGTTGTGTTTTCTTCACCGTCAAACCCTTTTTCATTGTTGCAATTCCCAATTCATTAGAAAAGTGGTAAATCCGAGGACTCAATATTACCAAGTTCTTGATATGAAAGTCTCCACAAACGTTTTAACATAAAATACGTCTTTACATTTCCAAATTACCACAACTTAACGCTGATGTACCTCGAAAAAGAGAGGGGTGGATGGAATACGCTTACGTCATCGACCACCCCTTATAAAAATACGAAACATTCTTAATGGCATCTTTACTGGGTGTGCCAAAATGAAAAAAAAAATGTACTAGATAGTCCCACAGGGCCACATCTGGCCAACGGATCATGTGTTTAGCATATATGGCTTAGAGGGTGGGTCGCAACGAATTTCTTAAAGTGAAATTTTGAGAACTTCAAATAGCATTGAAATTAACAGAAATCGATTATAATAACATACAAAGGTAATTTCATTCGAAATTTTAATTTAAAAAAAGAAATAAATATTTTTGCATAAAAAAAAAGTTTTAATGCAAAAAAGTTTTTCTTTAATTTTTTCTTCATTACTTTTTGACACGAAGGTGGGAGAAGGTCAAAAATTGCTTAACGTTTGCTGACGTAATACTTGAACGGCCCCTAAGATGCTCGTCTTCCACCATGAAGGTTACTGTCAATTCCATATCAGAAACAAGTTCTTTACCTACCGAACCCTGGAGCAACCACCGATAGATGGCGACTACCCGACTCAACTGGTTGGAAATTACTGTATGGCGATGTATGACGAGAGTTGGTGTGCGGTAAAGTAGTAGGTCACTTGGTCACTCAAAATATTATCATTCAAATATTCACTCGTACAGTCATTCATTCGGTCAGGGCAGGCGAAACGTCAGGGGGTAAATGTCCAACTCACTTCATCACTCATACGGTCACTCAATCAGTAATTCATATGGGTCGCTCATATAGTCAGGGCAGAAATGTCCGCGGCAAAGTTTTCGTAATGAGTGTATGAGCCAGTGAATGAATGAGGTCACTCCTTTACTTCATAGGTCACATACTCACTTAGTCGCTCACTTGTTTCCTAGTTCGATCAATTGCTTCTTAGATAGCTCACTATTTCCCTCACTCGGCCACGGTCACTCATTCCAACATCAACTCACTAGGTTGATTACTCTGTTACACACTCAATCACCTAATCGTTCACTTGTTCATTCTGTCACTCGCTCCCTCACAATGTCGCTTGCTCACTAACAAAGTCGCTCACTCAGTTACTTCCTGACTAGGTCGCTCATTCCGTCACTCACTCCTCACTAGGTGACTTACTATATCGCGAGGTGGCTTACTCACCAACACTAACTACTCTTTCACTCATTCACTAACTATTGTATAATTTACTGACTCACCAACTACGTCACTCCTCGCTCACTCACTTATGTCGAACTGTTGTCAGTGAATTTTCCGTCAATGAATTGCTTCCTAGCGGTGAATTGCATGGCGGTGAATTTTCCGTAAACCGCTCAAATCAGGGCCATCTTAAAAA
The DNA here is from genome assembly GCF_987345545.1 of Pholcus phalangioides. Taxonomy (NCBI): domain Eukaryota; kingdom Metazoa; phylum Arthropoda; class Arachnida; order Araneae; family Pholcidae; genus Pholcus; species Pholcus phalangioides. The sequence goes on along the minus strand of NW_028301607.1, from coordinate 25,459,190 downwards.
AATCATAGCCCCTCCTCCTCGTCAAAGTTATTTTTCTGAGGCCCAATCACCTGGGTAGAGCTAATTGCCTCCAATTTAGATACAGGGTGATTATGATTAAAGTTAACGTACTATGGGTAGTTTTTCCTCAAAAACTGCTTATCCGAATACAGCCAAATTTTTGGGGTTTACCTAAAAATTTTGGGCTGGCTTCGGGGATAAGAATTGTATACAGTCCTCTCAACTTTCGACGTTTGCAGGATGTTGATTCAATTCCTGGACCGTAACCTGCATCTACTTCACAATAAGACGCGAGCTGTAGGTACAAGTGGTCGACATTCGCGCTCAGACGACCCATCTTATGAGCCAAAAAGCGAGTCTCATTACGGGTACCTATTAAAAAGTATAATTTACGGCCAAGAAAACAAGCGTCAGCTGTTTCATCCGCTACTGGCGGGTGTGAATGAAATTCAGGCACCGGCAATATAGACGAAAATTTATATATTAGGGGCCGTTCAAGTATTACGTAAGCAAATTTTTAGCCATTTCTTACCCCCTCCCTCTTTTCAGCAAAATTTCGTCATCACTGCCCCCTACCTCCTGACGCATATTGGTGGGAACAGAAACGTACGCGGGGGGGGGGGGGGGCTCGTGCGCCTCTCCTCCCCAGACGAAAAAGAAAATTTAATGGAAAAAATATTTTAAAAAAAATTAAAATTTCGAAAGAAAATACATTTGATCATTTTTGTCGCACCACGGTCAATTTCTGCACACGAGGGCTAATTAGACCGGGACCCACAATTTATTGCCGATTCCGAACGGCAGGCTTGTTTTTTATACTCGTCGAGGGATTGGTGCACTAACCCCTCGATGGGGGACTCCCTGCGGTAGCAATTTTTTCTGTGGTCATGCCGCCGTTTCTGTTGTACCCCTGTGTCAGGAAAGTTTTCTGACAAGGACGAACCGGGTATCGAACTCGCGACACCTCTGCACATCCTTTGGTACTTTAGGCGAGTATCTTATCGACCTGGGCTACCGCGCCCTCGAAAGAAAATACCTTTATATTATTATTATAATCGATTTCTGTTAATTTCAATGCTATTTGAAGGACTCGGAGTTTCTCTTTAAGAAATTCATTGCGACCCACCCTTGGGTAAACCCTTGACCCGCAGACCAAGTGTGGCCCTGAAGGTTATCTGATGTAGCTTGCCCCCCCCCCCAACCTAATTTTATAAGAATGAACTAAGCGGCACGTTCACAAATTGCTTTAGTGACCCGTGGCACATTTTCAGATCACTGAAGTAGGCCTCAAAGATCACTTTCACATTCAAAGATCACCTAAGTAACCCGCGACACTGTTACAGAACACTTAAACGATCCGTGGCACATTTAGCGTTCCCTTGAGTGACATGTGGCACAGTTTTAGAGCACTTAAGCGGCCCACACACACATACACACAGTACGGTTCTACATCACTCAAGTTACCCGCGGAACATTCCCAGATTAGAGAGATAGATGGCTTTTTTGTCTCAGCCCAAGATATCAAGGAAACATTTATTTTCCGGATATTATGCTGTGAGGTGAACTCGGAAAGAAAAGTCATCTTGCCTCCGCCGGGACTCGCACCCATGCCCTCTTGCATACCGGGCAAGCATGCTACCATCTACACCACTGGAGACACGACCCTGCCTTCTTTATTTCACGCACTGTGGCGTGAGGCGCTGACGTAAAGACATTAGTAGCCTTTCTTAACTTCAGAAAATTTGGGCTGAGAAAAAAGCCATCTATCTCTCTCTCTCTAAACCGTCCCACCTGGGGGCCAATTCCTGAAGTTAAGAGAGGCTACGAATGTCTCTACTTCAGCACCTCACACCACAGTGCATGAAATAAGGAAGGCAGGGTCGTGTCTCCAGTGGTGTAGATGGTAGCATGCTTTCCCGTATGCAAGAGGGCCTGGATTCTAGAGAGTCCCGGCGGAGACAAGATGACTTTTCTTTCCGAGTTAACCTCAGCATAATATCCAGAAAATAAATGTTTCCTTGATTCCCAGATTACTTAAGTGACCCGTGGCATAATTACGGATCACTTGAATGATGCGTGGCACAGTTCCAGAGCACTTGAAGGATCCGTGAAGCATTTAGAGATTACTAAAGTGGTTCTGTAGGGGACTTATCAATAGGGATAATGTTAGTTCAGGTGCCCAATAACTATCGAAAGGTTTTTTTTCCCCGTTTTTAGCGCACCGAATGAGATGCCATTAAGAATATTTCATATCTTCATAAAGAGTGCTTGATGACGTAAGCATCATCCAAAGTATTACTTAATACATTACTTGATAGATTCAAGTATTACGTCAGCATCGATGGTGGGGGGGGGGGGGGAAAGGGGTTTCCGATTTGATGATTTTTGATCACAAGGGGGGACGGGAGTCATCAAATCGGAAACCCCTTTCCCCCCTCCCCCCCATCGATGCTGACGTAATACTTGAATGACCCCCCTTACGTCGTGATTGCTTATACTGAAAATCAATGAAAAATTGGGTATATTCTATATATACAGTAGAATATCAATCATATATATTGCTGTCCCGCCCCTAGAGGCATACAGCGGGTTCTGAAGTTCAATATTTCAATCAATCCCTCTCAGCACAAAGAGTCCAATTTTCTCAGAGATGTCTAAAAATACATATATATATATATACACACACACACATACATATATATATATATATATATATATATATATATTTTTTTTTTTTTTTTGGCTATTTAAGCTTCCCATTTATTCCACTCCATCCCCCCCCCCCTTTCCGTTTACTTCAACTCTATATCAAAAAACAACGAATAAAAGTAAAATTACATCCAAATCAATTGCACAACAATAAGCAAAACAAGTAAATAAATAAAAATAAATAACAAAGAATGGGGGAATATGAAAATCAGGGCTTCGACAAAATATAGATCATAATTCCGGGCCGGAGCTTCCAATTAACAAATCGCCGGAAACAATATTAAAGATACGAAAGATCACACGAGACTCTATACGGTTACAAAAACACCATCAAAGCGAACAGCCGTTCGCGAGGAAAAATAAATAAATAAAATAATAAAATACATAAAAATAATAACAATCCCCTCAGCTTTTGGGGTTTTATAAAGAAAAGAAAGATTATCCACTATGCAAAACAACAACTTCACTCTGTAAAAATAAATACGAAATATATGCCCATAATCTCATGGGATAACTTAAAAATATAAAACTCAAATCAAAATGTCACAAACTTCAGTATTCACACATTATTCGCAATATAGTTAGGAAAAGTTCTCTCCTTCCTTTTTTTTTTTTTTTTTTCACTATTCCCTACCAATATTCGAGATATATCTCCATTGATTTTCTGATGACTCCTATGTAAAATTCATAAATTTCCTTGTTTCTTAAAAGAGTTAATATGTCGAGATTTCTTTTATCCGGAGGTATGATTATCTCTCTTTCACTTTTCCAGTAACGACAATCGTACAGGTAATGTCTTCTTCTTGCACACCTTTCACCACAAAATACACAAGAGTCATCTTTCTGGTGTCTCCACCCTTGATAATAACCAAAAGCGCCGTGTTCGGTCAGTATCTGGTTAACATAAAAGTTGCCTTTAATCCTGCCACAGCTTACCTTCGGGTATAAGTAATATGTAGCACGACCTTTAGTAGAGTTGTCCCATAGGTTTTGCCACTGGATCATGTTATCGCGATTTAATAAAGTTCGTATCTGGAACTTTGAATATTTACAGTGAATATCGATGGTAGTCTTCGTTGTACTTTCTTTAGCCAGTCTGTCTACAAGTTCATTGCGAGGGTTGCCTACATGGGCTTTTACCCAATGTAATCTTATTCTGATTTTTTCTTGCAGTTGTCTAATATTTTTGATAATATTATCTGTCTTCTTTAATGATTTCAATTTTTCTAAGGCTGACATCGAGTCGCTGTAGATGTCGATTTGAGATAATCCTATCTCAATTGCTTTTTCAATTGTCAGCTTTATTGCAAGCAATTCTGCCATAAAAACTGAAGTTATCTGACAATTTTATTTTATCTTGATATAAAATGTTCTCTGCTTCAAATATGATATAGGCCAGGCCAGTCCCAAAGTCTGTTTTTGATCCATCTGTGTATGCTGAGTATCTGTTAGTGTATATTTCCTCTCTTCTGTCGTAGTTTAGAATTGTCATTTTCCACGGTTCGTCAAAATCCTGATCTTCTTCTTAGTAGAATATACCCAATAATGAATCTGGAACATGAAATATCGCTTTTTGTTATTTTCACATGAATTAAGAAATTTCCGGGCACATCCATAATTCGGGAACGTTTCAATATCTCTCCGAGATGGGAAGAAGACTGTGTCCGCTTCTTTTATGCTCATTGTCAAAGTTGTGCTTGTTTCGTGTCCAGATTCTGCTGGCATTTGTATTTAGAAGTGAAGATATATGGTACAATCAGTAATATAAAAATATTGAATCGTTATTCTGGAGAAGGGTTGAAAATTCCTGGAGAGAGAGAGACAGAAAGGGAAGTGTTTGTCAGCAGTGGCGTAGCAACCCGGAACCTCTGAGAGTGACCATTCATAATTGTTTATAATCCAAAAAATACAGACACCTCCCTTTGACATATTATTCATCATTCTGCGTTTTTTTAATTTCAAAGATTTATTTAAAAAAAATTTGAAATCGAACGATTCTTTCTGAAATTCCTGTACAAATATTAACGATCCATTTATTATTGAACATATAGAGTTTGATAAATGGTGGTTAGTAGCTGTTCAGCTGAGTTGAGCCATTTTATAGTTTTTTGACACATTTTTACTTACGTTACCAAAAATAAAAATAATTTTCTCTGTTCGAAAATTTACGGTTGGCTATGAATGAGCATGGCTGGGGCGGACAGGGCTCTAGCCCTGGGGCCCGGGACGATTCTCATAATATTTTGCTTTTTCACGCTATACATGAACTATAGAAGGGCCCGCGAAAGATCCGAGGCTACGGGCCTTACACCTGGATGTGCGGGCCATGACTATAAGCGTTGATGACAGAGAACACGTTCGATAGAGCTTGGATATAGAAGAACTTTAAAAGCAAGATAATCCGCCTCTAAAGGGAAAAACTATTAGGCATTTCGTGCTACCTAAGATAAACTTTTAAGCTACAGATTACATTGAAATTATTTACTGGAGTACTTGCCTGTTCTATCCTCCCCAACGCTACCGGAAGTATGTGATGATGATATTGTATTCATCAAATTCCAACACTAACCACATCAGAGTCATCAAAAAGTTTCTCCGTCACACTCAGACAGTCGAGAGATGTATCAAACTTGTTATCGAAGAATCAAATAAAGTATGCAGACATGAAGCTAGAGATGACTATAATATATCAGATCTACGCTATTATACGCTCATGTCCATAAATTAAGGATAATTCAGAATCACACGGAAATCGAAATCTAAAGTAAAAATTTCACCTGCAGAATTATCACACACATCTGCAAGAATGATATTCAAATTTCAGGAAGCCACCAGATGATGCCGATAGTACGTCACAATGACGAGAGTGTAAGAGGGGGGTTTATAAGGAATGGTGGCAAGGAAGTGAAATTGTTCACAAGAGTTCTGTAAGGCGCTCAGTGCCATAAGGGAATAGTTATGACACAGAGGACGCATGTGGATGATTTTTTACGTGGTAGAATTATCGGCCACCTGGAATGTGGGCGTACTCAGATGGAAGTATCCGAGGAACTTGGAATTGCCCAAAGTGCCATCTCTAGGCTTTGGCAACGATTCCAAGATAATGGAAATGTCAGTAGACGTTACAGTACAGGTCGCCCCCGAGTTACAACGCCGAATGAAGACCGGTATTTGGCAGTAACTTCCGAAAGAAGCAGACGGAGCACAGCATCCGACCTGCCTCGTCAGCTATCTGCAGCCACGGGTACCACAGTTTCAAGGCAAACCGTGTACAGACGTTTGGAAGATATTGGTCTATATGCTCGCAGGCCTGTCAGATGTGTTCCGCTCACGGCAACTCACTGTCGGCAGCGATTAGCCTGGAGTAGAGAACATGCAATGTGGACATCGTCACAGTGGGCATGTGTGATGTTTTCCGACGAGTCCAGGTTTAGCTTGCAGTCTGATTCACGTCGGACTTTCATATGGAGAACGCCAGGTACCCGTTACCACCAAGACAACATCATTGAACGACACCGTTACGGTGGTGCAGCATTGCTCGTTTGGGGTGGAATTATACTGGGTTCCAGAACAGATCTGCATGTTCAAACCGGAACCATGAAAGCCCAAATTTATCGGGACATCATTCTGGAACAACATGTACGTTTGTTTAGGGGTGCCATGGGCGCAGAATTTGTGTTTATGGATGACAACGCCCGTCCTCACCGAGCAAACATCGTAAACGAATGCCTTGAATCTGAGGATATAACCCGTATGGAATGGCTAGCATTCTCACCTGACTTGAATCCGATAGAGCATGTGTGGGACATGCTTGGCCGACGAGTTGCAGCCCGTCAACCACCTCCTACGTGTGTACCGGAACTTCGGAGAGCATTGCTTGCTGAGTGGATTGATCTTCCCCAAGATCAGATCGATAATTTGATACTCAGCCTGCCTAGGCGTTGTACGGACTGTATTTCATGGCATGGGCGACATACAATGTATTAACCATCATACCAATCATGTAATAGTAAGTTTTTGTAAAGGAGATATTTTTTACAATTGCTCCAGGGAGCAAAAATCGTAATTTTTATGAATGGTATCATACATACACCATCGTTTTTGTTCTTTATCTTTTGTTTAATAAATGGGCTTTATGAATAAGTAACGTTTGTTTTGTTTCTGAACCTTTATTTGCCGGAGCTGGCATTATCCTCAATTTATGGACATGAGTGTATATGTATATATCAAGATCAGTTATATGACTGATTTCTCCCAAAAGTCAGATTTTGAACGCGCCAATTTTGGTAACTAGTTTTTAAATATATGTAATGTAAATTACACAAAAATTTTTTACCTTGGATGGTTGTTTGGGTAGGATGTGAACTCGACGTGCAGCCACCTCCTTGTAATAAATTTTGGATCGTTTTGTTCTGACAGAATTGTGCAGCTCTTCGCCAGTTCTGCTGGCGATGAGCTGCACAAGGAAACTTGTAAAAATTTGGTTAATTCCTGTTTTTCGAACACGTCGTGTGACCGATAAACATTAAAATATTATTATATATAATAATGTTTTAATTTACTATACTTTATTAGAACATAAAATTAGCATAGCAAACTTTTGTGTGTCGATCGTATAACTTTAAGTGATACTGAAAAATGCTCAATTTCGTCAATTGCCATAAACTTCAAGTACGATGCACGACTGGAAGATATCAACCGATTTTTTTTACACTATAGACATTTTAAAATATTCTTCATTTTTTTCGACCCATCCTATCGTGCACCCCCTCCTCGAAAGAATCGTTAACGTTCTTGCAGGCGTGGCGAAAACAGTTCGAAATCGAATAAAAACTAATGTGTTGTGATAATAAATGGATATAGTTTTTTATAACACACACGCATGTACAATGAATTAAAAATAAATTTTCTTTTATTCTACGATTTTTCTATACGTACGCCAAATATCTTGATAATATTTATGTTACTGCCCAAGCCCGAATTGGCTGAGAGTTTTGGCCAAAGTTCGATTTTCAGAAATGATTCGAGCTTTGTACTTTGAATCTTTTGGATGATCAAGAGTTTAGAGTTTACGTTTGAAATTTGGAGAAATTGCTGAGATTTTATTTTTCAGAGTACCAGAAGACAGTTTTTTTTTGTTGTTGTCTTACCGCTTTCTTTTTTAAACGCGCATCTACATACTGTATGTAGATGAAAGATAATTTTTTTAGTGATTAGTCGGTATAGGGGCAGGCCAGTCATAATGTATGGCACAGCCAGAAGATCTTAAATACATTTCAAAGTACTCAATTAATGATATATTATGTAAATTGATAAGCTGATACTGCAATTTCAGCGTGGGTGACAGGGCCCCAGAACATCCGTTTGTTTCGAGTGCATAATCATGATACTGTTGAGACGGCTCTGAATTTTCAGTATTTTATCCGCCAGATCAATAATATTGTGTATACTAGTTTTTCTAAGGGTACTGCTTATGAAGTGTCATTTTTATTAATTTTAATACACAAATACAATTGGAATAGCAATTATGCCAAACTATGTAAAGCGCCATCTAGAAACAGAAAAACAACTCAATATCAGCTTAAAAATTTCAACTTGTTCTTTGAGAAGTCAATAAAAATTATTTAAAATATTTTTAAAATCAAAGATTAACACCTGTAGTTAAAATTAAATAAAAAAAACATACAAAATACAATTCGCAGAAAAAGTCATTTAACAGTCGACATTATTTCTAGATAATGATGGAGTAGTTTTTCGACAGTAACCGAATAGTCATACTTACTTGGTGCTGAGATAGCCCTGATCAGGAAGGGGGCATCTCTGGACTGAGGCCGTATCCATTGCACTCCGGGCGGCTGAGGTCTACCGCTTTCGCAAATTGCGATTGCTGGGGCACGTAATTTTTGGTAGCTGGGACTGCGTCCGCGCCGTCCCTGATTATAACAATGAGAAGGTGCGTCGCTGTGTTATTAACACGGCAATCAGTAAAAATTGTTTCCTCGTGTAAATCGCGCGGACACAGAGGATCTCGCTTATAATGATTAATTTCCGGATGGGGTCCCAACTTGTCGCGAGCTTTCCAGTTTTTTTTAGGAGAGACGCTGATTTGAGTGTGGAGGAAATTTTAGATGATGCTCGCCTGCGTTTCTTAACGCTATAAGAGCAACAGCATGGAAAGTGCGTAAGGCCGGTATTACATTATAAAAGTTTGATAAAATCCCTTTTATAAAACTTGAAAAATCTAACCAATAAGGTTATTGGTTACATTCTAGAAAATGCAACCGTTGACCTTATTTTCCAAGTTTTATCAAACTTTTATAGTGTAATATACCGGCCTAAGGGTATCCCTATCAATATAAATAAGCTGTTTCTGAGGGAACATATAAAAATTTCTACTTGATTTCAAAAGGGGAGGACAGCGCGAACGCTATCCCCGCTACCAAAAATTATGCGCCCCAAGCAACCGCAATTTGCGGATGTGGCGGGTTTCAACCAACCGGAGTGCAATGGAAAGCCTCGACCCGGGAGAGCCGCCTTATTGATCACGGCATCTCCAGCGCCAGGTAAGTATGCTCGTTCGGCCGCCGTGGAGATCCCTCAAAGAAGATACTTTTTTAATCTGTCAACAGATATATTTTTCTGTTCCTACTACAGTAATGTAAATTACATTTTATTTATTTGTATTGATTTTGTGCCTCATATAACTTTAAAAGTGTTTCTCGCACATTAAATTAAAACTAAAAATTCAACTGAGATCGGGAAGTTCACTGTTAATAACGTCGATAGATGGCGCATCTAAATTCATCGTTTATATTCTTTCTGGTCTTTATGCCCATTGAAAAAATACCACAATTCAAGCAAAACGCGATCTTTGCAATGATATTTACGGAACAGGAAAATCAATATCCACTCATATCCCTTTCTGCAGACTTTTCCATATCTTAAAATTAATATTATGCGCTTGATAATCAAGCTTCTTGAAAGTAAGCTTCTTGTTATTTTACATGTCTGTGTGTGTGGCGAGAAAAAAAAATATTCGAATAGATTTTTGACAACCCTATTCTACATATTTTCATTATGCATATTTTTTATTCTGTAATTTTGCTCAATTACGCACACCAATTAGTTCCCGCATATTTTATTGATATATGCGCTAATTATTTTTTGTTAGCGTAGATTTATTTTAGATGTAGGCTATTATTGTTTTAATGTATTATATTACGTACTATTTTATGTGGATTATAGCTTATTTGCGTAGATTAGATGAATTAAATGAACACATAAGTAAACCACGAAGTATTTCTGTATTCCTTTATCATGTGCACGAAACTGAAATAACCAGAGCGAAAAAAATTAAAGAATTACACTGCATTAAACAGATATTGTTATACAAATAGCAAAAACTCCCAACTCTTCTTATACGGTCTACTGTAATTAGATTCGAAAAAAAAATTAACTCACCTTCAGTTCCATAAAAAGTGAATCTTTAAAATGCAAAATTCTCAATACATAGAATTTTGAGTGTTGCTTTTTTTTTGAACTACTGATAATAAAATTGCAGCAGTATTAGTAGATGTTCAATATTTATTATCATTATCGAATTCTTGTACAAAGCATTTTTTGCTACACAAATCGGAAATACAAGGCTCCAAAATTTTGCAGAAAAAAGTTAGCAGTAGAAAATTCAAAAATTTTATTAAATATTTAAAAAAATTATGGTGATTAAAACTTTATGGACAGAAGATCGTTTTTGTATGCACAGCTTTCCAGATTAAAGAAACGCTGGACTTTGCGTTTAGCGCCATCTAGCAATCATAACGAGAGCTATTGTGAGAGATAATTAAAAACTTTGAAGAACATTTTTATGAAATCATCCGCATTTATCATCGTTTTCAAATTTTTATGATCAAGTTTTTACAAATAATATAATATGAAATATTTTTTTTACCAAAAATTGTAACAGTTAATTTTTGTTATAGAATATAAACCTCTAGTATATAAATAAAACGCGATCATTGCTTACTGTACTCGCTTCGGCAGTACATATACTAAAATTGGAACGATACAGAGAAGATTAGCATGGCCCCTGCGCAAGGATGACACGCAAAATCGTGAAGCGTTCCACATTTTTTGGCAACATGCTCACCCAACAATTCCCATATATTTTTTTTGATCCAGTAACATTTTGGTGATTTATTTGAATTTGTCGCACCCAAAGCGACTTAAGATTTTAATCTTTAATACAGCTTTGGTCGCACTTATCGAGCCTATATTACTTTAAGACTAGTCATTTGATCATTTTTGTCGCACCACGGTCATTTTCTGCACACGAGGGCTAATTAGACCGGGACCCGCAATTTATTGCCGATTCCGAACGGCAGGCTTGTTTTTCATACTCGTCGAGGGATTGGTGCACTAACCCCTCGATGGAGGACTCCCTGCGGTAGCAATTTTTGCTGCGGTCAAGTCGCCGTTTTTTGTTGTACCCCTGTGTCAGGAAAGTTTTCTGACAAGGACGAACTGGGTATCGAACTCGCGACACCTCCAACCATCCTTTGGCACTTTAGGCGAGCATCTTATCGACCGGGCTACCGCGCCCTTTAAGACTAGTCATGGCCCAGGATCTGTCCCTTAGGGCAGTGGTCGGCAAACCGGGCGCGCGAGCCACATGCGGCTCTTTGGCCCCTAGAGTGTGGCTCTTCCACAAAATACCACGTGCGGGCGCACAAAAGCTCTAGATTTTTGAAAAATCATGTTTTAGACCAGGGCCGTCTTAAGAGCATGATGGGGCCCCGGGCCAAATTATTTTTCTGAGGCCCTACCTAACAAATTTTCGAAAATTTCAACCGGTTCTAATTTCTTTGAGGCCCCCGGGCGGGCCCCATGCGTTTAGACGGCACTGGTTTAGACACGTGTGACGTTTGAGGTTTTTACGGATTCTTCATGGCACCAGTGTGATGATGGTTGTTTTTCACGGTACCAATTATGTTGTGGTGCAAAATTGTTGAGTACTATTTAAGTTGACAGTACCCCAAGAAAAAAAACTTTTGGCCTGGTGATCATATTAGTGGAGTACCATTTTTGAGTTGTTACCGTGTCCGCAACAACCCTTTGTGTGTCGGTGAGTAATTCTCCTGAATAAATATGTACTAGAGCATTTTAACCGAAACAATTAAGTCACAAAGAAAAAGGAATATATCAACACACAGAGGTCTAAATGCACATTAGGTTCTTTAATTCTTAATTCATATAACCAAAAACAAAATACCAAAAAAAGGAACAACGATGCTGAAATACCTTACTTTACTTATCGAAAAATTAAAAATTATTTGGGTGCAAAACACAAAAAACTAAATATCGCTCCAGTTTGGTTTTTGCCCAACCACTCAACAAAATTTGAAAGAGAAAATTTACTCACTATCTCCCATATTAAGGTCACTTCATTCTTGACAACCGGATTTCGATGAACAGTTCCCTTTAACTTGAACACTCAGTACGGACAGTTCGTTATTTCATGTCATCCTTAGACGGGCGAATCTGCTAGGCCAATTGAACGATTAATGTCCTCTGTATCTGCTGAAGCGACGGTCCGTGCACATACTTTACGATGTCGGAGCATCAAAGTTCTCCATCTGTACTACCACTCGGGATAATGTGGTCGAAGTACCATCCTTGGACTGGACTGCAAGAGTCTGCTGCTGGGCTTCATCTTATATGACTGCTAGTTGCTCCTTGCATTTCGGGTTCCTTGCATTTAGTACGAAGGTGTAACAGCCGGTGAACCTTCCTCCTGGATCAGTTGGGAGCAACTGATATGACGAAATGACACTTCATACTGTTTTTTTTTTATAGCTGTTTTTCTTGAACTTACATCTTCAAGTAAAATGTTACGACTTTTGGCAGTTCTAAATTAAATGGGGTTTGAGTGACTTGACTTTGAGGGGATCTTCAAGTTACGTGGGGGGGGGGGAATTCTTCAACGGCGGGACCGCTCTTTCTCATATTTAGAAGACGACGCTCCTTTCCACCACCTCTCATAATGACTCTCCCGTGGCCACCTCTCTCCATGTGAGTGGATATTGATTTTCCTGTTCCGTAAATATCATTGCAAAGATCGCGTTTTGCTTGAATTGTGGTATTTTTTCAATGGGCATAAAGACCAGAAAGAATATAAACGATGAATTTAGATGCGCCATCTATCGACGTTATTAACAGTGAACTTCCCGATCTCAGTTGAATTTTTAGTTTTAATTTAATGTGCGAGAAACACTTTTAAAGTTATATGAGGCACAAAATCAATACAAATAAATAAAATGTAATTTACATTACTGTAGTAGGAACAGAAAAATATATCTGTTGACAGATTAAAAAAGTATCTTCTTTGAGGGATCTCCACGGAGGCCGAACGAAGCATCCTGTCAAGATGGCTCCTTCTATAGGGTATATAAAACGTGCAAGCCCAGAGCCCGAGCCATGACAGCAATACAGGGCCCGAAAAAGCTGAGGTCTTTGCCAGTGTGTATGAAGTACTTGATGCAGTGATTTGGATTAGCCATGCGGTAAAGCAGTTGCTTCCTGAAACTGTAACAAAATGTTCCGGAAAAGCGGGTTTTCCTGCGGGAGAAATCAACGAAGAGTTGGATTTCCAAACGGTGCGCTAGATTGGCTATTTTCCGTGATTACAGTGCTGAGGATTATACGAACATTGATGACAATGTATAAACTGAACCTGGCACGGCAGATATTGACACTTTTGTTGAAAAGTTTAGAGGAAGTGGAAAAGTGGATGAAGAGGAGAGAGAGAAAAGAGGAGGATGAAAAGAAGAGATGGATGCCGTCATTTCGGATGAAGAACAGTGTAGGGTGAAGACGTATACAGATGCTGTCAAAATGTTGACAGCATCTGTATCTGCGGCACTTTACAGCGTAATGACTCGAACTCTTTCTGCGAACAGGTTTGCTTCCAGAAGTCATACAAAATATGATTTCTGAAGCAAAACTATTGGCAGAAAGTCAGGAAGCAAAGGGAAGTTTATGAAAAAACTTCATACAGAAAACTCTTACTGATTACTGGAAAAAATGAAAATTTATTTGTTCATTAGTTTGTTTTTTTAATTTTTCACTAATTATTGTGCGATGCGAATAGCTAGTGTGTGTGTGTGTGTGTGTGTAAATATGTATATTATTTCTTGTGAAATTCAAAGTAAAGGCGTGCGTAATTTGCTTTTAATAAGTAATGTATCATATCAAGTGATAAAAAAAAAAAATATATATATATATATATATATACAGTAAAACCTCGATAAGTCGTCACCTCAAGTTATCGAAAAATTATGACGGCTTAAGCGGAGTGACGACTTAAGAGAAGTTCCGTCAGTTTTAATGTGCAATGTTATGAAAATCGTATAAATTTAAAGTAATGTGGCATTTATTAAAGTATGAATCAAAATAACAATATTAATAAAATTTATAGATAGCGAAAGAAAAAATAATAGCAATTTTTTATCTTTTTCATCTCTTATCACTTAACTTATTGATGCACTGGTACACTTTTATTTATACTAGCAATTTTTAATTTATAGACTGACAGAGCAACTGTTTGAATAAGTAGCTTTTCTTCATAACAGAACTCTATATTGCACATTAATTTTACATATACATCAAATTTAATTTTAGTGTTTGAATTCTTCATCAGTAGTTCAATGATGCAACTTACAAAGTAATCTCTAACACTTTTGACTTGGTGGAGGGGCCCTGGGCAGGGAAAAGTAAACAGAAGACCTCAACTTGGGAAAGAATGTCTAATTTTTTTCAACAAAGATATTTTGTTTAAATTTCAAGCCCTAAATTAGTAGATCCCATGCTTCCTATGATTATTTATTATCCGTGCCCGTTGCACTTTGACTTTAAATTGATTAATTTGATTCTTTGATTTACGTAATTTTTGATTTCCTTTATGTAATCTTTGACATATCAGTAAATTTTGGTTTTACCGGAGATGCCCTGCCCGCTCCCCCTCGGAGGGGGGGGGGGCGAAATGCTTACGTTGCTTCTTGCGACAGAGCTTGGGTGTCTCGCGTTTTGTCCAGTTTCTCCAATGGAGCCCACGCAGAAATGAGATCTAGCTTGAACAGTCCCCAACGTTCCAAAAACCTTAGTCGGCAAATGAACTTCCCCAGCGTAACTTTCGTTACTTAAACTGTTCCGTTTGGGTATATAGGATTTTTTAAGCATATGGCAATGCTGTTAACAAGCTCTTTTTTTAATGGGAGTCATAAAAATAATCTGTTCCACTTTCTCAATTTTTTTCATAGTGACGAGTTAACCGAAATTAGTGACGAGTAAACGAGGGTTTAATAGCATTGTGGTCTATGAGAGCTGGAAGGGTCTGAAGAAAAATGACGACTTAACGAGGTTTTACTGTATATATATAGTGCAGTAATTATAGAGTACATTACGTACAAGATCGTTGCATAATTTCACACATTATATTAATTGTACCAATATTAAACGGAAAAAAATCTGTCTTCAACGGAAAAGAATTTTGGACCCTTGCGGAATCCCTCGAGAGTACAAATTAAAACGTAACGTCCTGTTTGCGACTGAAATGGAGAACGTGGTATTTGCAAGGGCAAGGGGTCTCTTCAACCTTTCAGACATTGCGGGCCAAATCAAACTTTCCACGAAGACAGTGGGTCATCGAGCATTTTCGCGGGTTTTAGTTTTAAAACAGGGTTAAAATTGGTTTGGTTAAAATTTCTTGGTTTTTAAACAGGGTTCTCAAAATTTATAATTGAACACTTTCATTGACTAAATTCATCGTTCATTATATCATTATATATATATATATATTTGAATTTTTATTTATTTTCAAACAACTTCCTTTCATGAATTAATTCATGAATTAATTCCTTTTAATTAATTATTTCTTTTATTGAATCTGAAATTTTCCCGAAAGTTCTGAAATTAGTTTTCCATTAATTTAAAACTTTCATTATTATGAAATTATTTCTCCCAAAACTTCTTAATTTGTTTTCATGAATTATTACTCTTAACAGTTCTGAGAGAGAGAAAATCGCTCTTAACAATTCTGAAATTTTCTCAATAATAATTCTGAAATTATTTTTATAACTAGTTCTGCAATTATTTCTTTCAGTAAATCTGTGATTATTTTCCATTAATTTAATTTTAAATTTTCATCAACTATGAAATTATTTTTTTCTTCTAGAATTATTTCTTTCATTATGGTTGTTTTTTAGCATTTCTGTAAATTCTGCAACAATGTATATCTTTTGGATGCCGAATTCGGCCTCTCGAACGACAGACGGTTGCTGAAATAAAGGTTGCGCTAGCACTTAACTTGCGCTAGGATACCTTGTATATAGTTATTCGTGAGCCCCTATCGAGGCTTTCTGGCAACGCGCGTACCTCTTTTAAATAATGGAACCTGTCCAATGTAATCTCAAGCCCCGTTCACATGTGCAAGATTGGGGGGGGGGGGTCGTTTTGGTGATAATTACCGGCATGGCAACTTTTTTCCGCTCGCAGGGAAAAAAAAGGTGGGAGAGAAGCTCATCACAAAAAAAGCCCAACTTTCTTGGGGTGGATTGGTGGTCGACACCGACCTTCTCTCCCATAATCCTTTGCACCGCGTAAACTACTGCAAGTTCCTTCGTTAGCCATCTTGAATGACGTTGAACCAACGTAACCAGTGACGACTTCCGGAAAGAAGAGGGGGTTACCGGTATAAACTGAACGTCATGTGAATGGTTTGTAGCGCAAATCCCCGTTACCGGGAACTTCCCGGGATGTTTTATTGTACATGTGAACAAAGGTTGCGCCTGAAATAAAAGTCTTTCGGTGCTTAGTGCGCCGCATAGCTCTTCCATCATGGCCGAAACCATTACCTTCCAAACCCTCTGAATGACCAGCTTATATCCCCTATGGGGACAGAGTGGGGATCATGGTTGGTTTCGGGTCTTCACGATGAGAGTCCGCCATTATGACCGTAAAAGTGTTAATGAAAATGTCGTGAAGCTACTTTCTGTGTTGTACACAAAAGTAAATGTGCGGTGAACCACTTTACAAAGTGTGGAACAACTAACCATTTGAAAAAAATCAATTAATCAATTACAATTTTAATGTGAATAAATGCTTATAAATGCATTTTATACTGGTATCGACAACGCCAATCCAGAAGAGATGCCAAAAACAGCATAAATTTTATGGTGACTGATGGTAATGCTTCCTCTCGGTATAACGATGACCTATCTGCAAAGATACTTTTTCTTGGACTGCAGAGTATCGTTATATCGATGTTTCACACGGTAACTTCTTGTTACACAACTCTCACGAAAGACGTATCTCCGAAGAAATGAGAACGTCCCGGTGATACACAGCAGAGCCAAAGAATAAACGAACCTCCCCCTTACGAATCCGTTGTAGAAAAATAATTGATACATTTTCCTCGAATCGCTATTACTATCAATTATTTTCTGACTATTAATCGGACAGAGTTTCGCGAACCCTCATGCTCGTTACTTCGGCTTCGTTCGAATGATTATTACTATTAAAAACATTGCCGCATTCTTTTTCATTCGAACGAATGTAAACGAAGGACGGATCCTTCTAAGACATACCTTACTCGCAAATTGCTTGGAAAAACCTCTGCTGCTCCATCACCGTAGTTTGGAATAATGACTTGATTCCAATAATGAATTGAGAATCAAGGCATTTTTGCTTGCGAGTGGCACCAGGCGACGAGAGGCAAACGAGCATTTAGCCCCAGCGCTAGTGAAGTGTCACCGCCTCTAGAGGATTACGGGATTTGGGCACATCCGAACACGCTCAGCCTGTAGTGAACCGGTATGAATTGCCTTTTCAAGAGACCTTTGCAACAAAGTTATGAAAATTGGGGCCGTCTATTTAGTTCGTTAAAAAAAAATTTCCTACTAGTTTATCTCAGGTAAGATGAAGTCGCGAACTAACTCTGCCTGGCAACTTGAAATCTGACGGGCAGTGGTATTTATACTATATTTTCCCCATATTGTTGAAAATTCTCTCTGTTATCACTCATTATTACGAATTCCATTGCATAATTCCGAAAGCATTGTTGTGTTTTCTTCACCGTCAAACCCTTTTTCATTGTTGCAATTCCCAATTCATTAGAAAAGTGGTAAATCCGAGGACTCAATATTACCAAGTTCTTGATATGAAAGTCTCCACAAACGTTTTAACATAAAATACGTCTTTACATTTCCAAATTACCACAACTTAACGCTGATGTACCTCGAAAAAGAGAGGGGTGGATGGAATACGCTTACGTCATCGACCACCCCTTATAAAAATACGAAACATTCTTAATGGCATCTTTACTGGGTGTGCCAAAATGAAAAAAAAAATGTACTAGATAGTCCCACAGGGCCACATCTGGCCAACGGATCATGTGTTTAGCATATATGGCTTAGAGGGTGGGTCGCAACGAATTTCTTAAAGTGAAATTTTGAGAACTTCAAATAGCATTGAAATTAACAGAAATCGATTATAATAACATACAAAGGTAATTTCATTCGAAATTTTAATTTAAAAAAAGAAATAAATATTTTTGCATAAAAAAAAAGTTTTAATGCAAAAAAGTTTTTCTTTAATTTTTTCTTCATTACTTTTTGACACGAAGGTGGGAGAAGGTCAAAAATTGCTTAACGTTTGCTGACGTAATACTTGAACGGCCCCTAAGATGCTCGTCTTCCACCATGAAGGTTACTGTCAATTCCATATCAGAAACAAGTTCTTTACCTACCGAACCCTGGAGCAACCACCGATAGATGGCGACTACCCGACTCAACTGGTTGGAAATTACTGTATGGCGATGTATGACGAGAGTTGGTGTGCGGTAAAGTAGTAGGTCACTTGGTCACTCAAAATATTATCATTCAAATATTCACTCGTACAGTCATTCATTCGGTCAGGGCAGGCGAAACGTCAGGGGGTAAATGTCCAACTCACTTCATCACTCATACGGTCACTCAATCAGTAATTCATATGGGTCGCTCATATAGTCAGGGCAGAAATGTCCGCGGCAAAGTTTTCGTAATGAGTGTATGAGCCAGTGAATGAATGAGGTCACTCCTTTACTTCATAGGTCACATACTCACTTAGTCGCTCACTTGTTTCCTAGTTCGATCAATTGCTTCTTAGATAGCTCACTATTTCCCTCACTCGGCCACGGTCACTCATTCCAACATCAACTCACTAGGTTGATTACTCTGTTACACACTCAATCACCTAATCGTTCACTTGTTCATTCTGTCACTCGCTCCCTCACAATGTCGCTTGCTCACTAACAAAGTCGCTCACTCAGTTACTTCCTGACTAGGTCGCTCATTCCGTCACTCACTCCTCACTAGGTGACTTACTATATCGCGAGGTGGCTTACTCACCAACACTAACTACTCTTTCACTCATTCACTAACTATTGTATAATTTACTGACTCACCAACTACGTCACTCCTCGCTCACTCACTTATGTCGAACTGTTGTCAGTGAATTTTCCGTCAATGAATTGCTTCCTAGCGGTGAATTGCATGGCGGTGAATTTTCCGTAAACCGCTCAAATCAGGGCCATCTTAAAAAAATCATAGCCCCTCCTCCTCGTCAAAGTTATTTTTCTGAGGCCCAATCACCTGGGTAGAGCTAATTGCCTCCAATTTAGATACAGGGTGATTATGATTAAAGTTAACGTACTATGGGTAGTTTTTCCTCAAAAACTGCTTATCCGAATACAGCCAAATTTTTGGGGTTTACCTAAAAATTTTGGGCTGGCTTCGGGGATAAGAATTGTATACAGTCCTCTCAACTTTCGACGTTTGCAGGATGTTGATTCAATTCCTGGACCGTAACCTGCATCTACTTCACAATAAGACGCGAGCTGTAGGTACAAGTGGTCGACATTCGCGCTCAGACGACCCATCTTATGAGCCAAAAAGCGAGTCTCATTACGGGTACCTATTAAAAAGTATAATTTACGGCCAAGAAAACAAGCGTCAGCTGTTTCATCCGCTACTGGCGGGTGTGAATGAAATTCAGGCACCGGCAATATAGACGAAAATTTATATATTAGGGGCCGTTCAAGTATTACGTAAGCAAATTTTTAGCCATTTCTTACCCCCTCCCTCTTTTCAGCAAAATTTCGTCATCACTGCCCCCTACCTCCTGACGCATATTGGTGGGAACAGAAACGTACGCGGGGGGGGGGGGGGGCTCGTGCGCCTCTCCTCCCCAGACGAAAAAGAAAATTTAATGGAAAAAATATTTTAAAAAAAATTAAAATTTCGAAAGAAAATACATTTGATCATTTTTGTCGCACCACGGTCAATTTCTGCACACGAGGGCTAATTAGACCGGGACCCACAATTTATTGCCGATTCCGAACGGCAGGCTTGTTTTTTATACTCGTCGAGGGATTGGTGCACTAACCCCTCGATGGGGGACTCCCTGCGGTAGCAATTTTTTCTGTGGTCATGCCGCCGTTTCTGTTGTACCCCTGTGTCAGGAAAGTTTTCTGACAAGGACGAACCGGGTATCGAACTCGCGACACCTCTGCACATCCTTTGGTACTTTAGGCGAGTATCTTATCGACCTGGGCTACCGCGCCCTCGAAAGAAAATACCTTTATATTATTATTATAATCGATTTCTGTTAATTTCAATGCTATTTGAAGGACTCGGAGTTTCTCTTTAAGAAATTCATTGCGACCCACCCTTGGGTAAACCCTTGACCCGCAGACCAAGTGTGGCCCTGAAGGTTATCTGATGTAGCTTGCCCCCCCCCCCAACCTAATTTTATAAGAATGAACTAAGCGGCACGTTCACAAATTGCTTTAGTGACCCGTGGCACATTTTCAGATCACTGAAGTAGGCCTCAAAGATCACTTTCACATTCAAAGATCACCTAAGTAACCCGCGACACTGTTACAGAACACTTAAACGATCCGTGGCACATTTAGCGTTCCCTTGAGTGACATGTGGCACAGTTTTAGAGCACTTAAGCGGCCCACACACACATACACACAGTACGGTTCTACATCACTCAAGTTACCCGCGGAACATTCCCAGATTAGAGAGATAGATGGCTTTTTTGTCTCAGCCCAAGATATCAAGGAAACATTTATTTTCCGGATATTATGCTGTGAGGTGAACTCGGAAAGAAAAGTCATCTTGCCTCCGCCGGGACTCGCACCCATGCCCTCTTGCATACCGGGCAAGCATGCTACCATCTACACCACTGGAGACACGACCCTGCCTTCTTTATTTCACGCACTGTGGCGTGAGGCGCTGACGTAAAGACATTAGTAGCCTTTCTTAACTTCAGAAAATTTGGGCTGAGAAAAAAGCCATCTATCTCTCTCTCTCTAAACCGTCCCACCTGGGGGCCAATTCCTGAAGTTAAGAGAGGCTACGAATGTCTCTACTTCAGCACCTCACACCACAGTGCATGAAATAAGGAAGGCAGGGTCGTGTCTCCAGTGGTGTAGATGGTAGCATGCTTTCCCGTATGCAAGAGGGCCTGGATTCTAGAGAGTCCCGGCGGAGACAAGATGACTTTTCTTTCCGAGTTAACCTCAGCATAATATCCAGAAAATAAATGTTTCCTTGATTCCCAGATTACTTAAGTGACCCGTGGCATAATTACGGATCACTTGAATGATGCGTGGCACAGTTCCAGAGCACTTGAAGGATCCGTGAAGCATTTAGAGATTACTAAAGTGGTTCTGTAGGGGACTTATCAATAGGGATAATGTTAGTTCAGGTGCCCAATAACTATCGAAAGGTTTTTTTTCCCCGTTTTTAGCGCACCGAATGAGATGCCATTAAGAATATTTCATATCTTCATAAAGAGTGCTTGATGACGTAAGCATCATCCAAAGTATTACTTAATACATTACTTGATAGATTCAAGTATTACGTCAGCATCGATGGTGGGGGGGGGGGGGGAAAGGGGTTTCCGATTTGATGATTTTTGATCACAAGGGGGGACGGGAGTCATCAAATCGGAAACCCCTTTCCCCCCTCCCCCCCATCGATGCTGACGTAATACTTGAATGACCCCCCTTACGTCGTGATTGCTTATACTGAAAATCAATGAAAAATTGGGTATATTCTATATATACAGTAGAATATCAATCATATATATTGCTGTCCCGCCCCTAGAGGCATACAGCGGGTTCTGAAGTTCAATATTTCAATCAATCCCTCTCAGCACAAAGAGTCCAATTTTCTCAGAGATGTCTAAAAATACATATATATATATATACACACACACACATACATATATATATATATATATATATATATATATATTTTTTTTTTTTTTTTGGCTATTTAAGCTTCCCATTTATTCCACTCCATCCCCCCCCCCCTTTCCGTTTACTTCAACTCTATATCAAAAAACAACGAATAAAAGTAAAATTACATCCAAATCAATTGCACAACAATAAGCAAAACAAGTAAATAAATAAAAATAAATAACAAAGAATGGGGGAATATGAAAATCAGGGCTTCGACAAAATATAGATCATAATTCCGGGCCGGAGCTTCCAATTAACAAATCGCCGGAAACAATATTAAAGATACGAAAGATCACACGAGACTCTATACGGTTACAAAAACACCATCAAAGCGAACAGCCGTTCGCGAGGAAAAATAAATAAATAAAATAATAAAATACATAAAAATAATAACAATCCCCTCAGCTTTTGGGGTTTTATAAAGAAAAGAAAGATTATCCACTATGCAAAACAACAACTTCACTCTGTAAAAATAAATACGAAATATATGCCCATAATCTCATGGGATAACTTAAAAATATAAAACTCAAATCAAAATGTCACAAACTTCAGTATTCACACATTATTCGCAATATAGTTAGGAAAAGTTCTCTCCTTCCTTTTTTTTTTTTTTTTTTCACTATTCCCTACCAATATTCGAGATATATCTCCATTGATTTTCTGATGACTCCTATGTAAAATTCATAAATTTCCTTGTTTCTTAAAAGAGTTAATATGTCGAGATTTCTTTTATCCGGAGGTATGATTATCTCTCTTTCACTTTTCCAGTAACGACAATCGTACAGGTAATGTCTTCTTCTTGCACACCTTTCACCACAAAATACACAAGAGTCATCTTTCTGGTGTCTCCACCCTTGATAATAACCAAAAGCGCCGTGTTCGGTCAGTATCTGGTTAACATAAAAGTTGCCTTTAATCCTGCCACAGCTTACCTTCGGGTATAAGTAATATGTAGCACGACCTTTAGTAGAGTTGTCCCATAGGTTTTGCCACTGGATCATGTTATCGCGATTTAATAAAGTTCGTATCTGGAACTTTGAATATTTACAGTGAATATCGATGGTAGTCTTCGTTGTACTTTCTTTAGCCAGTCTGTCTACAAGTTCATTGCGAGGGTTGCCTACATGGGCTTTTACCCAATGTAATCTTATTCTGATTTTTTCTTGCAGTTGTCTAATATTTTTGATAATATTATCTGTCTTCTTTAATGATTTCAATTTTTCTAAGGCTGACATCGAGTCGCTGTAGATGTCGATTTGAGATAATCCTATCTCAATTGCTTTTTCAATTGTCAGCTTTATTGCAAGCAATTCTGCCATAAAAACTGAAGTATTATCTGACAATTTTATTTTATCTTGATATAAAATGTTCTCTGCTTCAAATATGATATAGGCCAGGCCAGTCCCAAAGTCTGTTTTTGATCCATCTGTGTATGCTGAGTATCTGTTAGTGTATATTTCCTCTCTTCTGTCGTAGTTTAGAATTGTCATTTTCCACGGTTCGTCAAAATCCTGATCTTCTTCTTAGTAGAATATACCCAATAATGAATCTGGAACATGAAATATCGCTTTTTGTTATTTTCACATGAATTAAGAAATTTCCGGGCACATCCATAATTCGGGAACGTTTCAATATCTCTCCGAGATGGGAAGAAGACTGTGTCCGCTTCTTTTATGCTCATTGTCAAAGTTGTGCTTGTTTCGTGTCCAGATTCTGCTGGCATTTGTATTTAGAAGTGAAGATATATGGTACAATCAGTAATATAAAAATATTGAATCGTTATTCTGGAGAAGGGTTGAAAATTCCTGGAGAGAGAGAGACAGAAAGGGAAGTGTTTGTCAGCAGTGGCGTAGCAACCCGGAACCTCTGAGAGTGACCATTCATAATTGTTTATAATCCAAAAAATACAGACACCTCCCTTTGACATATTATTCATCATTCTGCGTTTTTTTAATTTCAAAGATTTATTTAAAAAAAATTTGAAATCGAACGATTCTTTCTGAAATTCCTGTACAAATATTAACGATCCATTTATTATTGAACATATAGAGTTTGATAAATGGTGGTTAGTAGCTGTTCAGCTGAGTTGAGCCATTTTATAGTTTTTTGACACATTTTTACTTACGTTACCAAAAATAAAAATAATTTTCTCTGTTCGAAAATTTACGGTTGGCTATGAATGAGCATGGCTGGGGCGGACAGGGCTCTAGCCCTGGGGCCCGGGACGATTCTCATAATATTTTGCTTTTTCACGCTATACATGAACTATAGAAGGGCCCGCGAAAGATCCGAGGCTACGGGCCTTACACCTGGATGTGCGGGCCATGACTATAAGCGTTGATGACAGAGAACACGTTCGATAGAGCTTGGATATAGAAGAACTTTAAAAGCAAGATAATCCGCCTCTAAAGGGAAAAACTATTAGGCATTTCGTGCTACCTAAGATAAACTTTTAAGCTACAGATTACATTGAAATTATTTACTGGAGTACTTGCCTGTTCTATCCTCCCCAACGCTACCGGAAGTATGTGATGATGATATTGTATTCATCAAATTCCAACACTAACCACATCAGAGTCATCAAAAAGTTTCTCCGTCACACTCAGACAGTCGAGAGATGTATCAAACTTGTTATCGAAGAATCAAATAAAGTATGCAGACATGAAGCTAGAGATGACTATAATATATCAGATCTACGCTATTATACGCTCATGTCCATAAATTAAGGATAATTCAGAATCACACGGAAATCGAAATCTAAAGTAAAAATTTCACCTGCAGAATTATCACACACATCTGCAAGAATGATATTCAAATTTCAGGAAGCCACCAGAT
Source organism: Pholcus phalangioides (assembly GCF_987345545.1). NCBI lineage: Eukaryota > Metazoa > Arthropoda > Arachnida > Araneae > Pholcidae > Pholcus > Pholcus phalangioides. The sequence goes on along the minus strand of NW_028301607.1, from coordinate 25,434,301 downwards.
GATGCCGATAGTACGTCACAATGACGAGAGTGTAAGAGGGGGGTTTATAAGGAATGGTGGCAAGGAAGTGAAATTGTTCACAAGAGTTCTGTAAGGCGCTCAGTGCCATAAGGGAATAGTTATGACACAGAGGACGCATGTGGATGATTTTTTACGTGGTAGAATTATCGGCCACCTGGAATGTGGGCGTACTCAGATGGAAGTATCCGAGGAACTTGGAATTGCCCAAAGTGCCATCTCTAGGCTTTGGCAACGATTCCAAGATAATGGAAATGTCAGTAGACGTTACAGTACAGGTCGCCCCCGAGTTACAACGCCGAATGAAGACCGGTATTTGGCAGTAACTTCCGAAAGAAGCAGACGGAGCACAGCATCCGACCTGCCTCGTCAGCTATCTGCAGCCACGGGTACCACAGTTTCAAGGCAAACCGTGTACAGACGTTTGGAAGATATTGGTCTATATGCTCGCAGGCCTGTCAGATGTGTTCCGCTCACGGCAACTCACTGTCGGCAGCGATTAGCCTGGAGTAGAGAACATGCAATGTGGACATCGTCACAGTGGGCATGTGTGATGTTTTCCGACGAGTCCAGGTTTAGCTTGCAGTCTGATTCACGTCGGACTTTCATATGGAGAACGCCAGGTACCCGTTACCACCAAGACAACATCATTGAACGACACCGTTACGGTGGTGCAGCATTGCTCGTTTGGGGTGGAATTATACTGGGTTCCAGAACAGATCTGCATGTTCAAACCGGAACCATGAAAGCCCAAATTTATCGGGACATCATTCTGGAACAACATGTACGTTTGTTTAGGGGTGCCATGGGCGCAGAATTTGTGTTTATGGATGACAACGCCCGTCCTCACCGAGCAAACATCGTAAACGAATGCCTTGAATCTGAGGATATAACCCGTATGGAATGGCTAGCATTCTCACCTGACTTGAATCCGATAGAGCATGTGTGGGACATGCTTGGCCGACGAGTTGCAGCCCGTCAACCACCTCCTACGTGTGTACCGGAACTTCGGAGAGCATTGCTTGCTGAGTGGATTGATCTTCCCCAAGATCAGATCGATAATTTGATACTCAGCCTGCCTAGGCGTTGTACGGACTGTATTTCATGGCATGGGCGACATACAATGTATTAACCATCATACCAATCATGTAATAGTAAGTTTTTGTAAAGGAGATATTTTTTACAATTGCTCCAGGGAGCAAAAATCGTAATTTTTATGAATGGTATCATACATACACCATCGTTTTTGTTCTTTATCTTTTGTTTAATAAATGGGCTTTATGAATAAGTAACGTTTGTTTTGTTTCTGAACCTTTATTTGCCGGAGCTGGCATTATCCTCAATTTATGGACATGAGTGTATATGTATATATCAAGATCAGTTATATGACTGATTTCTCCCAAAAGTCAGATTTTGAACGCGCCAATTTTGGTAACTAGTTTTTAAATATATGTAATGTAAATTACACAAAAATTTTTTACCTTGGATGGTTGTTTGGGTAGGATGTGAACTCGACGTGCAGCCACCTCCTTGTAATAAATTTTGGATCGTTTTGTTCTGACAGAATTGTGCAGCTCTTCGCCAGTTCTGCTGGCGATGAGCTGCACAAGGAAACTTGTAAAAATTTGGTTAATTCCTGTTTTTCGAACACGTCGTGTGACCGATAAACATTAAAATATTATTATATATAATAATGTTTTAATTTACTATACTTTATTAGAACATAAAATTAGCATAGCAAACTTTTGTGTGTCGATCGTATAACTTTAAGTGATACTGAAAAATGCTCAATTTCGTCAATTGCCATAAACTTCAAGTACGATGCACGACTGGAAGATATCAACCGATTTTTTTTACACTATAGACATTTTAAAATATTCTTCATTTTTTTCGACCCATCCTATCGTGCACCCCCTCCTCGAAAGAATCGTTAACGTTCTTGCAGGCGTGGCGAAAACAGTTCGAAATCGAATAAAAACTAATGTGTTGTGATAATAAATGGATATAGTTTTTTATAACACACACGCATGTACAATGAATTAAAAATAAATTTTCTTTTATTCTACGATTTTTCTATACGTACGCCAAATATCTTGATAATATTTATGTTACTGCCCAAGCCCGAATTGGCTGAGAGTTTTGGCCAAAGTTCGATTTTCAGAAATGATTCGAGCTTTGTACTTTGAATCTTTTGGATGATCAAGAGTTTAGAGTTTACGTTTGAAATTTGGAGAAATTGCTGAGATTTTATTTTTCAGAGTACCAGAAGACAGTTTTTTTTTGTTGTTGTCTTACCGCTTTCTTTTTTAAACGCGCATCTACATACTGTATGTAGATGAAAGATAATTTTTTTAGTGATTAGTCGGTATAGGGGCAGGCCAGTCATAATGTATGGCACAGCCAGAAGATCTTAAATACATTTCAAAGTACTCAATTAATGATATATTATGTAAATTGATAAGCTGATACTGCAATTTCAGCGTGGGTGACAGGGCCCCAGAACATCCGTTTGTTTCGAGTGCATAATCATGATACTGTTGAGACGGCTCTGAATTTTCAGTATTTTATCCGCCAGATCAATAATATTGTGTATACTAGTTTTTCTAAGGGTACTGCTTATGAAGTGTCATTTTTATTAATTTTAATACACAAATACAATTGGAATAGCAATTATGCCAAACTATGTAAAGCGCCATCTAGAAACAGAAAAACAACTCAATATCAGCTTAAAAATTTCAACTTGTTCTTTGAGAAGTCAATAAAAATTATTTAAAATATTTTTAAAATCAAAGATTAACACCTGTAGTTAAAATTAAATAAAAAAAACATACAAAATACAATTCGCAGAAAAAGTCATTTAACAGTCGACATTATTTCTAGATAATGATGGAGTAGTTTTTCGACAGTAACCGAATAGTCATACTTACTTGGTGCTGAGATAGCCCTGATCAGGAAGGGGGCATCTCTGGACTGAGGCCGTATCCATTGCACTCCGGGCGGCTGAGGTCTACCGCTTTCGCAAATTGCGATTGCTGGGGCACGTAATTTTTGGTAGCTGGGACTGCGTCCGCGCCGTCCCTGATTATAACAATGAGAAGGTGCGTCGCTGTGTTATTAACACGGCAATCAGTAAAAATTGTTTCCTCGTGTAAATCGCGCGGACACAGAGGATCTCGCTTATAATGATTAATTTCCGGATGGGGTCCCAACTTGTCGCGAGCTTTCCAGTTTTTTTTAGGAGAGACGCTGATTTGAGTGTGGAGGAAATTTTAGATGATGCTCGCCTGCGTTTCTTAACGCTATAAGAGCAACAGCATGGAAAGTGCGTAAGGCCGGTATTACATTATAAAAGTTTGATAAAATCCCTTTTATAAAACTTGAAAAATCTAACCAATAAGGTTATTGGTTACATTCTAGAAAATGCAACCGTTGACCTTATTTTCCAAGTTTTATCAAACTTTTATAGTGTAATATACCGGCCTAAGGGTATCCCTATCAATATAAATAAGCTGTTTCTGAGGGAACATATAAAAATTTCTACTTGATTTCAAAAGGGGAGGACAGCGCGAACGCTATCCCCGCTACCAAAAATTATGCGCCCCAAGCAACCGCAATTTGCGGATGTGGCGGGTTTCAACCAACCGGAGTGCAATGGAAAGCCTCGACCCGGGAGAGCCGCCTTATTGATCACGGCATCTCCAGCGCCAGGTAAGTATGCTCGTTCGGCCGCCGTGGAGATCCCTCAAAGAAGATACTTTTTTAATCTGTCAACAGATATATTTTTCTGTTCCTACTACAGTAATGTAAATTACATTTTATTTATTTGTATTGATTTTGTGCCTCATATAACTTTAAAAGTGTTTCTCGCACATTAAATTAAAACTAAAAATTCAACTGAGATCGGGAAGTTCACTGTTAATAACGTCGATAGATGGCGCATCTAAATTCATCGTTTATATTCTTTCTGGTCTTTATGCCCATTGAAAAAATACCACAATTCAAGCAAAACGCGATCTTTGCAATGATATTTACGGAACAGGAAAATCAATATCCACTCATATCCCTTTCTGCAGACTTTTCCATATCTTAAAATTAATATTATGCGCTTGATAATCAAGCTTCTTGAAAGTAAGCTTCTTGTTATTTTACATGTCTGTGTGTGTGGCGAGAAAAAAAAATATTCGAATAGATTTTTGACAACCCTATTCTACATATTTTCATTATGCATATTTTTTATTCTGTAATTTTGCTCAATTACGCACACCAATTAGTTCCCGCATATTTTATTGATATATGCGCTAATTATTTTTTGTTAGCGTAGATTTATTTTAGATGTAGGCTATTATTGTTTTAATGTATTATATTACGTACTATTTTATGTGGATTATAGCTTATTTGCGTAGATTAGATGAATTAAATGAACACATAAGTAAACCACGAAGTATTTCTGTATTCCTTTATCATGTGCACGAAACTGAAATAACCAGAGCGAAAAAAATTAAAGAATTACACTGCATTAAACAGATATTGTTATACAAATAGCAAAAACTCCCAACTCTTCTTATACGGTCTACTGTAATTAGATTCGAAAAAAAAATTAACTCACCTTCAGTTCCATAAAAAGTGAATCTTTAAAATGCAAAATTCTCAATACATAGAATTTTGAGTGTTGCTTTTTTTTTGAACTACTGATAATAAAATTGCAGCAGTATTAGTAGATGTTCAATATTTATTATCATTATCGAATTCTTGTACAAAGCATTTTTTGCTACACAAATCGGAAATACAAGGCTCCAAAATTTTGCAGAAAAAAGTTAGCAGTAGAAAATTCAAAAATTTTATTAAATATTTAAAAAAATTATGGTGATTAAAACTTTATGGACAGAAGATCGTTTTTGTATGCACAGCTTTCCAGATTAAAGAAACGCTGGACTTTGCGTTTAGCGCCATCTAGCAATCATAACGAGAGCTATTGTGAGAGATAATTAAAAACTTTGAAGAACATTTTTATGAAATCATCCGCATTTATCATCGTTTTCAAATTTTTATGATCAAGTTTTTACAAATAATATAATATGAAATATTTTTTTTACCAAAAATTGTAACAGTTAATTTTTGTTATAGAATATAAACCTCTAGTATATAAATAAAACGCGATCATTGCTTACTGTACTCGCTTCGGCAGTACATATACTAAAATTGGAACGATACAGAGAAGATTAGCATGGCCCCTGCGCAAGGATGACACGCAAAATCGTGAAGCGTTCCACATTTTTTGGCAACATGCTCACCCAACAATTCCCATATATTTTTTTTGATCCAGTAACATTTTGGTGATTTATTTGAATTTGTCGCACCCAAAGCGACTTAAGATTTTAATCTTTAATACAGCTTTGGTCGCACTTATCGAGCCTATATTACTTTAAGACTAGTCATTTGATCATTTTTGTCGCACCACGGTCATTTTCTGCACACGAGGGCTAATTAGACCGGGACCCGCAATTTATTGCCGATTCCGAACGGCAGGCTTGTTTTTCATACTCGTCGAGGGATTGGTGCACTAACCCCTCGATGGAGGACTCCCTGCGGTAGCAATTTTTGCTGCGGTCAAGTCGCCGTTTTTTGTTGTACCCCTGTGTCAGGAAAGTTTTCTGACAAGGACGAACTGGGTATCGAACTCGCGACACCTCCAACCATCCTTTGGCACTTTAGGCGAGCATCTTATCGACCGGGCTACCGCGCCCTTTAAGACTAGTCATGGCCCAGGATCTGTCCCTTAGGGCAGTGGTCGGCAAACCGGGCGCGCGAGCCACATGCGGCTCTTTGGCCCCTAGAGTGTGGCTCTTCCACAAAATACCACGTGCGGGCGCACAAAAGCTCTAGATTTTTGAAAAATCATGTTTTAGACCAGGGCCGTCTTAAGAGCATGATGGGGCCCCGGGCCAAATTATTTTTCTGAGGCCCTACCTAACAAATTTTCGAAAATTTCAACCGGTTCTAATTTCTTTGAGGCCCCCGGGCGGGCCCCATGCGTTTAGACGGCACTGGTTTAGACACGTGTGACGTTTGAGGTTTTTACGGATTCTTCATGGCACCAGTGTGATGATGGTTGTTTTTCACGGTACCAATTATGTTGTGGTGCAAAATTGTTGAGTACTATTTAAGTTGACAGTACCCCAAGAAAAAAAACTTTTGGCCTGGTGATCATATTAGTGGAGTACCATTTTTGAGTTGTTACCGTGTCCGCAACAACCCTTTGTGTGTCGGTGAGTAATTCTCCTGAATAAATATGTACTAGAGCATTTTAACCGAAACAATTAAGTCACAAAGAAAAAGGAATATATCAACACACAGAGGTCTAAATGCACATTAGGTTCTTTAATTCTTAATTCATATAACCAAAAACAAAATACCAAAAAAAGGAACAACGATGCTGAAATACCTTACTTTACTTATCGAAAAATTAAAAATTATTTGGGTGCAAAACACAAAAAACTAAATATCGCTCCAGTTTGGTTTTTGCCCAACCACTCAACAAAATTTGAAAGAGAAAATTTACTCACTATCTCCCATATTAAGGTCACTTCATTCTTGACAACCGGATTTCGATGAACAGTTCCCTTTAACTTGAACACTCAGTACGGACAGTTCGTTATTTCATGTCATCCTTAGACGGGCGAATCTGCTAGGCCAATTGAACGATTAATGTCCTCTGTATCTGCTGAAGCGACGGTCCGTGCACATACTTTACGATGTCGGAGCATCAAAGTTCTCCATCTGTACTACCACTCGGGATAATGTGGTCGAAGTACCATCCTTGGACTGGACTGCAAGAGTCTGCTGCTGGGCTTCATCTTATATGACTGCTAGTTGCTCCTTGCATTTCGGGTTCCTTGCATTTAGTACGAAGGTGTAACAGCCGGTGAACCTTCCTCCTGGATCAGTTGGGAGCAACTGATATGACGAAATGACACTTCATACTGTTTTTTTTTTATAGCTGTTTTTCTTGAACTTACATCTTCAAGTAAAATGTTACGACTTTTGGCAGTTCTAAATTAAATGGGGTTTGAGTGACTTGACTTTGAGGGGATCTTCAAGTTACGTGGGGGGGGGGGAATTCTTCAACGGCGGGACCGCTCTTTCTCATATTTAGAAGACGACGCTCCTTTCCACCACCTCTCATAATGACTCTCCCGTGGCCACCTCTCTCCATGTGAGTGGATATTGATTTTCCTGTTCCGTAAATATCATTGCAAAGATCGCGTTTTGCTTGAATTGTGGTATTTTTTCAATGGGCATAAAGACCAGAAAGAATATAAACGATGAATTTAGATGCGCCATCTATCGACGTTATTAACAGTGAACTTCCCGATCTCAGTTGAATTTTTAGTTTTAATTTAATGTGCGAGAAACACTTTTAAAGTTATATGAGGCACAAAATCAATACAAATAAATAAAATGTAATTTACATTACTGTAGTAGGAACAGAAAAATATATCTGTTGACAGATTAAAAAAGTATCTTCTTTGAGGGATCTCCACGGAGGCCGAACGAAGCATCCTGTCAAGATGGCTCCTTCTATAGGGTATATAAAACGTGCAAGCCCAGAGCCCGAGCCATGACAGCAATACAGGGCCCGAAAAAGCTGAGGTCTTTGCCAGTGTGTATGAAGAACAATTCTCACCTAACAATAACACGCCGGCACATCATATTGATAGAGTTAATAACAATGTAATTAACTACTTCTCTACTACTCATTGCGAGCAACCTTCTTCTCTCTATCCAACTGATATTAATGAAGTTAAAAACATTATTGTGCACCTTCACAAAAAGAAAGCCCCTGGCTATGATAACATCAATAACCTTGCGATTAAATCCCTTCCGGACAATGTGATCAAACATCTGACTAACATCTTCAACAAACTTTTAGAGCTCCAATACTTTCCGCTTTATTGGAAAAAGGCAGTGGTGAAGGTAATCCCGAAACCAGGCCAAGACCTTCAGTTGGCGACAAATTGGCGCCCGATCTCACTCCTTAGCTCTCTTGGCAAGCTATTTGAGCGTATCATTGCCATAAGAATTGCCAAATTCTCAGAAGACAACGAGATAATCCGTCCAGAACAACACGGCTTCCGCAGAGGCCATTCTACTTGCACTCAACTACTCCGGGTAACGGAATATTTGCAAGAAGCCCTAATTAATAAGGATACTGCTGCAATAGTCTTTCTTGACATCCAAAAAAGTTTCGACAAAATTTGGCATCATGGACTTTTGCATAAGCTGATTTGTATGGATATGCCGTACAGCATAATTAAATTCGTGAAAAGTTATCTGGAAGGTCGAACTTTTCGAGTCCAGATCAACGATTCACAATCCGAAATTAGGCAAATACGAGCTTCTATAGCTCAAGGAAGCGTTCTTGGGCCGCAATTGCATAACTTTCATATGAACGACTTCCCCAGAGCCCAAAGGGGAATGACCGCACTATTTGCCGACGATTCTTGTATTATCCAAGTTGAAAAATATCCCCAACGAGCTCTTGATAATCTTCAGCGCACTATATCTGAGGTTGAATCGTGGTGCCAAAGAAGCCGCGTTGTTCTGAATCCTAATAAATCAGTTTTCATGTGGGTCTCTCGTCGGAACATCCTTCCCACGCCCGCTCACGTAACAATTAACAACATAAACATACCTCCGTCTAACTCTACTAAATACCTCGGAATGATATTGGATAAAAAATTGTCCTTCGCTACACACTGCAAAGACGTCATAAATAGAGCTAAGAAATCAGAAGCTCTAATTAGACGCCTATTCAGCACGAGGTCTGCTCTTTCTATGGAGAATAAACTAATTTTATACAAAATGATAATCCGTCCATCACTTCTGTATGCATCACCTGTCTGGATGTACCGTAAGAGTTCCAACCTCATAAAGATCGAGCGACAGCAAAACAAATACCTCAGGAAGGTCACGAAGGCCCCTTGGTTCGTACGAAACCATAACATTCGATCTGACATCAAAGTCCTCACGATCTGCGAATACGTCAAGAGCCTCGCAAAGCGCTTTTTTGAAAGGTTAGAGAGCTCGGACTTCGACCACCTCAGAGCGATTTCAGCGTACAGTGCCACCGAATTTAGAGCACTGCCTAGACCTAAGAACGTTCTCTTGATGATTAGACCCCCTATACAGGGATTGTAAATACACTCTCTATATATATATATATATATATATATATATATTTTTTTTTTTTTTTTTTTTTTTTTGTAAATAACATTAACTACAATCGTAGATCATATCTTTTTCACCTTACCATGACTTAATCATCTCATTTAACATCATCCTTGGTTGTGGAAAACATTCATCATTTTCGATAAGGGACCCATGTCTCATCCCCCCTTATCCTCCCCTCAGGAGAATAATATAAGAGAACGTTCTTACGTCATACACAAACAACCCTTATCCGTTTAGGATACAGCCTAGGAAAATTGGCTCTCTCTTTTCCCCCTTCTTCTACCCTCTGTACCGCCACCAGGTGGCGCCCAGCAGCCTAAGAGCTGCATAAATCTAACGCCCCTTACACCAACCATGGCAAAATTTGCACATCTGTGACTACAATTGGCAGAACAATGATGAAGTGGTTATATTGTGCCATAATGGCACCGAGGCACCACGTCTGACAAATTATGGCTTTGGCTTTGAACGAGCATACTTACCTGGCGCTGGAGATGCCGTGATCAATAAGGCGGCTCTCCCGGGTCGAGGCTTTCCATTGCACTCCGGTTGGCTGAAACCCGCCACATCCGCAAATTGCGGTTGCTTGGGGCGCATAATTTTTGGTAGCGGGGATAGCGTTCGCGCTGTCCTCCCCTTTTGAAATCAAGTAGAAATTTTTATATGTTCCCTCAGAAACAGCTTATTTATATTGATAGGGATACCCTTAGGCCGGTATATTACACTATAAAAGTTTGATAAAACTTGGAAAATAAGGTCAACGGTTGCATTTTCTAGAATGTAACCAATAACCTTATTGGTTAGATTTTTCAAGTTTTATAAAAGGGATTTTATCAAACTTTTATAATGTAATACCGGCCTTACGCACTTTCCATGCTGTTGCTCTTATAGCGTTAAGAAACGCAGGCGAGCATCATCTAAAATTTCCTCCACACTCAAATCAGCGTCTCTCCTAAAAAAAACTGGAAAGCTCGCGACAAGTTGGGACCCCATCCGGAAATTAATCATTATAAGCGAGATCCTCTGTGTCCGCGCGATTTACACGAGGAAACAATTTTTACTGATTGCCGTGTTAATAACACAGCGACGCACCTTCTCATTGTTATAATCAGGGACGGCGCGGACGCAGTCCCAGCTACCAAAAATTACGTGCCCCAGCAATCGCAATTTGCGAAAGCGGTAGACCTCAGCCGCCCGGAGTGCAATGGATACGGCCTCAGTCCAGAGATGCCCCCTTCCTGATCAGGGCTATCTCAGCACCAAGTACGATTCTCGACCACGTCTAATTTGATCCGCTTTATTTATGAAGTCCAAAACTATTTCGGGTTCTTAAAACGCTTTGATTTCAGCATTGACGAGCCCAGATATCGTTGTAATGTTCCCGCACCCCCACGTACTGTCAGTCAACTGCCACTAGGCGGAGTCAGCTTTAGTTGGAAGTCTGATAGCAGATGGGGAAGATAAATGTTTTTCGTTAGAGCTAGTAACCACCTATACAACAAGGCCTATAGAAGCTTGTGAAGTCAATGAAGGCCATTAGGTATATTGTAAAAAAGGTAAAGATATCGCTTGCTTCGGCCTGCTATATCCAATGGCGATAGGTGAAATGGCCTTCAGTGACGTCACGAGCTTCGTGCGTAGGCCTTGTTCTATAGGTGGTGTTGGCTAGTGTAGGCTGAAGCTTACAGCATAAATAACAGGAAAAACTGTAGTTTTTCCTCCTTGTTTTTTATTATTCTGTTTCGGGGGTGTGCGGCATTTATCAGCTCGCAATCGAAAAAAAAAATTCTTGAAAGTAGGTGGCAATTTCTAGAAAGTTTGGAATTTTCATTGTGGCAGTTACAATACTAATAAAATTTTAAAAACCGCTAAAGGGTTAAGTTTGAACACAATCTTTCTTGGCAATGAATGAATTTACCATTCGTTTTGTTATTGGGGTTGTCGTCTCCAGAAGCAATATCAGAAACAAGTAGAATAAACAGGATCTGGGTGGAAACAAATGGTTTATTTTTCAAACCGAGTCGATTTGGAATAACGACATTACATTATATCAGATATCTTAGTTTAAAGGACCTACCTGTTCCAACGATTTCCAAGTTTCCCCAAAAGAGCATAACTTATTGTTATTTGGATGTCATAAATAGGCATTCTTTGGCAAGAATTCACTAGATGTTAGTCACACATTTTTGTCAATATAAACATAAGCTCCTTAATTACTAAATAGACAACAAATCTATTCTGCATGCTTGGTGAATGCATACAAACTTATTCTTTGCAAAGTGATGTCGTGGTGGGTTGGTAACTCATGAAATCAAAGATGGAAAAGTTCACGGGAGCCTGGGGGGATTCAAACCTACAGCTTTTTTTTTCTTTCTCAGCCACCTCATTGTGCATTTTGCCTGTTGTGGCCTTATATTTGTATTTTAACTTGTATGAGTAAAGTAAATAAGAGATAGTAAGATTTATATTTTAATTATTTACACATTAATCAATATCAAAATAATTTTAAATAAATGTGATATATATATATATATATATATGACTCTCTGTAACCTGGCACATATCAGACCAGGGGTATGCCGGATTACTGGGAGGTCTTTGAAAAAACAATGCATTCAAATTATTTTAACCACAGTACACCATATTTTTATTAATAAAACACTATATAAAGCCAAAATGAACTGACATTTATATATAAATCTAGGACTTTGTATATTTTATAAATGTTTACTGAAATGAGTTTGCATAATGAATCTGTACATTTCTTTCCCATAACAAAAATAATCAACAAACAATTATACTTGGTGTAACTGTATTATTTTATTGGGGTAAAATAAAAACTGGAGTTGCAGGGCATATTCCTTTGGCAATGCCAAACCAACTTCCAGCCTTTCTCAAGCTATTTAATAATCTCATTTTTTTGAACAAGAGTTCATGTTTCATGCCTTTGTTTCGAATGCAATGACATTGCATACTCACAAGAAACATCAGCGATGCAGACAAGTCACTATCACAAATGAAGGAGGCTGAGAATCAAATCGAAGAGTGGTGTATATATATATATATATATATATATATATGATACAGTTGCAACTGAACTGTATAGGCGAGATGGGTGGGCTACAATACAGAATATTATTCGGTAATGTTTTCCTCCAGTGCCACATATACACAGTGCATGCTGTTTTTTTATAATTAGTCTTCCTCTTTGTTTGTCTTTCTGGTTTTTATCTTGTCTGCATAATTGTGGAACATGTATATACACATGATTTACTGTAAAAAAATGGTCTGGCAAGAGAACAAAAGGAAAACAGATGAAAAAAAAAAAAAGCAAGATTACTGGATGGGTCAGATTAACACACAGCCGGATCATCAAGTCTACTGTAGTGTAGTATGCTAATGGGATTTTTTAAAAGCAAGACCTCAAGAGCTTAATATAGTCTATAAGTTAAAAAATGAGAACTATAACTGTCATGAAAGCTATTTAATACCTAATAAGTTAGCATTTCAAACTTGAAATTAACAATGAGCAAATATAGAATTTAAATAAAAGAAATATAACCCTGGACTTAATAAAGAATAAAAATTAGCAGAAATATTTTATAAAAATAATTTTCCTTCTATGTAATATAAATAAATGTCAGTTCCATGTATATGACTATGTATCTATTTTATTATTTATCAAGTTCAGTATTGTCTGACTTCTATGCTTAAAAAATATACTTATCTTTAGAATTTAACATTGTTCAGTCATATTTTTAAAGACAATATTTAAACCATTTAATTTTAATAAAATAAAAACTAGATTGTTTTATTCTGCATAAGTTAATATATTAAGGTGAAAAAATTAAAAAAAAAAATCAGATTTAAATTTAAAAAAATCATGATTTTTTACCAATTCTGATCTTCCATCTACTACATTTTAGGTGTCACTTCCTGATAATATTTGTCTTAATATACAATGAAACGTCACTACAACAATACCCAATATAATGATAAATCCTTCTACAATGATATTTTTTCATGTCAGCAGAGTATCGTTATATCAAGGTTTCACTAATCATACATAATATATCACAATATGGTGACATTCAACATCTTTCGATTTGAATTTTCCCTATTTCAACAGTTTCAAGAAAATGCCTCCAAGAACTGTAAGAAAATATTTGGATAGATCAGAAGAGAACATTCAAAAGATTTAGGATCTGGAGTTCTCCATTAAATAACATTGGTTTCCTTAGTGATTAAGAAATCATATCTGTCCAAAATTTTACTGCTGATGAATTGCAAAGAGATTTTGCAAGTGTAAGCAATAACCAAGAGCAAACATTTGCAATGCAAAGTATGATCAAATTGTCTATATGTCAGTTGAACTTATGTATTTAATTACAATTAGTATAGAAGATACTGGATCATGTAAACTATATTTAATCATATGGAAACTTCAATTTGTATTTTTCATTCAATTATGTCGGACAATTCAAATTTTACTGTATTATTTTTATTGCAATTAAGACATATAGTTTCATCGTGTTGCAAAAGAGAGGCAACTATATTTGAGGGTAGCTTTTTTTTAAAATAATATTTCACTGTATTTGGGAGAGGATGAGGAAGGGAAAAAAATAGACATGTCCAAAAAAAAATTTATTTATCAAGTTTTTTAAAACAGAATTTCTGTATCATATATTATAAGATAACCAAACATTAACTGGTGAGAAGGAAGAGGAAAAAAAACTGAAATGACCACAAAACATAAATGTTTCAAATCTTTTACCAAAATCATTCATTGCAAATGTTATACGACACACTTTCAACTTTTGTCTTTCTTGTCTTCATCTTTTTTTGGGCTTTTCTTTCCTTTGCTAGAGCCTTCATTTCCAGACAAGCTTCCAACAGCACTCTGTACTTCATCGCTCTTAGGATCGACCCCAGGGAGATCTTCAAGTACACTTTCCAGGAATTCTGGGTCCTCCATAACCTCTTGATATTCATCAACGTCATCCTACAGTGATGGAGAAAAAAAAGTCATCATTATTTTTAAATTTGTTTTGTAAATATATGTATAGTGTAAATAAAAACAAAATCACTATTCATTTGAAAGAGGAATTTTAAGTTAGTGAGAGTGTTAATATTTTCTGAGAACTACAAAGCGAGATTGAAAAATTCCAACAGAAAAAAGTCCGATTACAGACACTGATTGTGGAAGTTTGACCTGTGACCATGTGAGTCACTTAACCAAGAAATCTGTTGAGTGGACAAATTCTGTCCATGACATTGTACAGCTTTCACTTTGCTTTTGAAACAACCAAAAAATTGAGAAAAGCATCTTGCTCTCCAGAAATTCACATAAACCTTCAAAAACAATTGAAGTGTTTGAGAACTTTCCCAGGGCATGGTAGCGAAAGTCTAAGTTTCGGAGTAGTATGCTCATTTTGAAAGCAGCCAACTATCCTTGGAGGAAAATAAACATTGCAGACGAGGAAACAAATGTATCCCCATACAAAAAAAAAAAAAATATGCTGAGGAAATTCAAAAACATATTCACAAAAAATTCAGAAAAACCACAGACTTCATCAAATAGTGATTATAGGTTTTGGATTCCTCCAAGCCAACATCTCTCAACCACTTTGTGTTCACAGAACCCCTTGGAATAATAACATGGGCTCAAGGGAACTCTACATTGTGCTAATGATATTAAAAAACCAGACACACCCCGCACTCCATCTTTAGATTTCGGAGCATTCCTTAAGGTTAGATGTACCTAGCTGTATTTATTGACTAATCAAGAAGTTAGATCTTTATGTACATGATCTAAGATTATAGCACCTAAATACAACCAGCTTTCAAAAATCATACTATAATGATAAAATCTGAAATCGGTCATTGCTAATGATGGTTAACTTCACTATTCATTGGCACTTATGCAGATAATTTTCAGTTCTAATAGTAAAATTGTTTTATCATTTTTTCTAGGCACAACACTGGCGTGATATTGCAATCCTGTCGAAGATAGGATTATTTCATACATGCACCTTTGATCCCTCCATCTCGTTTTTGCTTTTCCCCTCTCTTTTATCAGCACATACATTTTGTGCATGTTAAATAAATAAATATATATACACACACACTGTGCACAGGGTAATGCCCTAAGTTCCTTGGCCGCAAATAACTGGTGGGGAGGGACCTAGAGGTGTACTTCCAATTAGAAAAAGTAAATAACTTGACAACCTCAGATATGTTATTCATATTGTAGGGGGTTGCATAGTTATTAAAAAAAATTAAATCAACTTTTTATACAGACAACCTTGTCCAAAAAAGGGTATAAAAAATTTGGTCTAAAAAGCCAATTAGAAAGTTGTTGCCCTGTTTCTCCTGAGCCAAACAAAAAAAATCTTGTCTCACTTTTCTGAGTGCAATATTCACAGAGATATTTGAATTCAAAATTACTGAGAATGAGAGGAAAGAGGCATAGAATGAACTTGTCCTTAAGTTTAGCCATAACAAAATGTTTCACTGTATATATATGTGTGTAAGATGAGTGTATAAACCCAGAAAAGAAATACTATATTTATCTACCACATTAGCTGGCATGCTGGAAAACATTGCGAGAGACCAGCATGCTTGGATATTTGAATCACACAGATTCTGGAAAATTCTTAAAAATATATGTGTGTGTGGCAGTTTTCAAAGTATACAACACATTCCGCCTCGTCATTTCTAAGGACATAATTCCAATTACAGAGTTCCTCCTATTTAGCCGGCATGCCAGAAATAGTGGGGGAGAGAGACCAGCATGCCAGGAATTTGAAGTCCCAGATTCGGAAAAATTCTAAAATACAGTGAAACCTGTATGTGACAGAACATCTTTGGGCTGAAATAATGTTCCATTTTAGACAGATTTTCTATTTTATAAAGGTGCAAAAAACCACTAATAATTGAGCAGCCTATATTTTGATTCTGTTTAACACAGGTTTCCCATCTCATACAGGTTTCACTGTATCTTTACTTTCAAAATCCATTTGAATTAGCTGAATGCATATTGTGATCCTTATTAAACCTTGCTTTTCTTGGCATGTGGGAATGGACCAGACCCAAACATTCAAAAATCTGGTGTCCCTCGAGTTTGGTGATACGCTGGGAAAAACTATCTACTTCGAACAACATTTCTTTTCACCTGTTTTGAAAATGTAGTAAAAAGATACCCTCTCCCCACAACTCTCTACAGCTAAAGAACAAGTTTTAAATAAGTCCCTCTGTTAGTGATACAATATTTCTTGTTTTTGTTGAAACCCTAACATTGCCTATGGGCCTTGCAAAACATTCTACGTTTCATTATGAACAGAAATATCAGGAGTATAAAGGAAACTCTCTCTACGCATCATTATTCACAAAATAAACTCTAAAAAATAATCTAACCAACATATTGCATTATACAGAATGTTGTTAAAATCGAGGGAAACAGCTTTTTAAATGTTGGAGTTTGGTCTATTCTTGGCATGCCAGGACAAATGACGTTCGATAAGGATCACATGATACACATTCAGAACCACCACATCAATCCATATCAAATGCTGAATAAATATATGAATCAGAATAACATTATAGTTTTTTTCACTGCACCAAAAACATGCTTTGTCCAGGAATTGGATAACAATAACGAAAATTAAAAATTTACCTATATCACTCGAACCTAATTATCACTAACCTTATACAAAATACAGATACTATGTTTCGTACAGTTTTTTTTCTGCATGTTCCGAGATTGAAGAAATATGACATCACATCAGAATTACAATACAGTAAAACCTGTCTTCAATGGAATCACAAAGGACCAAGATTTTTTTCAGCTGAACATAGGTTTCCACTTAATAAAGGTTCAACTGACATATGTAAAATGATGTAATAATCTTGTATGTAATTAAAATAAAAAAAATTAATTGAAAATAAAGTAATTTAAAAATATGTAAAATGAATAAAGTAATGTACATTATTTACTTTTTTTTCTAATTATTTAGGTTTTGACAGCATCTGTGTAAAACTTCACCTTACTGTTCTTCTGCAATGACATCTATGTTATTTTTGACTACTTCCTCTTCAATTTTCAGTGAGGGGACCAGTATTCATCATGTCAGGTTCAGTTTATACATTTTATATATGTTTATGTAATCCTCAGCAACAGGGCTGTAGCTAAATTTTCTGTGAGGGGCAGGCAACATGACTTTGATGCCTCTGTAAAATCTGATGCTTTTACAACAGTGGTTTCTGTTCCCACACCTAAAATTTTTCACATCCCCCCCCCCTAAATTTTTCCAACCAAGCAGTTGCCCCCTTGGTCTCCCTCTAATTCTGGTCATGTTCAACACTGCAATCACGGAAAGTAGCTTGAATACAATTTTGTGTCGTGCATATCATTTGGAAATCTATCCTTTCAACTGATTTCTCCCACAAGAAGTCTGCTTTCCTGAAAAATTTTGTTAGAATTTCAGAAAACAACTGCTTCACAACATATGGCTTCTCAAACCACAGCATCAAGTACAGAAACAGTTTTTGCTAATGCAGAGGTGGATGATGTAGAACTTGGCAAGCAGAGAATGCATAAAAAATTTTGGCTAAAGCAGAACACTTAAACATTTTAGATGATCCTTTAGTCTATTGTTACAAAATACTCAAAGTGTTTGTGTGAAATTTTCCAGTAAGAAAAAAGGTATAATTTTCTTTTCCGTTTCCATGTTAGCTAGGTTCTGTTTAATCCAGGGTTTTTTTTAAATGTGTATTTTGGCATTGAAATCGTAGA
Source organism: Pholcus phalangioides (assembly GCF_987345545.1). Classification (NCBI taxonomy): domain Eukaryota; kingdom Metazoa; phylum Arthropoda; class Arachnida; order Araneae; family Pholcidae; genus Pholcus; species Pholcus phalangioides. Next base: position 25,416,258 of record NW_028301607.1, on the reverse strand, counting down.
ACCAAGATATTTTTCAGTTCAAGACAGGTTTCCACTTAACTTGTTCCGTTAAAGACCAGTTTTACTGTATCATGTTTTGCAGTATAATTTTTTAATTTTTTGCTTCGCTTATTCAAATCTTAAACACATGATTGGAGAATACAAAAATAATTTGCAGTCTACTAATTTTTCTATTTAGCTCATCTAATCTACGAGAAAGAATATATGCTTAGCATCTGACAGTAATACACCAAGACTTATGGTAGCACAAGCAAATGAAAAATTTGAACTCTATCTTCAATGTAGTTTGTAAAACACAAATGATGATAAACCTTTTGAAAGCACAACTAAAATAAGCTTCAGATCAGCAAATTCTTAGAGTCTAGATATTTGAGAATTTTTTTACAAAATTTGTGACAAATTTCCTGGCATGCTGGTCTCCCTCGCTGTTTGAGGGCATGCCAGCTGATGCAGAGAGCGGATACATATATTTTAGAATATTACAACCTTTGTCTGATCTTGTTCATCGGTTTCCATGGGAGTCTCAGCATCATCTGAAATAGCAAATGGAATACAAAAGCATTGTTGATCAACACATATTACAATGGTAGAAAATTGACTTGAATAACATATAATAAACAAAATAAAAGCAATTATGACCATCAAACATAATACATGTCATAGACTTATGGCAGGGCTTGACTGATTGGAAAAAAAAAGAAAAAGAAAAATGAGTACCAGCCAAAAATTTTTGAGACACAACTTTTTTTTTAAATGGACATTTTTTTAAAACTTTTTTTTTTAAATTTTGACCTTTGTAGGATTTTCTAAGCAGACATTAATTTTTGAAAATTTTATGTGAGTTTTTAAACTCCAATTTATCAATTACAAATAGGAAATTTTTGGTGTCAATATGAAATCACTATTGAAATATTCTCACTTATAATGCTAAGGTTGTCATTTCTACAGCAAATGCTTTGTCCACTACTGCAGTGGAGATCATCATGTAGGTCAGTGTTTTTCAAAGTGTGGTGTGCATCACCAACCTTTGGCAAGGTCTTATTGATGAGTTATTGACATTGATGACTGCCTATTCAATGTTTTTAAGTTTTTTTTTAGACTGTTATGGGGAGCCACAGATAAACTATGACTACTGGAACGAAACCACAGGTGGATTTGTTAAGCCACCTGAGATTTGTCAAGCCTTGACTAAATTATCATTGAAGTATCATTTCTTAGTTTAAAAAAAAAATACTGCTTGATTGAATTGTACTTTGAGTTGGTGATAAAAAAAAAATCTCTTATTAAAATGTACACAAATTTCTTTAATATTTTTAAGGCTTTAATTTTGTGTATGAACTGAATCACCAAAGTGCATAAATTAAGTTTGAAGAAGCATATGGACCATATAGTATTTATTCCTATAAATACTGAAAAAACCTTCCCCAGAGCCATTTCCCGGAGTGAATTCATTGAAAATTTTAGTTAATTACCTAGCTAGTATTTTATAGTTAAGCAATCAGCAATAGTTTTATACATCAGCAAATTGAAATGTATAGGCATTTGTACTATTTTATACGCAGAAGCTACCATGTGGATATTTAATCATAAAAAAATCTGTTGTGTAACAATTTGGAAGAACACCACTGTAATATGAAGGTACATTGACCTATGTAATTGATTAATTCTTGAAAGTTATAAGTGCTATGACAATTTTGTAATCTCTACCAAATTATGTCATTTATAACTCTGGAAATAACTCTTCCACATAAAATAATATAAGTTCCATTCATTTACATTACCCCCATCCCTAAAATATTTATTAAAATTAAATGGAGCAAAATTAATGTTGTGAACATGAGAATAATCACTTATGCAAAACCTATCATTCAAATGACGTTCATCAAATTCAAAATATGATTACAATCATTCAATCGCTAGCTAGCTGACACATTATCTCATCAAATTGTAAAAAAAAAAATTGCGGAAGAACAAAATAGTCATTTTTCATACCGAAAGACATACAAGAAAGAAATATGATCTTTTCCAAACAAGAGATACTTACGAGATTGTTGCAAAGACATCTGCATGGCATAAGCAATCTGCTCCTCTTCAGTCATAGATGCCAAGTCTGGAAGAGCACCACCACTTGTACGATTGCCACTGGCAATCCCTCCTCCTCCAGCATTCAAGCCCTCAGTCGCCAAAGACATTGCAACTGCTTGTTCGAGTAAAGCTTCTTCATTGCTGCCAGCTGTCACAATAGGAAAAAAAATTAAATCAAATTTGCAAAACTGTGAGTAGCAAAATTTTTCATTTGCTAGGCAACATTGCTAATTTACGAGTTTTGAAATTCACAATTTCTATGATCAAACTTGACTCGCTCATATGATAAAATAAGAAGCTGGGAAGAAAGTGTAAAAATGAAAACTTTTCCAGTGATTTGGAAAATTAAATCTAACACAAGCAGCATACATGTTTGGATATACCAAGATGTAACCAAAACATCTGAAATGCCACATGACATTCCTTAGCTCAGATTTTACTCAACACAGATTTTATCAACCATACTTGGTATATTGCAGCCATACACATACATAAAAGTAAAAACATACCGTCGGCTGGCTGATGTGCAGGGGTTTCGGGACCTCCACCGGCTGATGCATTTCTGCGAGCTTCTTCTTCCTGTCTTTGTCTTTGCTCCTCCATGGAAACTCGCAAAGCCTGAAAAATAAAATGCTGTTAGATCCAATCTATTTTCAGGACTTGTTTCTCATGAGTTTGAGCAAAACATCAATGTTCAGGCAACACTTGAAGGTTTTTGAGGAACTGTTAGTGAGTATTGTTGCGCAGCAATCAAGTTTTAACGGCCTCAGTCCCTACATCAATTGTGGGAGACAATAGACAGCAGAGCTGGACAAAGCTATCACCAGACATGCAAAAATTCTTACCAGTCATGTGTTTTTAACCACATGCCCAATGCAGCCATGTAAAAAAACAAAATATTAATAAATTTTAATGTATTTTTATTATTGTTATCGGTAGCGATGCATGTGTTTCTCCAGCATCCCCTCCTTGTGACATTTAAAATAAAGGCCTTAAGGAAAGCTTTTTTTTAATTAAAAAAAAATTAATTTAAAATTTCCTAATTTTAGTAAAAGCCTAATTTTTATTGTTATTGAAAGTACTACAAGCTTGAGATGAGTAATTTTAAGACTCGCCACAATAACTGTATGGGTACATAATAAGGCAAATTCGGGTTTTTATGGCATGTAATACAACATGTCCTGAAAAAGTCCTTACCCAGGAATTTTTCTTCTCAACCATTGCTTATGGAAACAAACTTCCATTAGAAAAAGTATCCAGTTAAAGTGCCCATTTCCAAATGTCATTTATTTTGTTAGCTCCTCTTCCCTATCTAGCAGGGGGCAATAAGAAAAAAATTCTGACATGGGATGGTAAGTAAAATAAGATAGGGAAATTGTTCTGCCAAATCCGTCATACCAATAGTTACAGTAGTGTGATAAAGCAGATTTAGATGATTTATATTAATAATTTTATACATTATGGTTTTTTTGTTTTGAAGAGGATTATGTGAATAACTATTACATGAAACAATTTTTTGTGTTCCCAGACATGCCAACTTTTGGAATCCAGAAATCCTGAGATTCTCCCGAAGGGGGGTACCTTCCCCCCCTCCCGGACACTCATAGACCCGATCAAAAAAAAATCCAAAATTATTTTTTTTTCATCAATTAAGAAAAAGTTCCATTCCTCCCTCCAAGGCAGGTTCTGCATTGCCCCCCCCCCCCCGAGCAGAATATAATTCCATGTCAATCTTTCCATGCTGTATACTGTTCATAAAACATAAGTTTCCTTTCATGGATGCTATCAGTGATTGATAATCTTGGGTATATGAACTCTTAAAAGCTTTATATTTGGCTTTATATAGCTTAAAGTTTTATATTTTCTTCTGAAGACATATTTAATCGGAGGAAGCAAAAACTTCAATCAAAATACAAAGCTGCTGACGAAAAAACTTGTGTTTACCACACGGCTGTTAATGGAATACAATAATGATTATACAGGAATTTTGGCAACGAAGGTCATTCCCCTGATAAATGATTGCTGATAAGCGCTACGTAAACAAAGTCACATCTCTGCCAGTTGCTTAAATGCGGTCAATAAGACTTTTTTTACGGCTGTCCTCTATGGGTGTTTTCCCTAATGATGACGGCAGTCATTGACATAACGATAACGTGAAAGCTCGCGTAAAATATAATTTTCCGCCAAAATCTGGAGAAATTTTAACAAATCCAGAGAGTGGGAAGAAGGATGAAAAATCCGGAGTCTCCCGCCTAAATCTGGAGAGTTGGCAGGTCTGTGTTCCCCCTTTTCAATAAGAAATAATTTTTTTTTAAATAAAATAAATTATACAAGTTTGCATAGAAATTGAATTTTATGCAATAAAATATTGCAAGATAGCAAAAAAACTTGCACAAAAAACAAGATCAACACAAAATTTTAATCAAATTTCTTAATTGTAGCACTCCATGGAGATATTTCTGTTTCACTAAAAACTTGAAATCAAGAACAATATATATTTATGTTTTCGAACGATGCATCATACTTATTGTGAAGTAGAAGATTTTTTGGAACAACATTTGGTCAGTTGCAAAAAAATAAATAAATAAATAAAAATAAAAAAATAAAAAAATTTTCAAAATGAAATCATTTACTTACCAGTGCCAGTTCTGGATCTTCATTGGGATCGACACCAAATTCAAAGCCCATGCCTCCAATACCAACACCACCAGTTCCATCTTCTCCTTGTACAACTGGTGAAGTAACTAAAGCATCAGACAGATGTGGGCCAGGTGGCACAGTTACCAAATGTGACCTAAACCATAAATAAAGATTAAGGATAAGTAATGAATACCCAGACGTGCCAACTTTTGAAATCCAGAAATCCGAAGATTCTCCCGAGGGGGATAAACCCCCCCCCCCCGACACTCATAGACTCGATCAAAAAAAAGTTCATAAAAAAAATTTCAGAATTTTTTTTTTTTTAAATAAATTAAGAAAAAGTTTCATTCTTTCCCCCAAGGCAGGTTCTCCATTGCCGCTGAGAAGAATATAATTCCATGTCAGACTTTCCATGCGGAATAGAGAAATCACATCTACATACTGTTTATAAAGTATGCGTTTCCTTTTGTGGATGCTATCAGTGATTGATAATCTTGGGTATATGAATTCTTAAAAGCTTTATATTTAGCTGTATATAGCTTAAAGTTTTATATTTTCTTTCTGAAGATGTTTAATCGGAAGAAACGATTAAAAAAAATTCAAATTACAAAGCTGCGGACGAAAAAACGTGTTTACCACACAGCTGTGGAATACAATAATGATTATACAGGAATTTCGGCAACCAAGGTCATGCCCCTGATAAATGATTGCCGATAAACGCTACGAAAACAAAGTCTTTGCCAGTTGCTTAAATGTGGTCAGAGAGACTTTTTTTACGGCTGCTCGATGGAAATGACTACGGCTGTCCTCTATGGGTGTTTTCCTTAATGACGATGGTAATCATTGACGCCACGACAACGTGAAAGCTCGCGTAAAATCTAATTTTCCGCCAAAATCCGGAGAAATTTTAACAAATCTGGAGAGCGGGAGGAAGAATGAAAAATCCGGAGTCTCCCGCCTAAATTGGGAGAGTTGGCAGGTCTGAATACCATTCAAAAAAGTATTATTTACCAAAAACAAAAAGTTTATTTTGTGTTCATAGTAGTGGGCCTTAACCATGACCCTCACATCCTGGAACAGGGCCCCAGGAAAGACTTTTCATGGGTCTCTCTATAGTCAATGTATAGCGGGAAGAAACAAAAGATGAGAATCATCCTGGGCCCTAAGGCTGGAGCCCCACCTTTGCAGGGTGCCATGGTCTTAACTAGGGATGCAAGCCATAAAGTATTTCATTAACCAACAAACTATTGTGATGTCACATTATTTTCCCTGGGTCTCTAAAAAAACCCAGGTTTTAAATAAATCTTTACCCCCCATGTGCAAAAGTATATACAATAAAAGTCCATTATAACAAAAGCTCACAGAGGCGAAAATTTTTATTATAACAGAATTATCCTTTTAAACAAATTTTAATTCTTTGCTCTGTTAGGTTCAGGGTTGGCTGGTTTTTGATGGTTTAAAGTTTAAACCACAGTTTCCCAACATTTTTTTTGCCCCTCCCCTTCAGAAAATTTTTTTTCATTGCCCCCCAACGCAATCTAACCCATAGGATCCTATGTTATACCTGTAGCTTCTACCGCCCCCTGGAACATTCCATCACCTGCAGGGGGCATTAATGCCAATGTTGGGAATCACTGGTTTAAACTGTCACGTCAAAAATCTTAAATATTGTTTTTCAATACACAAATTCCCATTGGAAATACACACATTAATTGCATGTAAATAATTATGCTATACAAAGAATAAATATTTAATATGATTGTAAAATAATTTTATACTCTCGAGAGAATTATTTTGGACAATATACATGCTTTTTTTAAATTTTGTTTTTCCTTTACATAACTTTAATGATATTGGAGAAAAAGTAACGTGGTATGGTAGGCATGTTATTGATATGTGGTAAAGATTGTGTGATTAAAAGAAATATAAAAGATCTTTGGGTAAATATAGACTTAAACTTAATCCCTAGATACAGGGCAGAAAAATATAGGGAGCTAAACTTAGATATACAATTGCACTAAGTATTTTCAATGCGACACTAGGTCACATTACAATGTGACACTGGGGTTCCCGATTAAAAAACAAATTATTTTTCATGTAAAGTCTTGAATTCTATGCCTTAATTGCTGATTCAAAATAATAACAGATATTTTACCAACATAAATATTGTTAAGGTTTAGACTTCTTTTCGTATTAAAAATTTCTAGTTTTTTCATCAAAACTCATTAAATCTGTGAAAGAATAAAAATGTATAAATCATTATAAGCAACATTATGCAAATCAAAAATACTTCTACCAATTGTGCAAGAAAAAATCTTGTCAATAGAATTTGTTGATGTCATAGAATCATGTCTCAATGACTCTTTGATTGTACATCAAGTGAATTGAGAAACCTGCACCATACATGTGATACTGAGTTGCCAACAAGCATTCACTTTAACAGGGGGGGGGGGGGGGAACGAATGAATAAAAGCACTTTCCTTTTTCATATTTCTTGACTGAAATCAAAACCTAACCTGATGTTTTATCACACATATTTTGAACAAACAGCTTTATTTCACTTAGCAAATTGAACAGAGGTTATGAGTTCAATGAATGAATTGAATTTTATGGTTATTTGAACATATAAAATATAATTTTGAATTTTCCAACATAAAAGAAAAAGTCAAGAACATATAAAATTATATTTTATAAAATAAAATTTTATATGCTCTTGACTCTTTTTATGTTGGAAAATTCAAAATTGCAAATTATAATTAATATTTTGTTTTAATTATTGTAATAAATTAATGTTTAAAAATAAAACATTGTAACATACAAAAAATTAAGTTTTTTATCTTGTTATATGAACTATAGTATACTAACTTTTATATACCTATTGGGTTCAAAGCAGGGTTGGCAAGGTTTTGGACAATACGGTAAATACCGTGGTTTTTACCGTACTGTCCAAAACCTCCTATTTATAACTATAAGTGAAAACTTTGCAATTTGATGAAGAGGTAACTTCTATAATCAAATAAACTTTATATTATTTAAATTATATTATATTATTTAAATTATATTATATTATTTAAATTATATTATATTATTTAAATTATATTATTTAAATTATATTATTTAAATTATATTATTTAAATTATATTACTTAAATTATATTATATTATTTAAATTATATTATATTACTTAAATTATATTATATTATTTAAATTATATTATATTATTTAAATTATATTAAATATAATAAAATTTTGAAATTCAAAACAGTATGTGCAAAGGGTTGTATGACTGATATCAGGTTATTAAACAATTGAAAACTGAACTGTCTTGAAGTTAAATATTAGATTTATAGAAACATGAAAGATACAAGAATGGGATAGAAATTTGTCACATGAAAATTAGAAAAAGCAAGAGATATGTGACTACAGAATGAAATTAAACGTACATAATAATCAAACAGTAATAATCAAGCGCAGCTGCGTCTTTTAACATTTGATAACACATAGGCCTAACTAATTTAGCTGCGTTATCTGTGCTAAGATGATTTCTAAGGTAACAAAATTTGAAAATATTGTCAATTGATGCATAACTTGGGGGACACAAAAATAAAAAAACAATGTGTTAAAGACAGTCTTTTGATAAGATTTCTTCCAGTGTTTTTCTTATTGCTGTCTCCATGTGATAGAATTGTAATTATAGCTTGAATTTATCTGGTGAAATATTAGCTTCTAGATAACAATAAGAACATTCCTCATAAGAACAATTTAATTTTAACAAAAATTTTGGGTCTTTTATCATCATGTAGGTGTAATCAGTGTTTGTGAAATTGTGTTCTGTTAGTCATGTGTAAGTGCCACATAGTGGCCTCATTTTCTTCGGATATTTTCCTTTATTTATAATTAGTTTTTGAAAATTGAGAATGTAAAATAGAAAGTTCACTTGAAAACTTAAAGAAAAAGTTTGAAAAGTCAAAATAGAACAATTTGCATTAAATAAACACTACACCATTGATATTTATTCACATCATTATATTGGTATTTAATAAAAAATATTTGTTTCGTTTCACAATAATGTAATGATTATAACTGTGGCTATGTGTATTTGATACCTTCAATATAATGTATTTTTTAACGATAAATGTTTGGACAGATTCGGCAGGGTTTTGTACAAGCACGGTCCTAAATACAGAACCTGCTTCATAATCATACATGAAAAATATGATGTGAAGTATAAATAACATTTACAACAAACTAAAAAAATTGAAAACAGTGTTTATTTAAACAGTTATATCAGAGTGATATTGATTTACTATCAGATTTCCAGCCTAAAATCATAAATTTGGTGAAACAATTAACTTAGGAAAAAAACCCAATGACATCTTTTTGAAATATTTTAGATTTAGTTAGTTTTATTTTCTGCTAGTATTATTTTTAATGTTAGTATCATGGAAAGGAAACCAAAAAAACCAAAGGTTTCCACATAACATTTTAAAACTTGGAGGTTTTGGACAGTTTAAGACACTTTTGGACAATTTTAAACAGTTTTTCCCACATGTCCTGTCCAAAACCCCAACCCTAGTTCAAAGTATTATACAAAAGCATTTAGTTAGGTTTTTCACAGTTATAGATGGTTCACACCAGTTTGACATAAAAAACCCACCCCTGGTTAGGTAATAAATTTTAGAAAATTCCTGCAATATAGCTCATCTGCATTATAATAATCTTTTAGCTCCTTTTGTTCTAATCTGAGTGAATGAACAGATTCATCACCTGGCGACGTTGCCTGCCCCGAAAAAATTATATACGTATAGCTTATTATTTCTTAATCAAAAAAAATTTCTGCATCAAGAAAAAAATTACTTTTATTTTTAAATATTTTAATTAAAAACTTCAGGCAATTGCTTGTGGATACACAATATTTTTGTTTTTCCATCTGGTGTGTAGATGTACAAATTTTTGGGATTATCAACATGCAAACAGCTGTCTGTGTGAAAAACAGGGCTCAAGTAGGTTGACACCTGCCACTGATAACCACTGACCTTGCGCTTTGTTGATTGTCATGACAAAAGCTACATGAATCGGGAACTGTAATCGCTTGGAAGTGAATGGCATTTCTTCAGTGATAATTGGGATACATGGAATGAAGACGTCTTCTCCTTTGGCACATCCAGTTAGAATCGTTGCTTCAATGATCTAATTGTGGAATTTCTTCACACAGAGTCTGGTGCCATTGCAGAGTCTCTGTGTCTCCAAATTTCTTAAAAGCATTATAGGTGCTCCGACATTGAGGGTCAAGTTGTGTGGTGGCACACCCGGAATATCCGAAGAGTTCAGAAATTCTGCAAGATACAGAACTGTCTGCGCTGAGTCTGTGACAGTGTCAACCGATTTCTAAGATGTGGAGTCTCCTGGAATAATTTTTAAGATTTTTTTCATTGATCTTGTTCACACTGTCATTTTCCGGTGCCAGAATCACTCTCTCACAGTCACTCATGGTTTTGGTGATTTTGTTGAATGTTTGGGAAGACTGTCTCCAAGTTCTTGAACTGAGTTCAAAAATTGGTAAAATCCATTTGGGAACGTAATCAGTCCAGTTCTTGGGTCTACGGGAATTCTTCCATTGCCAAGTTTGATCAACTAATTTGAAAATGATAGCAGTGCCGAGTCATTTTGCAGTTGAACTCACATGTTGGTGGATAATGATAATTTTTTAACTTCACGCCAGAGTGTTGATGATTTGAGACAAGCATTGAGTTCATCAGCTGGCGTTGAACATTTTCATTCCCAGTTTTGTTGTTCTCTGTTGTAAGTGATATATGTCCAGCTTCTGCAGCGAATATTATTAAAACGCCTAAGCATTTTTTTAAAATTGAAACTATACCTCCACAATGGGCAGTTGATGAGATAAAGGCTGCATTAGCACTTGCAGGACACCCTGTATATAGGCAAGCAAAAATATCTGGCGCTTCCCAGGTTTTCTTCAATTACTGGGAAAATTGAAAAAGTGACAGATCATTATAAAGGAATAAATTGTTATAATGGCAGCATTACAGATGTGACAAGCCATTGTAAAGGCATATACACTAGGGAGGGTAGAAAAAAATGAAATTTCTATTTTGAAATCACTATAGTGCGGGAAAGTTGCCTCCTTTAATAAGAAGAAAAACGAAATAAAAATTTTTGAAATCGGTTGATATCTTCCGGTCGCGCATCGGACTTGAAGTTTATGAAAATTGGCGAAATATTGCTGAGAAAAGACCAGCAGTACTGTATTTATTAGACATATCCAAAACAATAAAGCCAGGGCATTTTCCAGGGTATTTATCAACTCGAGGTCCTGCTCGTCGTCTGTCACATTCTAGATGGCTAAATGCGGCCAATAGAGTGCTAAGGTTGTAGGACTACTTAAGTTAGCCAAATCCTTTTGGGAACCGGAAGTTCTCTTCATCTTGAAATCGTACAAGCCTGTGTGGTTCCACTTAAAAAAGAACAAGTATTTCAATGACGCGCTAAACATGTTTTTACAGCAGTTCAAAAATTGCGGTATTTATTTGATGAGAGAGAGACTTAAAGTTGTTTCAATCCAGTAGTTGAATCCAATGCGTTCTTTGGACACCCTGGAAATTTACTGTTGGCTATGATTGTTGATGAAATTCGAGAGAACTTGGATATAGAAGAACTTTAACTTTTTTTATACCCAGACAGTACTTTAAAGTACCGGGGTAAGTAAATTTGTTTCTAGTTTCTCTTTAATTAGAACTAAAATGACTTACCAAATAATTTACATGATAACTATTTGTTATTGACATCACATTTATGCTTTTATTTTAATTTATTATAATTTTCCTCTTATTCTACTTTTCACAATGTCAGATATAAAGGGTTAAAGCAAGACAATCTGTCTCTAAAGCAAAAACCATTAGATACTTCGTGCTACGTAAGAAAAACTTTAAAGCTACCAAATACACTGGAATTATTAACCGGAATACTCGCTTGTTGTATCCTTCCCCCCAATGCTGTGGGAAATATGTGATGATGATATATCATTCATCAATTCCGACATCAGAGGCATCGAAAGGCTTTTCTGACGGACTCAGACAGTGGAGAGATGTATCAAACTTGTTATCGAGGCCTGAACTAAAGTATATAGACATGAGAAGCTCAAGTGGTACATCAGATCTACGCTATTATCAAGATCAGTTTTATGAATGATTTCTCCCAAAAGTCATATTTTGAACGTGTTAATTTTTATGACTAGCTCTGATATATAATATAAATTATAAGCACACGACTATGTCAGATGGTTGATTTGGTTGCGTGTGGGTGAAACTGGATATGCAACCACCTCCTTGTGATGAATTCCGGGTCATTTTGTTCTAACAAAACGGGCGAAGAGCTGAACAACGAAACTTGCAAAAATTTGGTGAATTCCTGTTTTTCGAACACGTTGCGCGACCAATGAACATTGAAATATTAATAATGTTTTAATTTATTTTACTTTATTGGACCATAAATTGAGCATAACAAACAATAGCATGCCGATCCTAGAATTTCATAGTAATATTAAAAAATTTCAGAAAAATGTTCAATTTCGTCAATTTCCATAAACCTCAAGTCCAATGCGCGACCGGAAGATATCAACCGATTTTTAAATTTTTTACGTCGTTTTTCTTCTTATTAATGGAGGCAACTTTTCTGCACTATAGCGATTTCAAAATAAAAATTTCATTTTTTTCGACCCACCCTAATATACACGTCTGAAATGCACTGTTGGGAACCACGGTAACCAAAGTAAACATTCCGAAAGTGATTGTTGGTCCCCAAAACCATTGTAGCCCGACAGTTTTTCATCCATTGTGAGCATTTGCCCAGCTCTGACGAACTTTTGAAGTAACCTACAGTTCAATTCCGGTACAGTTTGGTATATGCAAAATCTGGCGACGATAGGTCTAAAACTGTAGATTTGTATAAAGAACAGACATACATACTTTCATATTTATGTATAAGATTTTTGGTCTCAGCAGTTGATTCTTTGACATTTTTGCATAGAATTTCATATTCTCAAAGTGATTTACCGGACTGACTAAACAATTAAAATTCTCACTGCTCAAATCCATGGCTTTATGGACTTGCTTTTTTTGTAATATTTATACATTTTTCTGCTAATTGGGAAGTCTTTTCACAATTTGTTCAGCCGTTCCGAAATGACTTTGAACTGCAAGTCTGGTCAAATAAGCACTGGTCTCTTAGTCACTGGGAGAGACGAAAATAAATAGAATCTTCCTATGTATATAGTAGGGAAAGCCTGAAAATATGAAGGAGTGGGAGGTAAAAATTTTATTTTTGGGTGCATCTTCTGATAGAAGTGCCCTATAGATTTGAAGTTTAAAAAGAGCTTGTGTCATAATAAATGATAGTAATCTGAATTTTTAATTTAATTCTTCAAGGTGAGGAAAAAGAAAAATGGACCTCTTTGAGAGTTTTTCTTAAATCTTATAGCAAAAGCATTGTTTTTATAATCCTCTATAGCCAAATAGTTTTTGTATCTTTAACAGTAGCTATTTGACAATCACTTGTTATAGCGAGCTACTCAGTTGATGGACTTTTACTTATAATAAACCGTACTCGTTATAACATAATTTCACTGTACTGTGGGTGTAGAAAAGCACCTTTTTGAATAGTAACTGCAACATCTTGAATTCATTTAAAGGAAACCATGATTCTCTTTACAACAACCTCTATTTGTCTGATAATTGTTTAACGTCAGACTCGATCCAAATATAATCATACACCGAATTCCAAGTGAAGTGTAAGAAGAAGAAAAACCAGCCCAAACATTCAAATCCATTGTGGGCAGAAAAATATTCTCATTCACATGCAGTGGTGTTTGATTTCTGATTCTACAAAAATGACACTTAATCTACATGTATACTCATAACTGTCAAAATGTTTGGTTGTGTTTTAACCCCTAGATATTATGCGCACAAAATGTAATAATAATTACATTGCAGGATTTGAACTTTTGCAACCTAAGTTGTTTTTATATCACAGAATTAAAGAAAACAAAACTTCTGAAAGTTTTTGAACGGGAAAGTCTGATTAACATTTTGTTCTATTTAATCAGAATTCAGCATAAATGACATACTGAATGATTAGATATAACAGTGAGGGAAGGGGTAGGGCAGACACTAATGCGAAAAAGTTTAAAAAACTTAGAGCACTCAAAAAATATCTATAATGAATTAATCATAATAAAAGTTCATATATCTGGTCAAATACAAGACTTACCCGCCACCTTCTTTCCCATTCAAAGTGTTAATGAAGAAAGTGAGTTTCTCAGTATTAAGAGCCTGCAATGAATTTTGGAATTAATTTTTCTCAAACATGCAACAAACATGACAATAAATAAATAACCTGCTTTAAAAAAAACAAAAAAAACGCAAAAATCAAAATACAAATCAGCTTCCTTAGTGAAAATTTTATAGCTTAATTACTCTTTTCAACATGTTTAGAAGTTCTTATCAATTCGCAATGCAGACGTGCCAACTTTTGAAATCCAGAAATCTGGAGATTCTCCCGAGGGGGGGGGGGACACTCATAGACTCAATCAAAAAAAAAGTTCATAAAATTTTTTTTCGAAATTTTTTTTTTTTAATAAATTAAGAAAAAGTTACATTCTCTCCCCCCCCCCTCAAGGCAGGTTCTGCATTGCCCCTGAGAAGAATATAATTCCATGCCAGTCTTCCCATGCAGAATAGAGAAATCACATCTACATACTGTTCATAAAGTATGTGTTTCCTTTCGTGGATGCTATCAGTGATTGATAATCTTGGGTATATGAATTCTTAAAAGCTTTATATTTAGCTGTATATAGCTTAAAGTTTTATATTTTCTTTCTGAAGATGTTTAATCGGAAGAAACGATTAAAAAAAATTCAAATTACAAAGCTGCGGACGAAAAAACGTGTTTACCGCGCGGCTGTTAATGGAATACAATAACGATTATACAGGAATTTCGGCAACCAAGGGCTTCCCCCCTGATAAATGATTGCCGATAAACGCTACAAAAACGAAGTCTTTGCCAGTTGCTTAAATGCGGTCACAGACTTTTTTTACGGCTGCTCGATGGAAATGATTACGGCCGTCCTCTATGGGTGTTTTCCTTAACGACGACTGTAATCATTGACGCCACGACAACGTGAAAGCTCGCGTAAAATCTAATTTTCCGCCAAAATCCGGAGAAATTTTAACAAATCCGGAGAGCGGGAGGAAGGATGAAAAATCTGGAGTCTCCCGCTTAAATTGGGAGAGTTGGCAGGTCTGGCAATGGTTTGTCCCTTCTTTGATGCTCCAAGTTTCATATCTGGAGCAAAAAAGATATGTTACAAGAACAAGAATCATAAAAATTTTAAGCATAAGAAAAAAATACTTACATCTTCACCAAAGTTTACAATGTCTACACAGACTTTCTCTTTTTTGAATCGCTTTGCCACTTTAATAAACTGTTTAAAAAAATACAAGCTATTTAGGAGTGTTGAAAAATCATCATAAAAATTATAAATGTTTCTAGATAGGCATGAAAAAAGAAAAAAGCTTTCATTTTTGAATGTGCACACTTTTATAAATTTATCTAAATTTAGTGAATGTGTATGCACATACAAAATACCATATTATATTTTACTAATTTTTTCATTAGAGAAAAACACAAGCAAAGTGAAATTATATAAAAATAACAAAATTAATCAAGATATGATCAACCATTTGACTCGTAACCTATAAAATCAATAGTCTTCCCTTGATCTGAACATCTTTCTCATTTACAAACTAATTATACAAGTTCCTTAGTTTGTATAAATGAGCGCCAACTGTAGAAAGGTAAAAACTATTTGCAAATACTACAGCAGACTCTTGGCTATCCAGTCTCTATACCATTTGGCCAAGTTAAAAAAAAAATGCATAATAATTCTTTGCGATTCCAATCTGCACAAAAACCAGTTTTGGGGTGTGGATGCAAAATCAACCATTAAAATCTCCCACATTGTGCTAGCCACACCTCAAAACTTGACTAGTTTTTACATGGGTTAGACCGTAAGTAAAGGGACACTGCGTCACAGAAGAGGGCTAAAAGGGAGAAGAAGCTCTCAGTTCATCAATATCAAGGTCTTTTAAAAAATAAAAAACTGAGTTTTTACTCCCTCATCTAAGGCATACCTTCAAACATCTGCATTATCATTTATCAATGAAGAATGATTCTTACAAGAATTATAATCTTATTTCAAACTCAAGTTTTACATTTATGTTTTGTTTATTTTAAAAGAGTACAGTATGTGTTCATACTGCCCAGTGCACCTGATTTCATGTTTCCTCCAATCAAGATAGACATAAAAGAATTTGTCTTAAAACTTAAAATGTCCAATATTTACATTCTTGTCATTTACAATATATTATATTCTTGGGCCATTATTTCGGTAAAATTTTTTAAAAACATACATTAATTCAGTATGTAACAAATATTTATTATTTACTCACCTGTACTTAGATGTCAGAAAATATGAATGGGAGCTGGTTCTGTTATAAAAAGGGTGGTTTTTGATGGTATGGGTGGAGGTAGGAAGTGAGCATTTTATAGAACTCCAGTCTATCCGGTTTTTCCTGTTATACAGCCTGCCTTTCTGCCACATTAGGCCATATATTCCAGAGTCTACTATATCTTGAATTTTCACAAACTTATCATTAGTTTTAAGGCTATAAGTAGTTTGACTCAGAATGATTTAACCTTTAGAAACAATTACCCCATAGCTGCCAACTTTTGAAAATGAAAATTCGGGAGATTTTCGCGCAAACCCGTATTTTATGCTAAAACCACTCCCTAATAAATACAATAGGGATTCTTCCAAATAAAATAGGGATTTTCTAAACATAAAAGTTAAAGCGTAGGGAATAAAATCCCTACTCAAAAACTGAAGTCAAATTAAAATAGGGATTTTACACACATGTAAGTTAAACCCTTGGGAATAAAATTCCTACGCAAAAAACAAGTGAAATCGGAGGCCAAAACTCAATGATGTAAAAATAAATATTGTGTTCAATCAGAAATGCTGTGAACAAACATTCTGCGCGAATGACCCCAAAATCATCGGAAGATGAAGGAAAACACCGTCAATTTTTGAAGAACACTGACTTTTTGTGACACTTGCTTGATGTTTTTTTTTTCATTTCACGAGTGATGATGGCAGTCTTTCCATGACCGATGTTTATGTCCGTAACACAACTTGTACAAAAAGGAAAAGTCGGCCCTCTTCTGGAACGTTTGATGAAAGGAAATTCAACGGAATAAGTATCTTTAAAATTGATTAAATATGTTTTTGCTTATCAGTATTCATGCTTTGTTATATCGCACGTACGTAACTTCAACAAAAGAAATTTTGACCATATGCGCGTCACTATAATCTTCAATTATTATCCAGGACTATTGGCTGCTAAGCCATTTCCCTGCACGATAAGACAAACAACTTTCTTGTTACCATCAGAGGGTTTGTAAAACTTCTTTAAAAAGGGAATTTCCCCATTTATGACGTGTGACGTCATTTCGAAAGGGAAAAAAAAGAGGCTTCATGCCGCACAAGAAATTCCTTAGGGATTGTTTTCATAAGCGGGGATTTTTTGAATGAAGTACGGACTTTTTAGGGACAATTAGGGATTTTTGTGATTTTCGTAAAAATTCGGGAGATTTAAGAACTTTTCGGGAGATCGAGCGATGAAGCTAAAATTCGGGAGACTTGGCTGCTATGAATTACCCCTTTGAAAAAAAGAAAAAAGGATTCAATTCAGCAGACCTGCCAACCCTGAAAATGCAAAAGTCCTGTAATTTTCTTACAAAAATCTTGCAATTTCCTTCAAAACATCCTGCAAGCCTATCGTACTCCACGGATTATGCTCAGGAAATTACAAGTCGAAATGAAGAATTAAATGTAAAATTAGCAAAATATGTGTATATTTTTTATAAAATAACAGACTGTGCATTGATGCAACATTTAGTAGAAGCAACATTTTCTCTTAAAATCACAAACACTTTCCCCAGATTTCTCAAGATTTCACTAAAGGGGGAATAAAATTTACTCACGCAGATTACAGGACATTTTTTATTCTCATTTTTCAATGCTTTTTCAAGTAGCAAAATGCCAATGCGCAACTTATTGCAGCTATGTACTTTCATTCTTGAACATGCATATTTTTTGGCAATTTCACTGTCTCGAAACATTTTCTTAAAAAGCACACTGGCATACTCTGCACAAGATAATAAGTTATGTTCCACAATGAATGATGTAAATAAACACTCTCTATGGATAACAGCATCACAAGCGGAACCGCTTTGAGCAAAATGTAATATTTTGTTACTTTCCGCGATCTTACAAATGTCCACGTGCTTCTATGTACGAACGCATTTTATACGACATCTGCTTTGCCTTGGTGTGCTACAGAAAAATCACATATACAAATGGAACAGAAGGCAAACTGCTGGCCCTTCCTTGATTAGATTAGGCAAGGATAATTCTACCGTGAAACATTTCTTGAAAACACACTGATATTTTTGACCAGCCATTGTGCCTGGCTTTCCCAGGATCGGGTTTTCTGTGCTGCGCAACGTGATTCACTCAGTGCGACACGCTGTTCACTCACCAATAAAAACGAAAAATCAGTGCGTCTGTCTTCCTACAGATCGCAATACTAGCGCTTGAAGTTGGACGTGATTGTCCGACTACTTCTGGAGGATTCAAATGCGTCATACAGCGCACGTTTTACGGATCTCTTCATTTTCTTTCCCTCTCTTTCAAACTGGAGCATGCAAACGACAGAGTAGCTGATGTCAGGGCCATATGCTGTATAGCCACCCTGAGCTGATGCACCAAGCTAGGAAAACACAAACGCGTAACATGATTATGTAACACGTTTTTGCCAATGCAAAATGGTCCAATTCGGTTCATATGCAGTGCAAAAACCTACTCCTAGGAAAGCCCGGCTTTACACACCATTAAAAAATGCAGGGCTATCGGCTGCACGATTCTAAGGCATGCTGTTTATGTTAACAGGTTTGAACGGCTTTGACTAGGCTTCAAAATTTCGTCACCATCCTTAAAAATATCACCATGAAGGTACCCTGGAGCACAGCCGACCCCGGAGTCAGGATTGTTCGACGTTTTTTAAGCGCCCCTATTCTGGTATTGTAAGTTTGAATAACGGAGATTCCTGCAGAAAAAAAAACAGCGCTCGAAGATTCGTTTACCGAAAAATATTTTGATTATTTAACCCAAAAAATAATTTTATTTTTATTTTTCTTCAATTTCTTCATCAAACCCAGCACAATATGTAATTAAAATCCGAAAACCCTGCAAACGTTTAAAAAATCCGGCATTGCCGGGCCAAATCTGGAGAGTTGGCAGGTCTGAATTCTATTATTCACTAGAAAGTGTGGTTAAATGTACTTGGTAAGTCTACACAATCCAGTGTTAGATTTCTGAAAAAGTGACTCACTTCTTTTTCGTCATCATCTATTGGACTGCCCACAAATACAACAAGCCTCATTTTGTGATGTTTTCCTTGCCGATGCTTCAGTGCAAGCTGGAATATATAAAATTTGAAAATATAAAGGAAATTTTGGAACTTGAAAAATATAACATGATACAGTTGGACTAATATACCTATAAACACTCAAGGGAATCAACATTTTTTTTTTTTTTTTTAAATAACGTGGTCTTCACGTATTCCCAAGGGATCAGCTCTTTACTCTGAGTTATTGAAAATTCAAGCTACAGAAAATTTGATTGCATTACATCTTAGATTAAAATTACTTGAAGTCTGTAAATGATATTGATAGCTATTAGAGACATGTACTTTGAAGAGCACAAAATAAATTTATTTTGTTTATTCAATGTGCCTTGTCTGTCATTTTATTCTTTTGCAGTAGGTAATAATGCTTTTCTTTCTGAATATCTATACAATGAAAATCCTATATAATGATGCCCTCTATAAAGATAATTACCTATATAATGATATTAATCTCAGGTCCCCGCACAGTTCCCACAATGTTAATATAAATAAAAATCCTGTATAAGGATACTTTTCACCAGTTCCTTATAAGAATTGCTATATAAGAGTTTCACTGTATAAGTGAAACCTATATCAAACCAAATGTGAAGGAATTTTTATGTTTTAGATAGGTTTCCATCTCATACAATGTTTGGCTTAGATAGGTTTCACTGTATGTTTTACCTTTCAACAGTTCACACAAGGACCATCTGCTTTGTATTTTCCATATTTACTAAGATACACACTTTATTTCTCAGCTGCAAAAATAGATTTGTCTCTTTTTTTTTAGTATTGGTACCAATTCCAACATGCTCCATAAATTGATGCAAATGATACAGTAAAAAAATGAAAACCCTATTTTCTTTAACAATCTCAATTTTAAAATTTAAAATAATCTTGTTTTTAGTACAATCATAGAAAACACACACAACAAATTTTAGACATTCAACTATTTATCATTATTGTAACAGATTTAATGTTTACATAGTTGAAATTAATATATATATGTCACACACACAGATTCACTAAACTGTATTATTTCTAACACATTCAGTTAGTATGAAATATGCAGTTAAAGCGTTAGTGAAAAATATTACTTTATGTGAAACCTGTATGTTTTCCTGTCAAAATGTGCTTCATTTCAAAATTTTATAAAATGACATGAAATTTAATTAATGTGAAAATATTCCCTAAGTTCTTTTGGTTTTGCATTAATGTGGTTCAACTACTATTACTAAACCACACATGCACATAGTCCACATTCCTCTGCGGAACTTCTAACAAATTGGTACATGTTGGAATGTGTATGTAGTGAGCCTGACGTGAAGTTTGTTTCTGTTTAATGCTTGTTATGTGTAGTCGCCATCTGGCATCAGTTTTTATAACTATGAGTGAAGTATAAATGATTGAATAATTGTATCATTGTTGGCCTGTTGCTCTCTGAGGGGTGACATTTTAATGTTTTAAGATCGACCAGCATTTGCACCTCAAAGTTGGGAACCATAGAAAAGCAATTTCAGTCAACCACCACTGTGACGACGATGGGGGTTTGAACCCAGGTTATTGCGATGCGAGTCTACCACTATGATCTCTCATCATAATTGCACCAATGTGATTCAACTGTACAACTCAGGGGTGGATAACCTTTCTCCAAGTTGTGCCATAGTAAAGATTTTTTCAATATGTGTGACACTTTATAACCCTGGTAAAAACTCAGGGATGGACAAGCCCCAGGTTGCCATGGCAACTAAAAAATTGGTATTGGCACCTAAAATTTTCTTTGCGTAGCTACTAAATTGCAGGCTCAGAGCAGCACAAAATGTATGGAATTTATAACAGTATATCTGCCAGCATGAAAGAGGGTCACTATGCTATAAGAAGTTTAAAAAACCCATTAGTTTGGACCTTTTCCTCCGGGTAAAAATTTATTTCGGTGCCTAAAAATTTTTTCTGACACCTAGATTTTTTTTTTTTCAATTTTTCCAGCCCTGGTAAAACTTATAATATTCACTCTGAGACCAGAACTATAGTTATAGTACAGACTATAGATGTGTATGCAGTTAAGCATTCTAGAAAGCTTAACTTACAGGAATGGCTTTGCTTTTGTTTATCTTGATTTTTCCAGTGATAATATGAACTCAGATAAAAAAGGAGACCCCACAACACATTCAAATATGCTAAACGACATTCATATTTAAAAAAACACAAAAAAGGTGTACTTACATGGGCAATACGAATGCCGGTTACTAAGTTGAGATCTCCTTTTGGCTGCAACTGGTGGAGCTTGCTAAGAATTCTGCCAACATCGGTGGTCAGTGTAGCCAACACCTCAGGGCTAAAGAATAATTAAAAAAGCTTGAATTGATCATCATATGAGGAGCTTAATATTTTCAAAAGGAAACATTTCCACAAAAACTAAATTTGCATCAGAAGTAAAAAACCTTTTTATTTCCAGAATGGGCTGCTTCACAATAATAGGAAGTAGCTTAGCAGGTAGCATACAGGAGTGGTATAAGAATATCTAAATATTATGTTTCTTGATCAACATTCAATGGAGTTATCTGCATTTAAATTTTGCAAATGTTACATTTTGATCAAAATTGAAACTGGTTGTCTCAAAAATTGAAAATTTCTACACTTCGCGTTGATTTCAGAAGGTTTCACCTATCCACACAAATAAGGTTCCCCCTCTTAGTTTTCTTACTTGAACATAAAAAACATGATTATTCTATAGTGCAACCTCCCATAATGGACACTCCCATTACCGGATATCTCCACTAACAACACTTTTTGAATTATGATGACAGGACTCAATCCATTTCACTATCCATGAATGAACAAAATTAGAGATGTAAAATTCTCGAGAATAATCTTTCAGAGAATATTCTCATCCAGGAGAATATTTGAGAATATTTTCTGCTAGGACTACTATTATAAATAACTTCAGAATATTCTTTTAAGTTCTTGATGAGAATATTTTCCTCTTATTTATAATATAGTTACATATAATATCCTTGAGAATATTCTCTGGAAGGACTACTTTCATAAATTACTGGGGAATATTCTTATAGAAAATAATAAGAATTATTCTTAAGTTTTTAATAATAGTCCTTCCAGAGAATATTCTCGAATATTCTCCTAGATGAGAGAAAATTCTTCAGTTACTGAAATTTTTCCAGAGAGTATTATCAATAATATATGTAATAACATGTATTATAATAAATAATCATGATAAATAACTTGAGAATAATAATCATTATTTTTGATAAGAATATTCTCTAGTAATTTATAATAGTAGTCCTTTGAGAGAATATTCTCAAGAATATTTCTCTGTCCCTGTCTCTCTTCCCGTCAAGAAGATGCGTATATTGAAGTTTGTAGACCACAATATTAAAGTTTGAAAGCAAGAAAATTAAACTAACAGGGCTGAATTAAACAACTTTTAAAGAAATGTGAGTGATATAGAATCAAGTGTATGTGCATTGAAAAAAACAACAGTTCTGTATCTTCTTAGAATGAAGGTGATTGTATAATAATTGCTTCCTTTATCAATCAACTTTGATTTAATTTCTTTTGTTGTGAACTTATGTCTGAAAATTTATCTAATTTTAAAATAATTTTTCAAGGTTTTAATATGAAGGTTTCTAAAATCTTTATATAACCAAACTTTTAAAACCTCTCATCATGATCTGGAGAATATATTCTGAGAATATTCTCAAACTAAAGTTGTCATTGGGGGTGATTATGATTACACCAAAAATTGTTTTGTCGTAAATGTTTCAGGCAATGAAAACTGATTTATATTTCACAATATAAATAAAATTAGTAAAAAAATTTAAATTATTTAAAAGAAAAATGAATATTCTTGATTATTCTCCAATTTTTACATCCACGAGAATATTCTCACCTCACATCTCTATTTATTATGTTCCCTTTTGAATGAAAAACACAGAAATGCATGAACAAAGTGGATATATGTTCCCTTTTGCTAGAAACGACTAACTTTACATTGTAATTTATACCAAAATTATTTGTTTGAATTAACCCCTTTTCCATAGTCTGATCATAGACTTGAAAGTCCGAGGGGATGATGATGTAAATTTATACATAGACACGTGCAGAATTTTCTCGGGGGGGGGGGGGGGTTAAGTTTTTTCCGGCAAAATAACGCTATCTTGGCTTAAGGGGGGGGTAGTATTGATTGTATTGATGTATGTTATTGCCTACAAAATGAGTTATGCAAATACAAATACGAATACAACGCCACAACAGGCAGATTGCCCAACGAGATGGCTGACTTAAGAACATCATGGATCCCCGAGCCCTACCTACTACTGCTACAACACACATGCACCCAGCCCCCCCCCCCCCGCGGAACCCCCAACGAATCGGTACATGCGGGAATGTGCGTGTACGTGTAGTGAAACCTGACGTGAAGTTTTTTTTTGTTTCTCTGTAATGCCTGTAATGTGTAGTGCTGCCATCTGCCACCAGTTTTTCTAACTATGAGTGAAGTGTTATGATTGAATGATTTATCGTTGTAGGACTGTTGCTCTCTGTGGCGAGACTTTTTAATGGGGAGATCGGCTCGCATTTGCGCCTTGAAGTTGGGAACCACAGAAAACCAACTTCAGCCGACCATCACTGTGGGGTTCGAACCCGGATCCTCGCATCGCGAGTCCGTCACTATAACGTCCGTCTTTACTTCCAGTGGCGTAGCCAGGTTTTGGTCTGTGGGGGAGCGAAATTGTGAAAGGCGCCATTTTTTGTTCGTGCTTAAGGCACAAACTTAAAATTATGCATTAGTGGAAAGAACTTTAAATTTTCCCAATTTATAAAAATCAAATTTATTTTGTTTTCAGTTGATGTTATTTTTCAAATTAACTTAATTACCTTTCAATTGACTAATGTATTTTAATTTTTTAATTAATTAAAAAGAAATGTAAATTTCATTTTATGTTTTGTGTATTTATACAAATGCAAACACCAAAAACAACTGGGAAATCACCCTAACAGGTAGTTGGAAAAAAATTTAGATTAAAATATAAAAAATGATAAGAGAATAAAATACAAAGGAAAAAATATATATTTTCTCTTTCTCTAAAATTATTCCAAGATATGAAAGTACAGAGAAATCTTCATGCTTTTCCATTTAATCGCTTTTATCATGTTACACTCTTATCGTAAGCACGTATCACATGTACACTACTTCTATACTCAATCGTAGAAAGACATTTCTCTTACCGAATTTGTAACAAATTAATGTATGCCGGAAAGTTCTTGTATTATGCGGGACCATAACGTATATATGATGTCATAGTTATGCATGGTTTCAGTTCGAGAGGTTTTGCCGTCTTCCATATTAGAAGTAAAACTAACAGATGCCTGAAGTTTCGTGTTATGCAAATACCACGGTGAAAGCGTGCCTGCTCTCTGCAGGAAGGCTTTCCAAACGAAAGATCGGTTAGCATTCGCACCTAGAAATTCAACTCTCTTCAGTCAACTGCCACTGTGCCACTAGTGGAACTCAAACCGGGATGAATCAATCCATCTTGATGCCCACATGATCACAGTGGTTATCACATACTACTAGATTGCAGACGCACAAGCGGAGGGTGGCCTGAATCCAGACAGGTTTAGGAACTACTGCTTCAAACAAATTAGTGTGCGCCAGAAATTGTGGAATGTGTCTGTAATCTATTTAAGTATCTCTGAGGCGTGTTTGCAATGCAACTGCTCATCTTCTGAATCGAAGTGAAAGTGGCAGGTGTATGAATTGATTGAAATATTTTTTATGTTTTATTATTTACCGGCTTTCTTTGGACATACTATTTAAAGGGGAGTTCAGCTCGAAGTTGAAAAACTTAAAAAGGCATTGCGCATAGTATATGTATATTTATTTCTAGTGAAATAAATTCATGCGATGTGTTTTATAACAAATCAGAGAAGAATGGAAATACAGTATGTAGAGTGATGAATGGTACAGACTAGCGCACGGGTTCTCAAACTTTTTCCATCTGCGGTGAACCGTTACTTTAATCAATGCTTGTACGCGGCTCCCCAGAGAAGTTTAACAAAGAATCTCTGAAAAACCTTCGGGATGCTCCGCGGTGCCCCCGACAAAAGTTAGTAACGCACAGTTTGAGAATCCCCTGGACAAATAAGTTCCTGGATTTTTCCCCTTGTAATTTGACCAGGGGGCATTCGAGTAAGTGCTGACAAACCTCACGACACCATAGTTCATATTAGAAAGTATTGTATAAGCCCTCGGATAAGTGATAATTGAAAAAACACTAGATAATCTTTTAAGAGCAGACTCAACGTTTCGTGGACACTTTTTGTTTTTCTGAAATAGAGTATACGTATGTATCTTCAGTTACTTTTAAACTTTCCTCGTAATACATGGACAATTCCAGCCCCGGTCCAGGTGCCTCAAGTGCAAAAAAGACTTCATGAAGATGAGATCCAGTTAAAATTTTCAAGAGTGATCTGTTAGGCAGACCTTTTTGAACAGGTAAAGGGCCTTAGAAAAGTCCCTTTGATGCCTGTAAGACGACTCTGCGTAGACCACCTATGTGTTGTTGTGGGAAATAAAAAAACAAATAACACCCGGAATTCTGCTTTAAGAAGTGATGAGTATATATAGTGAATTTTTATTATTTTATTTCGGAAATATTCAACAGATTCTCAGTGTGTGCGCTTGTGGCTCATCGCCACCCTTTTTTTTTAAGGGCGTCTCAACGTGTTGGTGTATTGATGTGTGCTTATTCAGTTCGTTATAGTGGGTTTTTCTTACATTAGACCAATGGGTTCTCAAACTGTGCACCACAACACCCTGGTGCGCCACCAATCTTCGCCAGAGGCACCATGGAGCGGTGACCCTGACAAAGGTTTTTCGAAAATATTTTTTGTTAAACAGCTTTAGGGAGCAGGTGGAGCTCGCGGATAAGCATTGAATAGCGGAAAGGGGCATCTCGGGAGGAAAAAGTTCGAGAATCCCTGCGTCAGGCTATTCTGGGCAGTCACGGATAAATGATGAAGTCGGGGGGGGGGGGGCCACGGATGCCAAAAGTTTAAGAAATACTGGGATTAATTGGAGAAGAGATACGATTCGGCACACTGCTGTATATGCATAATTATGAAACAAACATAGAAAAGAGAAACTACACCATAAAAAAAATAATGTTTCTGAAAAAGTCTTATTTTAACATAAAACTCTATGCACTATCCCCATATATAATGTAGTACAATATATTGCCATACAAACATAGAAGACTAACTTCCTCTCCATTTTCTACATATCAGAGTGCTATTGACTCAAGATTATAGATTTTTTATTTACCCACCTTTAAGAAAAACTCTTCCAGAACCCCCTTTTGTGCCCCAAAATCTTGGGTTTTTTACGACTCAAAAGCTTATATCTGTTTTCCACCTTTTCTTAGTCTTTGACACTACCCTATACACTGACTAAGTGCCTTAGTCAAAGCTCTTGGTGGCCCTTCAGAACAGAATGAACATTTCATGAACACCATATCCTCATACCTATGAAAGGTATTTCAAGGAGCTCTACAGAGAACGACCAATAGCAATAGGAAAAAGTTAGAGCTAGAAGCGGGTAAGATTCTGCCCTTTAATAAAGGTGGGGGAACAGAGGCTGATCTGAACATGCTTCCAGATGAAGAGCTTGAGAGCAATTGTCAAAAATGGTAATGAAAGCCTACTCTTTCTTTTTTTCCTTCTTCTCTTACGGATTAGTACAAACCCAATCACTGTGAAACTGTAAGAGGCACAAATATAAATGTAGATTTTGTTCCTTACTCATCACATGAATCGTCAATGAAGGTATAAAATGAAAAAGTCAATATTTTTCAAGTTTTTTTAAAGATCAAAAGTTATTTAGAAAAATAGGCACCAATGTAGGCAAAATTTTGATTGGGGGAGCAATCGCTCCCTCTGCTCCCCCCCCCCCAGCTACGCCACTGTTTACTTCACAAATGGTATTTACTTAATAGACTCAATCTCAATATTGATAAATGTTTTGTTCTTTCATTCACTCACAAAAAGAATCTAATCTTTTTATGTATAGCATTAATAATAGCCAATTGCTTAGAAGAACCTCTGCAACCAATTTGGGCATTATTTATAGTACCAATTTTAACTTTGCTGATCACATTAGAAATCTTTGTTCTGTGCCATTATGAGTCTTGAAATTATTCAAAACAATTTTTTAAGGTATTTATATTTCAAAAAACATGGTCCTTATAACAATATTCTATCTGCCACTCATCTATGAAATAGTTTGAATGGCTTTAGTTTACACAATCCAGAGAGTTCTTGCTCGATATTTTTTCAAGAAACTGTTCACCAGCAAAATTGATTGCATACCCATTCTTAACAAAATATGTTTCAGTATTAAGTGCCACAATACAAGATCTAATTGCTTATTTGCAAACAAATCATTCAATACTAATATTGGTAATTAGCGTGCTGTAAACGGATTTTCTGAATTTTATGAGCTTCTTTAACATCTGGATATTTTTCATTCGTCTATTACCGACTTTAGATTTTTGCTGTGATTGCGTTGTATATACTTTTGTTTAGAATTTTTGTATTTTGCGTGATTTTTGTTACTTTTTGTCTTTTGTGTACTTTATCATACTGTTGTTTTTTCTATTCTATTTTTACTGCAAGCTGTAATTGAGTTTAAACTTGTAGCTTTGTATTTTAAATAAAGAAATCTCCGCTCACACGAGTCTGACCAAGCTCATCATCTTACCCAAAGTGTGTTTCAAAAACATGTGTAAATGTTTTTTGAAAATAAGCTCATCATATGCAAATGAGCTTAAAAACATTTAATAAAAGAATCTTTCTTGGTTTTGGTATCCAAACGACCTTCAATGCATTACAGATGTAGGAATTATACACACAAATTAGTAAGTAAACAACTGAAAAAGGTTGAACTTGAGCTGAGTGAGCTTTTATACTTTTTTTTTGTAATTTAAAAATGAGCCTACAATAGAAAAATTTGAGAATATTCAAAACACCCCATTGGTCATTTACATATCGAATAAAGATTATCGGTCAATTAATTGGAGCAATTTTTTTAGGCTGCATTAGGCCAAAATTATACACATATAACAGCAGAATAAAAAAAAATTATAGATGAATAAAATTAAGATAAATTTTAAACAAATTGTTAACAGGGGTGCTCAACCTACAACCCGAGGGCCAATTGCAGCCCGCCAATGAGTGTGCTGGTAAAAGAGTATCAGTAGTAAAAGGCTGATCATATTTCTTTCATAAAAAATACGAAAAATAAGAATCCAATTACCAATTATTGCCAAAAAAAGTGTTGAAGTGAAGTAAATATCAACCATCACAAATATTACTGTGAAGAAAATGGGAAAACCAAAATTACAGGAATACCCCATAAAGTATGGGTCATATGATCACCCTATATAGTTTCTGGCCCATAAGCAGCATAAATACCAAATATCTGGCCTGCGGACTGAAAAGCTATGCATCCTTGGTTCAAAAATATGTAAGGATATGTAGAATACATATTTTGTTAATTGACAAGAAAAATACTTACTTTGCGAGAGTCAACAAGCCAACGTGATTTTCAGGATTTGATCGCAACTTTGAGTGGCATATGAGACTTACAGCATCCTGCTGTGCTTGCATTCGTGTTGGCAGAAAATCCCCATTTCGCATATAATCGCTGTTGTCCACACTATTTAGTAGCAAGAAAGAGGGGGGGGGGGAAATTAAACTCAATATCGCACTAAAAGAACAATTAAAAAGTAAAATTTGTTTCAATATTAACACTCATTTTTACAATCATTGAAAATGATGGAAAAATTTCATCTATATTTGACAATTTTTTTCTGAAATATCACAGAGTTGTCTTTAGCATTGTTGTAGCAAAATTGTCTTCAGCACAATTGAACAAGCCATGCACAAATCAGTTGCGACCAAATCACCACAGCTTTCCACCATACAATATTCAAAAGCGGCGTTACCAGCGTCTTTTTCCATTCAATCACGAAATGGATCTAGGCGATTCACTGCTTGCCTTGTAACCTGCTGCAGCATCTATAATTACACTGAAAATTGCCATGGTGGTGGTCTCTCAGAGTGGCAGACTCGCATCATGAGGACCCGGGTTAGAGCCCCACCATTGCTACGGTGGTGGTCAGCTGAAGTTGGTTTTCTGTGGTTCCCAACTTCGAGGTGCGAATGCGAGTCGATCTCTTAATTAAAAAGTCTTGCCACAGAGAGCAACAGGCCTACAACGGTACAAATATTCAATCACTACACTTCACTAACAATTTAAAATATAGATGGCAGCACACAAAAAATTCACACCCAACACTGGTGTGTACTGTTAGGGACAGACACACTTGCACTTCCAGCACAACTCAATTGGTAGTAAATTGCCTATGGCGATACACCAGACTTGTGAGCACTTTGAAAGGAAGGAAGAAAGAAAATAAAGCTCAGCAAATAGCTCAAGAGCAACATGTAGTGTGTATTCACCAAGCAGCATATTAACGGGGGGGGGGGGGGGGAAGGGTGCAAAGCTGGCGCAGAGTGGCAAATTTGGGAAATGGGAGATTAACAAAACTGAATTAGAATGGAATTTTAAATTCATGATAATTTCCTGCACACAAGGGCCATCACCGTTTATTGTGAATCTGAACAGCAGTGCTCAATATGTTTTCTCTCCCAGGGATTAAAATATGGGCTAACTCCCCTTGGTGGAGTATTTCCTGCGATCTTGTCATTTCTGCAGTCATACTACTTCTGCATCAAGAAACATTCCATAGCTGCCAACTTTTGAAAATGAAAATTCGGGAGATTTTCGCGCAAACTCGTATTTTATGCTTAAACCACTCTCCAATAAATACAATAGGGATTTTCCAAACATAAAAATTAAAGCGTAGGGAATAAAATCCCTACTCAAAAACTGAAGTCAAATTAAAATAGGGATTTTACACACATGGAAGTTAAACCCTTGGGAATAAAATTCCTACGCAAAAAACAAGTGAAATTTGAGGCCAAAACTTCAATGATGTAAAAATAAATATTGTGTTCAATCAGAAACGCTGTGAACAAACATTCTGCGCGAATGACCCCAAAATCATCGGAAGATAATGGAAAAAATCGCCAATTTTTGAAGAACACTAACACTTGCTTGCTGTTTTTTATTTTATTTTACATGAGTTATGATGGCAGTCTTTCCATGACCGATGTTTATGTCCTTAACACAACTTGTACAAAAAGGAAAAGTCTGCCCTCTTCTGGAATGTTTGATGAAATTATACGGAATAAGCATCTTTAAAATTGATTAAATATGTTTTTGGTTATCAGTATTCATGTTTTGTTATATCGCACATACGTAACTTCAACAAAAGAAATTTTGACCATATGCGCGTCACTATAATCTTCAATTATTATCCAGGACTATTGCCTGCTAAGCCATTTCCCTGCGCGATAAGACAAACAACTTTCTTGTTACCATCAGAGGGTTTGTAAAACTTCCTTAAAAAGGGAATTTCCCCATTTACGACGTGTGACGTCATTTCGAAAGGGGAAAAAAAGGCTTCATGCCTCACAAGAAATTCCTTACGGATTGTTTTCATAAGCGGGTTTTTTTTTTTAATGAAGTAGGGAAATTTTAGGGACAATTAGGGATTTTTTCTTATTTTCTTAAAAATTCGGCAGATTTAAGAACTTTTCGGGAGGTCAAGCGATGAAGCTAAAATTCAGGAGATTCCCGAAAAATTCGGGAGACTTGGCAGCCATGACATTCTGTCAAGGATAAATTGGGCATCAAACTTGCGATACCTATGAACATCCTTTGGTGTCGTAGGTATTTTATCAACCTGGGCCAGTGCATGCCTGGAGGTTCCATTGGAATAGTAATGTGGTTACTTATATGGTTTTATGGTATGGGGCAAGCGCCTGGGAACCTCAAGCGAGGAAGCAAAGCCTTGTGATAATTACGATATTGGAACAGATACAATATAATCCTTTTCTTCCTTTGGCACTTTTTTCTTGCCGATTTTCTTTCTAGTGTGTTGGAATTTTTTTTCTGATTGGCGATGGTCACTATTTTCTTCTGCTGGTGTTTTTTTTCCTGCCAACTATTATTATTATCACCTTTGGCTTCCAGGTTGTCATTTCTATTTTTTTTACTTTTGGTTATCGTCTGAAGGTCGCCCATAGAGGTTGCTAGTAATAATACCCCTTTGAATACACAGCAATGTTTGAATCATATTTTGGAGCTTTCCGTTTCTGTTCAATATATGTTGTGTCGGATTTTTCCCAATATTTTACATTGTTTTTCTTGTTGGAATGTCTCATCTTGGATTTCTCAGGTTTGCATTGGGATTTTCTTAACTTGTACATTACATATCTCCATTTTTATTAAGTTTTATATAAAGTTTTACATTATAGTTTTAATCCTGCAACCATTTTCTTATTGAACCCAGAGAGCTTTTAATGTCCTGACCATTCTATTATTTACAAAAATTTCATCAAAGAAAAAATAACCATACATCGCACAAAAAGAGATAGAAACAGCTATAGTATATAATCTTTTCTTTTTTTTGTGACTTTTTTTTGGCAGTTTCCTTCAGTTTTTTTTGGTTTTTTTTTGTCGGTTGTTATTCCTTCGGCTTCTAAGTAAAAATTTCCCTTTTTGCTAGTGGTTATCTTTTGAAAGGGACGTCAATCTCCCGAGGTTGCAAGTTGTAATAGGCTTTTGTACCGTATAAAGCGCGGTGTTTGAATCGATTGAGTCCGTTAACATTCGGGAGCTTCATTTTGTTCTTTTATATGTTTCTTACCCTTTTTTGTTTTTATATATTCTTTTGCTTTAAATTTTTTTGTTCTTTCACTGTTTTCCCAGAATGTTACATTGCTTTTCCTGTTGGAATATATAATTTCAGATGTTTTATCAGGTTGTACATTCCAGATTTTAATTTTTATTATTCTTTTGAATACTAGCCGTTATAGTTTTAACCCCGCAATTGTGTTTTTATTGAATCCAGAGAGCTCTTTTTATCCTGACTATTGTTTTAAAAGAAAGTCTGGGGTTTTATCTACATATTCCAGAGAATATTTCTTTCATATCAAGAGAGATGGTGTATTACATTAGATAACACAATATACAATATAATGTGTTATTATTTATCCCTTTTTGGTGATGTGTGTGCAATTTTCTTCTTTAGTGAGAAAGACGTCTGAAACCATGACTGTTTTACTCCTGGACATCTCTTGTCACGTTTTCTAACGTTTTTTTTTGTCCAAGAAAAATTTCAACAAAATGGCACTATACTACAGCTGTTTTTCTCTAATTTCTTCATATCTTTTATTGTAACTCTTGGTGACTCATCATGTTTTTGAACGTTTTATTGCCAAAGAAAGAAATCGCCAAAAAGGGATTGTACTATAGCTGTTCCCCATCCGTTGGTATTGGTTAAGAATCTTACTGACCTAGGCCTGCAACCAACCGGAAATTCCATTGGAATAGTAACATGATTATTTATATGGTTTTATGGTATAGGGCAAGGCCTGAGGTCCATGGGTGAGGAAACAAAACCTTGTAATAAGCAGATGCTTCTAGCCATGTATACAAGAGCCTTCAGTAAAATTACTTTGCAGGAGAGGGGGCATGACGCTTTTACGACTGATACAATATTTTGACTGATAGCGCCAGAGTGGTATGATGGTAAGATGTTAGTCTACCAATGTAAAGGCTGCCATCAGATCCCAGGTTCACAACGGGGAAGAATATAGAAAGCTAGATATTTTCCCAATGACCTTGAGATGACCACCGACCAATGGCACCTTCATTTCTAACCCAACTTGTTAACAGCAGTGAATTACAATATAGCAATATGGCTGGAGTTAGTGAAGTAGTATTTTGACCACTTTGGAAAATAAAATTGTGGGTCAACATCAAGCAATACATAACTATGGTAGGTCAATTTTCTCAGTATCCAACATTTGGTTAATGTGAATATGAACAAACATATTGAGACTGAACTTCCATTCAAATGTCATCAAATCCCATCCCGGTCCCCCACATGGGAGGAAAGCTGGCAAGGCCCGGGTAAACATTAAACCCGGGTTTTATACGTATCCGTGAATAATGAAGAAACTTAAAAAGCCCCCCCCCCCTCCCCTTGAAAAGTCCTACTCACAGGGGCCACGGCCTTTAGGTTGTGGGGGGGAGGGGGCTGTATACAAAATTCATCATGAATTGAGCTATCAATTAAGAGCGAATCACTCACCATATAATCGTGCTTTCGAGCACCATCTTTAAGGAGAAAAGTGAACTTTTTAGGGAATTCGTAAACTTAGCGGTAAAAACTTACAAATCTAAATCGCACTAATTTGGTTTCTAATTAATAACAACTACAGTAAATCAGCAGTTAGCTATCGAATGATTAAGCGATTTCGAAGAATCTTTTAAGCAATGGAATCCGCTCAGTTCGAAGGCAGGAGGAGGTGCGATCCGACGAGCACGAAAGTTATAGAATGAATTTTCAGGAAAGAGTCTTACAAGCTGAAAGCCCTGTACAATAAAGTCATGTGATTGGATTTGAAATGAACTTTCCAAATAATATCATCACACATATTCAAAATACTCAGTGAAAAATATTAAATTTATTTAAATTATTTTAATTGATAAATTCCATAATTATTTGAATTTCAAAATATTTTTTCACATAATATTCACTTCTCCCAAAAAAAAGTAATTGAGCTGTTTGTTTACACTGTTTCAGCGGATTTTATTGGACACTTAATTTTGTTTATAATGAAATATTAATAAGTCATTGGGTGGAATATTTAAATCAAGATTATGTACGTGACCTTAAAAAGATGAAATATCCGTTATAAAATTGAATAAATTATCCATAAAAAAATAACATTTTGTGTATTTCCTACTAAAAGAGAAGGGAAGCGAAATGATTGTGGGTACTTGATATTTGTTTTTAACATGGTGTAAAGATCATTTTTAATGTTTGACATGTTTCCCCCCCCCCCCGCATGTTAGGAATGTTTTTTAAAATTAATATTTTGGCTCACGGTTAGAGCCTGTTTCTCGCACGGGCGTATTGGACAAGGGAACAGGTGCTGTATAATCCAGAGATTGGCGATTTCTGGCGACTTTTTTTTTCGGCGCCAAACATGTCCGACGACCCGACCAAAAGTCGCCAAGGCCGTTAGACACTGCGGACGCCGAAAAAAAAAATCGCCAGCATGGAAAACAATAATAAAAACCCATTCAAATATGAAAAATATCATGAAACAAATGAAATATAATAGTATATTTAAATAAACAACGGTCATGCATGTTGTAAAAATAAGCATATTCTACGTATAAAAAAATTAAAACCTGGACTATTTCCGTGTATCCAGATTTATTTAAAATAAACAACGGTCATGCATATTCTAGGTATAAAAAAAATTTAAAACCCGGACTATTTCCGGGTATCCAGATTCTTTCAAATGAACAACGGTCATGCATGGTGTAAAAATAAGCATATTCTACATGTACAAATTATTATTCTATATGTACAAATATGTTAATTTTTGATCATCTGAGGAGATAGGGACAAGGAGGCCTCCCAATGCCCCACAGTGTCACAACTGAGGTGGGGGGGGGGAAGAGGTAGCAGGGGGATCCAGTGCCCCGGGCGTCGGACCAGAGATGATGCAAATTTCGCCCTTTAATCTTGACTTCAACGTTGCAAGGGAGCGCTAAAATGCGCTCGTGTCTTGAATGGGCGAACATCTAGTTGCGGCCCTGCCTCTACCAATGTATACGCCTCTGCTTCAAAGAATGCTATACATAAAGGCCCCCCCCCCCAAAAGTCCTGTTTGCTCAGGGCCCAAACTTATGAGGAACATGCTCTGATCATGGTTGGTCATGGAAAAAGTTTTCAAACATGATCCAATTACGAACATCTATTATATGGTTATTTTATTACATCCAGTTGAAATCAGTATGTGCAAGGTGAAATGAGTTAGACGAGTGATTCCCAAACAGTGAGCTACAGTGCTCTGAAGAGCCGTGACATCATTCAGTAATTCAATGATGTTACTGTTTATTAAAAAATTTCCCACATCATGTGTAAATTGTATCGGAATTGTTAATTTTTTATTTGACCAACCTAACCACATTGTAAAAGCTCAATTGTACAGGGCTGGAACTAGCTGGGGGAGGAAAAGGGCAAAGGGACCAACTTCCCCTGGCAGCAAAGTTTAGAGGGGGGGGGGAATGCCAAATTTTAAGAAAGAACGGAAATACTGTTATAAAATCATAGAATTTCACAGTAGTGGAAGTAGTAAAATCATTTTTGCCTCATTTGAAAAAAGTCTTAGTTACAGCCCCAAATTACATTAGGCAAATTTACCAGCATTTCTTTGACGAGTGAAGTAGCTAGTGAGCAAACCGGTTCCATCTAGTCCAGCAAGTTTTATTCACACACAGCTTATAAACTAGCTAACCAAATGATTAGCATCTGATTTTTTTGTGTACAAATTTTGCTGTTGATGAGAGTGTTTGTTGCAGCTGCAGAATGTCCTGAAAAGGCCAACAAAATGTTCAATGGAAAAAGAAATTCTTATGAAAAATATCCATTAGAAAATTATCTTTTTTTTGTTTAAGTATTGACAGTGTTTGCTTATTTTACAGCGGAGCTGTGACAAGTTACTTATCACCACAAGATATTTGTTTTCAACTTTAAATTTACCTCGTTACAGTCAAACATTAGAGAAAAATTCTATTTCCAGGTAAAACTATTTATATTACTTTTAGTTAATTAAAAGTACAGTGCAACCTCTATAACTCAACGTTTATTATTTTCATGGTTGGCACAATACTAAATTCAAGGGGTAAAACTAACTCAACACACGACAACTACATCCCTCTTAAGTTGACTATGATTTATACTGATTTATCAACTCATTTTCAGCAATCGCCCACGTGTTGATCAATTTGAAAAATTTTACATTACTTGCGTGTGTTTTAAAAATTACATGTTTCATTGTTTCTCCCATTTATTTGTTGATTGATATGTGTCCTAGATTCTCCCCCATACCTTTGGGTAGGGTTACTTCCTGTTATTCCTCTGGTTCGAACCTGAGCCACAGATAGATGTGAATCATTTCTGAAATTTTTTAGTGAGAGATGGTCAAGAGAGCTAGATTGAAATGTTCAAAATGAGAGGAGGAAGTTATTCTGGACAATTGCACTGATTATTCACAAATAACAGATTTTCTGACAACCAAAATGTTTTTTTCCAACTAATTCAAGATTATTCTCAATTCAAAAACTTTATATAGAAAATTGCAGATAAAAAATTTTATGAATTTGTGGATATGACGAATAGAACCGTTCAACAATATGCAGGCACATGTACATACATAAAAGGGCTTTAGAAACTGTAAAGATAAAATTAAAAAAAACCTCACTAACTTTTGCCACCCACTGAAATCGGCATGTTTTCCGTTCTCCTTGAGGTGTCTAGTTATCGAGGTTCCACTGTGTATTATTTGCTATTTCTGGGTAAAATTCATAGTAGGATCCAATCATATATATATGTCTGTTATTAAACTTTGTTATCATAGTATTTTAATATTGCTTTGAATGGGGTATGCATCTCTGAATTTTTAGGTTCTTGGGTTGCTATATGTCTACAATGTCATCAACCGAATCACTTCTAGTAGCTGTATGCCAGATGACATCTACATCTGACAGACCAAAAAACTTTGAGACCTGCAAATCATTGATTCAAGTATCAAAATCAAGAGGAGCTAAAGTTAGTAGATAGCAGAGAATCTGATTGGTTTTAGTCATTTTATTTTGATTTCTACCATAGAAAAAAAAACTATGCTAGACTCTGGGCTGTTTCAACAACTATTATATGTTCCCTGGCAAAGTGCTGCTCAGGGGACCCCCACTTTCTGAATAGAAATACCAGCCTACCACTAACATCTACATAGCACTAGGTGTCTTTGAACCTCCATCTTCCCCCCCCCCCCATCATGCACCTGAGGTCTTCTGATTATTTATTCTGAAGTCCATGTGTTGAGACAGCGCTGACTAGACTGCCTCACTTGTATACCTATGTGTTTTTCATTATGTTTTTCTTATCCAGATGGTGTTTCTTCCTGAATGTTTTGATCATGTTGGAGAAAATAGGAAACAGTCTATTGAATTAGCTGAACCACTAGATGGCCCTCTGATGAAAAAGTATCAGGAACTTGCACTTAGTCATTCCTTATGGCTGTCCCTAGGAGGTTTTCATGAAAAGGTTTGCACATATATTTTCTGTATAGTTCATTTTTAATTAATAAATGTATTTTTTTCAAATGTTCAAATTTGTCTGAGCTGTATCATTCAGCATTACAGTGATACCTCAGCTGACGACAAAGATTTTTCTGCCTCGGCTAACAAAATTTTCATTGATATAGATGCATGCACTAATGAATGTGGTGCTGTCGGGTCTTGAACCCCTAAATGTAGGCATCTACATAGATGACATCATCATTAGCAGTGACAACATCAAAAATAATTTCCCCAAGTTACAGGCAGTTTTTGATAGATTGTTACAACATAATTTAAAACTGAAACCAGCTAAATGTAAATTTTCAACTGAGACTATAAAGTATTTGGGTTTTGTGATTAACAAGGGCAAAGTTTTCCTTGACAAGAAGAATTTGGAAATTGTCGACAAATTTACGATCCCCCAAATCTAGAAAGGATGTCAGGAGTTTTCTGGGTGCAGTAAATTATTGCAAAAAATTTCTCCCACATATTTGTAAGTGAAATATAAACCTGGCTAATTTAACAAAAGAAAAGAATACATTTTTATGGTCAGCTGAGGCTGAACTTCATGACCTCAAGAGTGCCCTGGTTAGAGAACCTTGTCTGTCGTTGCCCGATACGTCAAAAAATTCCATCTTTATACAGATGCCAGTAATGTGGCTATAGGTAGTGTTCTAGCTCAGTTGGACAACTACAGTTAACCAAAACCTGTGGCTTTTGGTAGTCGAAAATTAAACCCAGCTGAGACTAGTCACTGAATGTGAAGCATTAGCCATAGTATACTTCACAAATTATTTTCTTCAATACCTTTTGGGAAAGAATTTTTTTATTTACATGACCCCTTGACAAGCTCATTGAAAATTAAGGATTCGTTCTGTAGGAAGCTAGATGGTCATTATCCCTATCACAATTCCAGTTTGAGATCAAATATGTTCCTGGAAAAATTAATTCTATCCCCGATTTCTTGTCAAGACACGTAGGTTATACAGAGACAGTGGAAGGACAATTGTTTTTTAGTGAAACTCAGAATTTTGAAACTGATGTCATTTGTCCTCAGGTGACCCTTGATGTAATCAAATAGCATCAGTCACAGGACGACAAATGCAAACAGGTGAAATTAGCAATACAAAGTAAGTCGTATATAGGTCCACCACATCTCTCATTTTTTATCGATAACAAGGTCTTAATGTGTTCTGATAAAAGACAATCAGGTACACAATGTAGAAACAGTGGTTATTCACTGGTTCACTCACCTCAATCACTGGTCAAAACTGTTCTTCAAATTCACCATGAGTCACCCTCTGCATGTCATTCAGGCATTCACAAGACCTTGAAAAGCATTAAACAAAAGTATTATTGGCCACAACTTTTTAACAATGTGGTCAATTGGGTCAAGTTGTGCCTGAGTTGCATGGAAAGGAGAGCTCATGTGCCAAAGTCAAGGGCCCCCTTGCAAAGGATTTTCATTCCTGACCGTCCATTTGAGAAAGTTGCTTTTGACATTATGAGACCTCTGCCCTCTTCAGATTCTGGTAACAGATTCATAATCACTTTCATAGACTACTTCACCAAATGGTTGGAAGCATACCCTGTCCAGTCTACTGGCAGTGAGGTGGTAGCTGAAGTACTGATGAAATTCATTAGTCAATATGGATGCCCACAAAAGCTTGTCTCTGACCGAGGCCTAAATCTCATCAGTGCAGGTAAGACAAAAGTATATCGAACTCTCTGCATCCAAAAGATTACCAAAGTTGCTTGGCGACCACAGTCCAATGGATGTGTTGAGAGGGTTCATAAAACTCCATTTGTATGATGTCTTCCCTAATTTCACTCAGCAGACTGAACAAATTGTATTGCTATGTAAAGAGGTTTTAAAGTCGTATTCACATTAAAAATTGTGGCCATGTCGATGACAGTCTCCACCCATTTCTTTTTATCTAAAATGATGAATGGGGCTTTAAAATGCTCTCATCAGCCATTGTTTGCATTTCGAGTGCAGCCCAAAAATAGTTTTCCTCCTCCTTCCAATGTCACCCAAAAGGTTTGAACACTGTTTTGAATTGACAGAATAACTATCTTATGACATTGGTTTTGTGAGTAAAAATATACAATATATCGTGCAATAGATTTGTCCTGGCCTACAATCTTTCAATTAAGCATTAAACATAAG
Organism: Pholcus phalangioides; assembly: GCF_987345545.1. NCBI lineage: Eukaryota > Metazoa > Arthropoda > Arachnida > Araneae > Pholcidae > Pholcus > Pholcus phalangioides. The sequence goes on along the minus strand of NW_028301607.1, from coordinate 25,376,433 downwards.
CATTAATTAACTCCATTGCAAATTTATAGCAATCACGTTAGAAATTTCCCTTCGTGATGTAAAAACTTACACACCAAATGATTTGTTCTCATGTATATTCTGATCGTTCACTTATGATTTAGATCCCATTATAAATATGGTTTCCTGACTATCTGGTACAATAATTCAGATAAATTTTGAATATTATACTATTTTGTCTATAGCAAAGATCTGTATTATTTATTTTATAATATTTTTTTAGAGTGAAGAAAATGATGAAAAGATCAAAAATGCCCATGTTATTATAAATGATAAAGGTGACATTGTATCAGTCTATCGAAAGATTCATTTATTTGATGTTGATATCCCTGGTGGTGTAAGATTGAAAGAATCCGACTACACGATAGCTGGCAAAACAATTGTTGATCCTGTCTGTACTCCCGTTGGGAAGATTGGCTTAGGAATTGTATCCTTTTGCCGTTTGTTAGTTTGTATGAAAAAATTTACAGTATACTGTTATTTTCAAAACCTTTTCTAATGCTACATTTGTGTTTTGGTGCTCATTTTATATTTCTGTATGCCAGAGGTAAAGGGCACATGTCCATTTTCATCAATAATGGGATAACACTATTAATTTGCGTACTTTCTTTACTTCACTCATAGTTCGAAAAATAGATGGCACTACTATAACAAGCATTATACAAAAACAAACTTAACATCAGATTCACAAGAGAATTCCAACACGTACCAATTCCTCAGAAGTTCCGCAAAAGAATATGGTGCATGTGTGGTTTAGTAGTACTTTCCTTACACTACACTTACACTGCTCCATAGAAAGACATTCTAAAAAAAAAATCTTTAAACAGCTCTCCTGTAAAATTTCCCTTATGAGACATGGTGCCCTTTACCTTCAGCATAGATTAATTATTTATTACTTAAACACATTTTAAGTGAAAAGATGTTGGTTTTGTCAAGTAATGTTGCCTTAAACTTTTTCTTATGGTCCCAACTTTTTGATGTTGTAATGAATTCGTGGTATGACAAGCTTTTACGTATTTTCCTTCACATAGATCAGTGTTATGATATGCGCTTTCCAGAATTTTCTTTGTCATTAGTAAGGGCTGGAGCTGAAATACTCACCTATCCTTCAGCTTTTACACAAACAACTGGAATGGCTCATTGGGAGGTGTGAAGCCAATTTCTAGTTATTACTATTTTTAACATCTTATATTTGTCAATCAATAGAATATATTCTTCTTTTTTGTTCTGTAAGAAATTTTATGCATGAAAAGGATCTTCCTATGCAAATTCCAGTCGAATCTTTTTCTGTTGCAGTCACTACTTAGAAGTAGAGCTATTGAATCCCAGTGCTATGTGATTGCAGCTGCTCAAACTGGTCATCATAATGTGAAGCGTACGTCATATGGTAATGCAATGGTACATTTGCAAATTATTCTCATAATTAAAGTTCATCACACATGTAACGAATACTAGTAAACTAATACGCATTCTAGTTTATAAGTTTCGGATGCTGAGCAAAATTTGGTACACAGCATAGCAATTGATGGTTTGATGAGATTCCTTTGAGAATTTCTTTCTTGATAACCATCAGTTTTCTTGATTTGATTCGAGATTTTGCACTGAAACTTCCATATAACTACAGTGGACCCCACTTTGAATGTTTTTCCGCTTAGTATGACTCATTTTCATGTCGCAATTCTTATTACAGTCACATACCGTTATACCAAAAATATCATTTTAACAAAAACTTTTCTAATCCCCCAAATAAGTTTACATAGGGACAATATAAAAATTTGGAATTTCATTATAACAAAATGATTTCTTCGGTTTCTTGGAGTTCGTTATAATGGGATTTGACTATAATGCTCATTGAGATTTCCCATTCAAAGCTTTTTTTTCACTTACCTTGTTTTTTAAAAATGTTATAAGCAGGATCCACTGTATACCATGATAATCTTGTATATGACGATTTCACTCTTTGATCAGGGAGATTTTCCATAGCAATAGTGTATGTTGAACTATATTCCAGAGATTTATTAACAATAAATCTTTTAAGTATGATTTTCCCCTTTCCCACCTCTCTTTTGTTTTCAACGGGAACATGTACAAACAGAATAACACATACTACAGTGAAACCTCACTACAATGATAAATCCCTCTATAGCAATATTTTTTCAAATCTTGTTTGGAATTGCTTATAGTCAAATGTTAAACTCATTTCGATACAGCGATATCCTTTACTACAATAAATCTGATTTATAACAATATTTTTTATCAGATATTTAAAATTGTTAAAATATTTTTTTTAATATTTTGCTCAAAATAATTTTGAATTTAATTTCGTCACTGGTTTTCGTTCTTCTGAAGACGTCGAAAATATCAATATTTTGTACCACAGGGTCACCAAAAGTGATAAGTTATTGGTATTGCTACTTTCTGCGTAAGACACAAGAGTACAGTGCAATAAAAAGTGTTATAGGAACAATGCACTAACTGAATTTTATTAATCAACAAATCAATCACAATTTTTTGCTGTGAGTAAATACATAAAAGCTAATTTTTTGGAGGTGCTGACGATGGCAATTAAAAAAAAAACAGCTGCATGAATTTGATGACTCTTAATGATAAGGTTGCCTCTCGATATAAAAATCCCTCTGCAACAATTTGTTTTTAGTTTGCAGAGCATCGATGTCTCAAGGTTTCACCGTACATATGTCAATGGTTCTCAAACACTTGTCACCTGCGGCTCACTTGACCTAATCAGCATCTGTCTGTGGCTCTCCAGAATAGTATGCAAAAAAAAAAAACCGCTTCAAAGCACCAAACAGGCTTGCATAGCTTGCAGCGACATGCCACTTTTAGAACCACTGACATAGATAATGTAAATTAAACACACAGAAAAATTTATTCTGTGTGGCTCCAAAGGTATTATGTCCCCTGGCACACCAATCTTTGACTTTGTAAGGCTGGGGTTGAATCACAGTTGACATTCTCAGACATAAGACAGATGAAGAGGACCTCTCCTGTTCACTGAAATATTTGTATTATTGTCATATAGCCATCCCTCCCCCGCATTTGAAAAGTCTGTTTCTGCCTGTGTTCCCATATATCGTTTTTCTCGAGCAATGCCAGGTGTTTATGCTGATCAGATATATTTACTAAGATTTTCTTTTAGTTAATATGAGATTGATAGTTCTTTTTTGTATTTTGTATTCTTTTAATTATTCAATATATCATTATCTTGATTAAGGAAAACCCAACACTTAATAAAATTTCAGGTCATAGATCCTTGGGGATGCATTACAGCATGTTGTGGTGAAGGAACAGGTGTAGCCATGGCTGAAATAAAACTTGATTTTGTGCACAAGATACGGAAAGAGATGCCAGTTTGGTTGCATCGCAGATCTGAATTGTACGGTGAAATAGTCCCAGGTCATACCCCAAGTGGTAAATTATTTTTTTATCTTCCATTTTATTTTCATTAAAAAAAATCACATTGCAGTTTTGTTTTTAATATACAGGGTGTACTGTTAATGGACAGACAAACTCAGAGGGTTGTTAGTAGGCATCAAGAAGAACAAAAATTTCATTGGAACATGGTGTTGCAAACCATGTTGAGAGGGTGAAAATCGTGAAAAACGCATGCAGGCTCAGAGTCCAGAGGAGATGAAAGGTGGATGTCAGTTGATCGCTGAATGCGTTCTTTCACCATGTCTGATATAAGCAGCTTCGTGAAACACATGTGCTGGGGTAGGATCACGTGCTGCGGATGGCCTAAATTAGCGCTATTGCGATAGTAAGCACATGTACCAATTAATTGTCTGTTTCAATGAGTATCGTGTTGGCTGACTACATGAACGAGGAATATGCTGATATGCATCTGATTCACGGTCAAGAAGATGCCAATGGGCACTTAGCATAGCAGATGTACCAACAGCAATATCCGATGAGACGTTGTCCACACGATATTACCTTTACCACGATTGATCGATACTACAGGAGACGGGGACCTTCCACCCAGCACGGCGTGATGCAGGGCGACAGTGCAATGTATGTACTCCTCAAATGAAAGAAACAGTAATAATTAATTAAATAAATCTTTTTGTAGTTATTATTGTACTTTTCATTGTTCCAGCGTGACGTCAAAACTTGTGCATGCATTTTCACCCTCTCAACATGGTTTGCAACACCATGTTCCATTGCAATTTTCATTCTTCTTGATGTCTGCTAACAACCCTTTGAGTTTGTCGGTTTATCAGCCCATTAACAGAGCCCCTGTATATATTTTTGATTATGCAAACAAAGTTTTGTTTCTAATTTGACATTCAGTGATAACATCTGTGCGGTAACCAAATATTTATGCTCGTCTGCGAAATTATTCAACTTTCAAAGAGGTTTCATTTTCTTCTCCACCTTTTACAAGGGCTTTTAAACATATCCCTGTAATTATGCTGTCTATAGCTGATCTCAATATTCAGAGTTAAATTGACTTTCTGATTTATGATGAGACTGTGTTAATCATATATCCTGATATTATGATGACACAAGTTACATAATAACTAAAGTTTTTTAGTCAATGCAGGGCTATGTATATACATAGCCAGCTATTTGTTTCAAAAAAGGAAGAATTAAAAAAAATAATTTGAAAGGTAATTAAATTGACAGTTTTGTAAACCTAATCATGTAATTTCACATGTGTCATAGAGATAGAATAAGTTAGATGTGATGATTCATGGAAGAAATCTCATGTGCATTCAGTATCAAAATTCATCTAGTTAGCTCCAAGATTGGATCATATTGCTCGTAAACGTTCAAAAGCAACATTCCAAATCTATTTGTTATATTAATGTTAAATCATAAATTGTCTTGTTTTGCAGATGTAAAAGACTATATGTTTGGCCCATTCAAACTTCCAGCATCAACCATATTTTATAAGTCTCGATACTCTATGGCTTTTGTGAATAAAAAGCCAGTAGTTCCTGGTCGTATCCTTTTTCACGCTAACTATTTTATTAATTTCACAGGTGCTCAGAATTTTCTTTTATTAAGTTCTATAATATATTCACTGATACACTCTTTAACTGTTAAAATTAGATGTGCTAGTGTCTCCTTTTCGATGTGCAGTACGCATATCAGATTTATCACCTGCAGAAGTGGCCGATCTTTTCTGTTGTGTCCAGAAAGTACAGAAAATAATTGAAACCGAGCATAACACATTGTCATCTACTGTTTGTGTTCAGGTATAAAAAACTTTGTGATAATCATTTTTCTTCTCTGAAGTTTAGTATGGGATCAGACCACAAGAGCAGTTCAAAGGAGATTAAAAAATGCATTAAATATGACAAAACTTATTTGAATTAACTTGAATCAAAGAAATGTCTTATCTCTCAATTTTTTAATAAATAGTAACGTATGTTTTTATAAATTTGAGAATTTAAATGAGATTTCCTTTTTTTTTTCAAACTAGGATGGTCCAGATGCTGGTCAGACAGTACCACATGTCCATGTTCATATTCTACCCAGAAAACCTGGTGATTTCAAAAGAAATGATGACATTTATATTACAGTAAGATATATATTTTTTGTTTCTAATTACTCCTGCAATGGTTTTTTGCAAGTTAATTGACTACAGTCTAAGTTTCTTACTGCATTCATGCTCATCAACTTATTGCTAATTAGATTTGCTATTGAAGTGGTGCTATATTTCCACTAAATCACTTACTGAACTCAAAATAAAACACAGTTAAACATTTAACTCAAATTTTTTGGTATCTTGAACTAATATTGATTTCTAAAAAGCATTTTAAGGTACTTAAGTTCAGCTGTAATTGAATGATGCTTTATACTTGAACTATTTCCAGTAGCCAACATTTAATTTTAAACCATTTAAATGATTTATAAATTTCCCCGATTTTTATAACTGCCACAGTGGAAATCACTAAACTCTCTCTGTAAAATTTTGTTTTTTAAGAATATTTTTTCTAGCTCATAAGTGCTCCCCCCCCCCCAAACAAAGAATAAAAAAAACTATATTTTTATGTTATTTATATTGTAAGCATATTTCTATACTGCCCCTGAAGGAAAAGAACTGTCTTTCTCCTTCTGTTGCTTTGAACAAAAGCTGACTCTGTCCACCGGCAGTTGATTTTTCAGGTTGGAAGGAATGGGTGGGGAAATGTTTGTCTCTAAAAAACCATATGCAAGTATCTGGGCCCATCATTGCCAAAACAAGAAGGTTTTAAGGACGCAGGATAACTGCTACAGAATCAATTGCATAAAGAGTGGGTTAGAGTATGTACCACTTGTTTCAGTTATGTGAGCAATGATTACAATGGACGATCTGTAGCAGTGTTTCCCCCAAAGTGGACAGTGGAAGTTTCCAAGAGAGCGCTAGAAGCTTTGGGTCTAGTATAATATAGGTTGGATTGATTTGAAGGGTGATGGAACAAAAAAGTTCGGGAAAGTTTCGGGAAACTCTGTAGGAAAGAACAGTCTGTGTTTGTGTGGGGGGGGGGGGGATTTCTTCAGCTGCTTAGAGAGATGATCTCTGTATCCACCAGGAATGTTTTCCTGATCGATTGCGGAGTTCTGGGAGATTGAATAGTTTGTTCAACAAAATTTGTCATGGGGGGAGGGGTTTTTTTCTTTCCTGACTTATCCAGAGCTGAACTCTACGTATGCAATTTGCCATTCTGGTCCACCCCAAGTTTAGTTTGAGCAAAGAAATACTACTACTCTACAAATACGGAAGTCAAACTAGTTTCGAATATTCCAACTATTCTTAAAGTTATTCTGTATCCAGTTTGAAGACATGCTCTGTAGTCCAGTGGTTAAGAAATCTGACTCTCATCCTGGCGACCCGGGTTCGAATCCTGGAATGACCAACCATTCAACTTCTGTACAAATACGGAAAACAAACAAGTTTCCAATATTCAATTGGAATAATGTCAATGGTTACATCATATCTGTGAGAGATCCATGACTGAAAATCGATCATGTAATAGCAAAAACGTTATATTGTTTGGGAAAACGTGATAGAATAAATCAGATGTTTAAAAACAGTTGACGCTCGATTTTACAAACAGTATGCCATAAAGAGCCAGGGCTCCCACTCGTCCTACTTTTTCGGTTTTGTCCTACTTTTTTACCAAATCCTATCGAAAAAATTTGTGTAATTGATTTTAATTGAGCAAATTATTGATATACTGCCAAATATTACAAATGTTGGAGAATGCAATTAATGATTCTGCCAAAGCAGAAATTGTATCATTTTTAAGGTAATTTGAAGGGGGGGGGGGTGTATGTGGACCATTTGATTGATTAATTTTTCATTTGCTTAGTTTGAGGGTTCAACAAGTATAGTAGTCATTAAAAACTTCTGTCTGGATGGAAAAATAATTTTGTATTTATTACTTCATGGTCTTGGGCAGTAACTTTCATCATTCAAAATTATGGTGCAAATAGGTGAAACAACAGTTTGCATTTCAAAGCAGTTGGATACATAGGCCTATTCTAGGTTTGGTGATTCTGATGCTACCCAATAGCATTCAGTTGTCTTCTGTATTTTTAAGGCATGAAGAGGCATAAACAATATTTACAATGCTCAGCAAAGAGCTAGAAATGGAAGTGCTCCATTTGTCAAAAATGATTACACTGGCATTGAACAGTAAAATATGAGCAAAACAGTAAAATTTAAAAAATGATGAATAACACAGTAAAACTATCTGGTTCACCTTGCCTTATTTATGTCGGATCTTGTAATTTACACATTTTGCATTGTGCTTTTGAAAGTGGTCTCAAAGGTGCGTCATTCTTAAAAAACTTACGTCTTCGACATTTGCTGTGCATTGTCGAAGAGAGTTGACAAGCTCTTCACTTTGGAAGACTCCAAAAAAGAATGTGATATATGTGAGGAGAGACAGCAAAGAATTATCCGTGGTTGCTAGTGCACTGTTTTGGCCAAAAATTGGTTTTGTAACCAAGCCATTTGTCATTTTGTTTTGGCTTGACTGAAATTGCGCTAGGGAAAAAAAAGTTAATTCAAAATTAAATTTTTTTTTTTAAATTATTAAAAAATATTTTTTTCAGGAATTTTTTTCCATTGTGCTATGATTATGTTGTCTAAGGGGGTTACCCTCCCCCATCCTACTTTTTAGTCCTGCGTTTTCCTACTTTTTCTCATTTTTTGAGTAGGAGCCCTGCATAAAGCACATGTTAAAATCCACTCTATTTTATAAACTTTGTTCTTCCATTATTTGTTCTTTTCGATTATTTTGTTCTTCAGCCACCTGAGTTCCTTTTAATCAAAAGTAAGCTTCAATTTGGATGTTCTACATGTTTTAAGAGGAAATAATGGAGAGGTATATATTACCTCTATGTATATCACCAATCAGCATACAGGTGTTTTTTGAACATGTGCCAGGAAGGAGGGCTTGACTGTTCGCAGGGGGGGGGGGGATGACCATGAGTTGACGATGTTGATAACGTAACTCACTTCTTGTGCACGGTTTCAGAAATGGTATGATATATTAGGCCATTGCTATGTCGAGAGCCCATCAAACTCTATTTCATCTACTTTCTTCTCCCAGTGTCAACAAAAAAGAAAAGACTATGTAGTGATGAGGAAAAAAAATTTTCTTGAAAGAACATAATATGCACAAACTCTTACAAAGACAGAAATTCCCAAAAAATATAGGATTCAAAAAATTACATCAAAGATTGTTTCTATGGCGAGTGGCATTCCACCATCCTGAAAATATCTAAGGATAACATTTCATGCGAATCTCTTTTCTATGTCAATTCTGTGGAATCTCATTTTTACCAAAATGTTGTGATAAAGCAAACAAAAATAAGTTATTTTTATGGGAATCATCGATAAAGGTGAATGACTAACTCATTTTTGATTTCCCACATCTTTCCCTTCTACAAACCAATTATCTGTATAGGTTCATAAAAACGAGCATTGACTGCATAAAGCTTTTATTTGAAAAGAAATATTCTGAAACATAAAATTTCCCTAAACTCGTGAAGCGATCATAAAATGCAAGCATGGATCTCTCTGATCCAGCGCCACCATCTGAATGTTAAGTACCAATGTCTTTTTCGATGTGAGAAGTCTGGATGATTAGCTGGATAGATGAGGAAATCAATTAATTTCAGTACTATGAATTTATTGTTATTTGTAATTAATTTTTCTCCCCATAATAATTAGTTTCATGTGATAAAATTGTCTTGAAGGAAATGTGCAATTATAATATTCTGTTTACGTTAGAAATCAGTCATTTGCTTTGCATTCACACTTCCAGATTAATAACCTGTACATAGTCATTTGATCATTTTTGTCGCACCACGGTCATTTTCTGCACACGAGGGCTAATTAGACCGGGACCTACAATTTATTGCCGATTCCGAACGGCAGGCTTGTTTTTTATACTCGTCGAGGGGTTGGTGCGCTAACCCCTCGATGGGGGACTCCCTGCGGTAGCAATTTTTGCTGCGGTCAAGTCACCGTTTTTTGTTGTACCCCTGTGTCAGGAAAGTTTTCTGACAAGGACGAACTGGGTATCGAACTCACGACACCTCTAAACATCCTTTGGTACTTTAGGCGAGCCTGTACATAGTCACTCCTAGATGTTTTATCATCCATAAAAATCTTCTCTGAAAATAAACTGCTTAATTAGAACTGTTAGATATGCTATTAATACAATATATCTATAATGTTAATAGTGCGAAAAGAATATCAAAATTTTTTATCATCTTGAGTTTTAAAAGTTGAACTCAGTAAATGCCTTCATTTCAGCTGGAAAGTCACGATAAATCTGAAACAGGCAGATGGAGAGATGAAGAAGACATGTCGATTGAAGCGGAAAAGTTAAAGAAATACTTCATATGATGCCAAAAAGTGTAGTTTTTTAGATGATTTTCACTACACAATTTATGTACATGATCAAATTAAAATCAGTAAATCAGTTGAAACAGGTTATAAACTTTTCTTTTTTTCATTACAAATAACTCATTTTGATATCATTTATATTGAGCAATATGATTTTGAATGCTATCTATTCACATTTATGATTTCATAAAACCGAAGTGATACATGAAACGACATGAACTATGTTAAAAATAAGTAACATCTTCATTAGCTATTGACAGTATGGTTAGCTGATGACAATACTACTTTATGTTGCTTTTCAGTGGGTGAATGTTCTTCGTCACTTGAAGTGCTATCACTTTCTGTATCATCTGATGTATCAGAATCATCACTGAAACTATTGCTGGAAATACCCACAGATGTATGGGAATGAAGCACTGAATTATTTTCTTCTGGTTTCACAGTTACTCTAATGTCGTAACTTTCATCATCATTTAGTTTGATCTTCAAAACACTGTTTGTAAGATCATCCAATGTACTGCAGGAATTGCCTTTGTTTTCAGAAAGAGCAAGTTCTGCAGCATATTCTAGTTCAACCAGGTCCAATCCAACATCATCTTTTTTCAGCTGTACCTGATGAAAATTAAAACAAATTTCACACCTCAAGCAATGAAGATATAACATTATGCAAGATGAAAATTTTATCCATGAGCTTAACTTATAGTCATAATATTAATATAGCAAAGCGAACAACAATTTGGAGGCAAACAACTCCGTGGGCTATTTTGCCTGTTTTATTTATGAATTTTTTTAAATGTTATAGGCCTGATTTCTGTGTAGAAATCTTTTTTAAGTGGAAGATTGCTTTGCATTCACATCTTTTCTACATATAGTGTATTGAGCCATGGTAAGTTAATTGATTTTTATGTGAGTAATCAATATTGGAGAAAATCTTGTTAAGTTTGTATTGAAAAACTGATTCATTTCTGAAAATCATATGAGTATCACTGAATTTAAAATCATGAATCAGTTATTGAATTTCTCATGATATATATTTCAATTACCTTTCCCAGTGTTTCAGAGAGTTTCAATAAATTTGAAGAGCGGCAGCTGCAACAATAAGATATACTTTCAGTAATTATTTGACACACAACATTTTACATAGTTATGATGGATCAAGTAATCACTCAGAAATAACACAATATTCCCATATAAAGCAGACTGTATTCAATAATCTTTATAATTTACTGTGATCTAGGTTTTATCAATTTATTCAGTACAGCTATCATTGTTATGTAATTTCAAAAATTCTCTCATCAATTAGATTGGTTAAGTTAAAACAAATGTTTTTAATTGTTAAGGAAGCATAAAATAATAGAAATTGCACTACCTACCATTTCCCTTGAAGCCACACACAGTAATCTGTTATGTATAGGTCGTTCAGAATGTATCTCGGATCACTGCTGCAAAACAGCTCGTGTATTTCAAGTAAACATTTCAGAACATATTTACGTCCTGTTGAGAAAAAGATATTAAATGCTATAGTGCAATGAAATTTCTTATAACCAAAATTCTTTTTTTCACATATATCATTCATTTTAATGCAGGGTGGTCATAAAATGACTTTGTGATAGATTTTCTTGGCGATTTGGGAGCATAAAATTTACCAGTCCCTAGCGACCATGGGAATCAATGTATGCGAATGATATCTGAGATATAGCGGTTTTCATTCAAGAATGAGAAAAAAAAAACTTCTCTCATATGGTTATAACGAACTCCAAGAGACCGGAGAAATCACTTCGTTATAAAGGATTTCCAGGTTTTCGCATTGTCCCTATGTTAACTCATCTTGGAGATTAGAAAAGTGTTTGTTAAAACCATATTTTTTATCAACCATATGAAATTTCAAAAAATTTACTCTGTTTATGCACTGCAACGTGTATGGTGCAGTAAAAAATCATAAATGTCATTGGAAAGGTACCCGTAGTATCATAAATGTCAGTACATACAAGAAAAATGATCTCACAAAAGGATTTGTGCACTAACCCATTGGTGGGGGACTTCCTATGACAGTAATTTGATCTGCATTGGTTGTTTTCACATATTTCTGTGTCTAGTGTCTGCATTTTTTTATGCTACAGGTACAGAGTTGCCAATTGCTACGGATTGTCTGTAGTTTCTACGGATGGCCGCTATAAACTATGGAGCCATGGGAGACACTCTCAATACTATGAAAAATTGGTTAAGAAAAAGATTGGGTCTTTGAGTTTAGTGAGGTGTGTGTTTTACTTATATTTATTATTTTTTAAATTCCATAGATCTTTACCATAATGATAACTCAATGCATGTGAGAGAGTTAGAGAGAAGACCAAAGGGAGTCAAGATCTTTATTCAGCTTTGGAGAAGATTATCTCAGAGCCGATCTGTTTTAGTCCGTGTGCAGAAGGCAATCTGTAAAGCCGCGGCTAAACCTGCTGCTCTACTCGATGCCCAAATGTGCAAAAACCTTGTTTTCCGTCGAAACTGCCCCCCCCCCCACCCCATGGTCTAAAAACAGGTTTTTGAGTAGTTTACACGGGACCTGGCTTCATTTGCATAATGCAAATGAACCCAGGTTATGCCAAGCTTGCAGAACTTGTGTCTGAAAGAATGTTTTGTTATAGGTGCCATAGGAGCTCTGATACAATGAAGCTCATAAGAGATATGCAGGTTGGGATTGCATATTCATGAATTATTAAGGGCGACCTCAGATGGTTGTTTCAAGAGATCGGGGTAGCTCATGTGGCTTGAGCCTTCTAGGTTCCAGTGCCAATGGCATGCTGTATTTAATGAACTTTCAATTAAAGTTGAGTTTTTCAGTGATTATTTTTATTGTACTATGATTGTGTTGCATCCCCCCCCCCCCTCCATGACAATGCTGAACATTCATTACTACTAATAAGCTTTAAGCCAATGTTGGCATGTCTGCAGGTACTGTTTCAAGGCTATTGATGGTTATCGTTGATCAATTTGCAATTCATAAAAGGTGTTTCTGTTTAATTTTTTCAAAATATTTTTACTGTAGCCGTAACCGGAGAGCTGTGTTTTTTTCTCCCTTTTCATTGTGGAGTGCATACTGTAAAACACCTATACCTCAAATTTCATTCGTATTTGTCACTTTTCACTGCCCCTAGGGCTCTGTATCAGCAAATTTATTTTATGACCACCCTGTATCCTATAAAATTAGAAAGGGTCTTTTTACCTAAAGATAGAATAGTTTTAGTGTCTTTCATAACTTTCATTGATAATTCCCAGTTTCGAAACAAAGGATACGTCAAAGAACGACGAACACAGCTTTGCAGAACTTCAGAAACAGATGTGAAGACCTAAAATATTGAACGCACATTTTTTTTAACATCAGTTAAAAATATACCATTGATTAGGACAGTGACATATTGAATGGTATCCAGTGTATATGCATTCAATGTTTACATAAAGCTATATTCATGTATTTGGTGAGCTGTACAGTTTTGTATTAATTAAAAACAGTGAATACAGTGGAACTTTGGTTTACGAATAGTTTGGATAACAAGTGATTTGAAAGAGGAGCAAAAAAGTTTTGCAAATATGAGCAATAATTTTAAACTGATTTTGACTTGATAAAAGAGATATTTTTGTCAATACCAGTAGTACACATACCAAAGACTCCTGGATTAGCACTATATAACTTTGCATATTTGCCTTGTCTGTCTGGCATTATGTGATAACTAAAAAGCAAACGGTTTGGTTTCTCTCACTGGAAATACATGGCCATCTTTAATGAGTTAAGCAGCCAAGCTCAAGCATTTCTTGGAGCTTTTTTCTTATTTTAATGCAAGACTAAATGAGAAAGTGTGTTGTATGCATATAAATGTATTAACAAAACTCTTCAATAGTTTCGACTCGCTCACTACAGAATTAGCATTCGTAGCACAAGCCTATAAAAGATTCTAACCATAATGCAAGTGGGAATTCACTCCCGTTTTGGATTACAAGTGCATTTATTGAATGAATTATGCTGGTAAACCAAAGTTCTCCTGAATGGTTGGGGCTGTAGTCAAAGAATGAAAGCATATTATTATATCACATTGGAAAAGTAAAATTGTACAAAGTTAGTCCACATTTCAAAGATTAGTAATTTAAAATAACCCCCCCCCCCAACACTGGGAATGCAAAACTTTGAAGGTTCTTGCTTTTTCCTCCAGTTTTGTTGATACAGGGATATCTTGGCTAATGAATGCCTCACTAGCAAATTTCTTCGCAAACAAAGATTTCTTTCGATGTTGCTATCTCGGCTAATGAACATTTTAACTGACAAGGATGCTCACATAAAAAAAGCAGTGTGGTGAACTGAATTTTCACACTATCATCATCAGAATTAGTTATTCGAACCTGATTAATTTATGTCTACCTTGGAATCATTTTCCAGATACCAAGGTACAAGATACCTCTTGTACCTCTATTTCTTTCTCAGAAGGCTTTTGAGCCATTTCGTATGGAATGAAAGATAAGGCTAAGAGAAAGATCAAAAAGAATAAAATAAGAAGAGCCTAAACTTCAATGTACATGTTCTTTCAGTGCAAAACTTTTACCACCAAACTGAATCATGGTCTGGACATTCTAGGAGTTTATCTTTTCCATCTGCATGTATGAGACAGAAATGAGCTGCCCCCATCACATAAGAGGACACCCATGATCCTGACGACCTGTTTGGGTTGTATACTTCAGGGCAGCGGTTCTCAATCGTTGCTCCCTGTGCACTTCCCAGAGGCCCCACAGCCGCTCAAGGAAAGTAAAATAAATCAGTTGATTTAAAAAAAAAAAGAGGCTTAAAGGGTTCTGCCACAGAAATTATATGTTGAAAAGAGCTCCACGAGTCAGAAAAGGTTGAGAATTTCTCCTTTAGGGTAAAATATTAAACATATTTATTATCTCCTCTTCCTTGAAATTCTCCTTGATTCAATTATGAAGCTCTTCATTTCAGCATTCAGCCAATTCTGGTATATTTTACTGTGCTTCTCAGTGTTTCATAAAACTTATCTTCAAATTTTGGACCTTACCCGGAACAAACTTTTTACTGAACATTTTACTGAATGTGATTCTGGAACTGATTATCTTTGTTAGGCGAGGTATCACCAAACTTATTAAGTAGGTGCAAAAACATTTAAGTTACTTTTTTATTTAAATTTGTAAAAGTAAACGATAAAATTGATAATCTTACTTCCATCCAACTTAAAGTAGAACTAAGTTTATTAATGGTCCAAGCAGACTCAACCTACATATGGGAAAAGCAAATCATTAATATAAAGAAATACATATAAACATAGATTAAAAACTGTAATACTGAAAAGGTGATTGTCACAGAATTCAAAAAGTGTGATTTATGGAAGGGAAACATTCTTTAGTGCATATAAATAATCAGTAATTTTAGTTATGATGCTTCCTTATAGCTCTCAAAAAAACCACCCCGAACTCAAGTATTGAAGAAATTTAAAATTCAAGAAATTTGTTTAATTAGTTCAAGAAATAGTTTCAAAATTAGATACAAAAACAAATTTCATTACAAGATTGAGGTTCTGATCTGTGAAGCTGAAAAGTTGATGCATTAGCCATTTGATTAGTTATGTTCTATTTTCTCAATAAACAAGTTTTCAGACATTATTTTTGTTTGGGTTTTTATTGACAATAAAATGTTGAGGGCTATAAAACAAATACAATCAGATAACAATGGTATGACATTCGCTGTAATGAAAAATCAGTAATAGCTTGAACATTTATTTATTTATATATTTTTTGCATTCTGAGGTGCAGGCTCAATGTTGTCCACAACTTACCGTATTTTCTCCTTCAGTAACACGT
The DNA here is from genome assembly GCF_987345545.1 of Pholcus phalangioides. Lineage (NCBI taxonomy): Eukaryota > Metazoa > Arthropoda > Arachnida > Araneae > Pholcidae > Pholcus > Pholcus phalangioides. Next base: position 25,360,685 of record NW_028301607.1, on the reverse strand, counting down.
TTGTTGTATGCATAAGCAAAAATGATGTCTACGAGACCAAGTAATAGAGCCTTCATTTCGTGTTTCTCTAAAATATGTGAAACCGTTAAAGAAAATAACTAAAAATTTGTGATTGATTCAACAGAATAGAACTTTGATTTAACCTCCTCAATCGTGGTGTTACGTGTAGAGACACTTAACAATACTTAAAAAAAAATCCCACCTAGCTAAATGAAATGCTCAAAAAGACCTCAAATCTTTTGAACATTCAGTAACAAATTATTTATATTTATCTGTTGACAGAAAATAATTTCAGGCCGTTTTACAATTAAAAATAAATATAAGTTCAAAGTTTTGTTCAGAGTTGATTAAGTTGACAAATAAAATTGCTAGTCTTGTTCAATTTGTGAAATTTGGATACATTTGATTTATTTGAAAACAAGTAACTCTACAGAAATTATATATTTTTATGAAATTTTCATTCATGAATATATGAATTCAATCGAAAAAGAAAGCAGCAAGCAAGCTGGCATCTATAAATTGTATTTTACTTCATAGCATAGAAGAAAAATATTTAATCATTTTTGTCGCATCACTGTCATTTTCTGCATGTGAGGACTAATTTCACCAGGACCCATAATTTCTGGCTCATTCCAAATGGCAATTTTTTATACTCATTGAGAGATTGGTGTGCTAACCCCTGTGTGGGACTCAATTATGGTAGCAATCCTTCTCTGTGGTCATGTTGTCACTGTTTCTGTTGTACCTTCATGTCAGTAAGGTTTCTAACACAAACGAATTAGGTATCAAACTCGCAACACTTCTAAACATGTTTGGCACTTTAGGTTAGTATTGACCCGGGCTACCGTTTGCCCCCCCCCCCCAAAAAAAAGATTCACAATATCATTATTACACAACATAAAACAGGTGCGGATCCAGGGGAATGTATTAGGAGGGGCAATTTATTGTATCGGTTTGTTGGATTTTTTTATTTTTATTTGGGTCCTTCAGAAACAACTCCCCGTGTTCCACAGAGTATGCCACGAGGCAAGGTTTGTTGGATTGTCCAGTATTTTTGCAGGATAGACTGATTTTTCCCATATTATTCAGCTCTAGGGAGAGAACTTGCATCCCTCTGGATCCGCGCCCAATATACATGAGGAAAAAATGAAAGGATATATTCTTTGTTTGGCAATCTTCTTAGTCTTTCTTTTTCTTCTGGTGTGAATGACGCTGAAAAAATGCAAAAAAAAAATAAGGTAATCACAAATCTTAAAACTACATCATACACAATGGCCATCACAGCTGCAAACGTCCGCGAAATGCAGGGTATTTTTGAAAGGGTTCAACAATCAATGCATCACTATTGTGAAGCATACATAACTATGGATGGTAAGAATTTTAAGCACTTGTTGTGAGAAACTTAATGTGTACACGTGCTGCCCTCGGGTAAAGTATTGTTAAACAAAGAGTTTTCCCACCCATTATTAGCTTGTCATTTCTACATCTTTGTTTATCCTCCAGCTGATCAGGTTGGGGTTTCCGAGCATACATTCCTATGGGATTCTGTTTTTGAGTCCCCTAAAAGTTTGTACATGGTTTTGAATCACCGTGTGTATATATATATTTTAAATTTTTAAATTATTTTTTTCATAGCACTATTCCAGTATCCTGTAAGATTGATTTGAGCCAAAGCAAAATGATGGAAATTACTAGGTAACAAAAGCAATTTTTGGCCAAAACAGAGTATAAGCAACCCCAGATAATTCTTTTCCGTCTCTCCTCACAATGTAAATTACATTCTTTTTTGAATCTTCCGCAGTCTGTCAACTCTCTCCGACGATGCACAGAAAATTATGAAGACGTAAGTTTTTAAGAATGACGTTCTTTTAAGACCACTTTCAAAAGCACAGTGCAAAATGTGTAAATTACAAGGTTCAAGGTGAACTGGATGGTTTTACTGCATTGTCCATATTTTTTTTAAAGGCATGTGTTTACATTTTACTGTTCAATGCCAGTGTAATCGTTTTTGACAAATGAAGCACTTTCATTTCTAGCTCTTTGCTGAGTATTGTTTATGCCTCTGCATGCCCAAAAAATGCAGAAGACAACTGAATGTTACAAACCTAGAATAGGCCTACGTATCCTACTGCTTTATAATGCAAACTGTTTTATAATTTATATTAATTTAATGTGATCACATATGCCCAAGAGATCTTCACGATCTGTCCAGGGAAGCAGAAGGTTAGTAGACAACCGGAATTGGAACCAGGGTTTAAGCTGGATAAAAAGTTTCTTTCACAAAAAATGCGAAAATGGGAGAAAAAGCTTTATCAAAGTGCTAAAATGCTAATGTAATGATTCATAGTTGGATGTCTACTCATTGCGTACCTCTTGTATGCATTTTTGCGAAAGTGGCTACTACTTTTTTAACATTCTACGATTTTCTTTCGCATTTTGCGAAAAATGCGACAGTAGCTCAAACCCTGATTCGAACCCAGACCTGCAGTCAGAAGCTAGTTCCTTAACCACTATTGCCAGGTGGCAAATAGTGTTTTTCATCATAATTTTTAATGTTAGTTACTGTCCAAGGCCATGAAGTAAATACAAAATTATTTTTTCCATCCAGATCGAGAAGTTTTTAATGACTACTCTACTTGTTGAACCCTCAAACTAAGCAAATGAAAAATTAATAAATCAATCGGTCCATGACGACCACTTTCTCATATAACCTTAAAAACCGTACAATTTCTGCTTTGGCAGAATCATTAATTGTAATCTACAAGATTTGTAATAGCAACATTCGCAATATATCACTGATTCCTGCCTCAATTACATAAATTTTGCTGATAGGATTTGGTAGACAAGTGGGAGCCCTGCAACAGCCATATTATGTGTCTCAGAAATATATAAATTTAACATTTTTCAGTGGCAAGAAAAACTTAAAAACATTTCTTTTTTAAAAAAAAAGAGAAAAATATAACCTCCAAGATTCATACCTAATTCATCATATTCTTTATCACTTTTATTGCAAATTAAACACTCCCACTCGGTCTGAAATTTGAGTATGGACAATATCTCATCTGCTTCATAAAGATCGCCCCTAGAAGAAAATGGTTTAATGTGTTGGGCACTCACAAAATTTCACCTTCAAATCATATGATGTACTGAAATTTAGTTTATTAACCTTTGTAGACATTATGCACATAAAGAAATTCATAATATCTTACAAGTAATGCTCATCAGAGAAGTGTGTGATTTCTGCTATCAATCGCTCTTCACTTCGAAGTTTTCCAGAATTTTGAAAATTTGATGAATCAATGTCAAATATTTCAGATGCTTCTTCCTATATGATAAATAAATTTATTGGTTACATTTGCTGGTTAGTATGCTCGATATTGGACAAATTTCTGATTTTCACTACAAAAGCAATACTAATCAGATGTCAATAATTTTGAGGCTGATTAAATAACCTGAAGCTGTTGAATGTGTAGCATTCATTTGGTATAGTAGAACAAGACTGACCCATAATTCAGACATTTCTGCTGACAAATATTTTTCACCACTAGGGACTTCGATGTTTCTTTTTTTACCCAACTTTTGTTTTGGCTTTTCTATCACATCAGTCATTTTTTCTATTTCCCCCCCCCCCTCTACACACACTTGGTGTTAACTGAGGTTTCCAGGCTTCTGGAAAAGTAAAAGCAATGATGGCACCCTGTACCTCGATAAACAGGGTCAGCTGGAGAAGAAATCTTTGTGAGATTTTTGGCATTTCTTCTTCCCCCCCCCCCTCCCGTTTTTATGGACACAACTAAGCTTTTTTTCACCTATCAACTTGGATTTGGCGCCCCTCCTACAACAGGGCTTGTCAATTTGTCAATAAATGTGATTAGTCAAAGTCATTTTGATAAAAAACTTTTCTTTCTTCATTTCATTTCTTTGGGCTGTACAGTTAACCTTAATGTTTTAGAACTTTTATTCAATATTCCATTATTTTAAGTGATTACCGAAGTGAATTTCTAAACACGCCGAAACATCAAGTGATGTGTACTATTTAAGATCCTCAGAAACAAAAAAAAGTTATTTTTTCAGATCCAAGCAATGCCTACAAAATTTTTTTTAAAAATAAGTATATATATATATATATATATATATATATAGATTTTTTTACTAAGAATAACTAGTAACGCTATGTAGATTATAAATTTGGTTATCCATTATTATATGCATATACATATATATATATTACTTTATTAATTTTCTTTCAAAATAAAATGTGAATCAATGTGCTCAAAGAGGTGTAAAACTGTTCTAAATATGAAAACTTGGGAAATAACAAAACTTCATCCATAATCCGAAATTGCCTGGTTCCCAAGGAGTCTAGATCATAAAGGTTCTACTGTACCAACTGAGGATACCAATAATTTTGAACTTGTTACACAGAATGTGAGATTGTTACATCCATTCTGTATCAATGAAAATTAAAGTGACTTATTGAAATGACATTTGAATTATCACTTTACACTTTTTATTTAACCTATCAATTTTAACTCAACTCACTTTTAGACTGAAAATAGTACAGGGATACAGACTACCAAAACCACATTTACTCTCCAGCAATAGAACATTTTTCTCATCTTGAGAGTCTGCCAATTCCTGATCGACCTCCCAGTCAAATTCTTCCGTTTCATCAGAAACTTCACCTAAGAATAATGATAGCCATCTCAGGTTTCCTCCAAAATAGAAAAACATCACAGAAATGAAACAAAAAAAATTTATGCATAATAGATGACAAAAATAGTTAATGCACAGAAAACATCATTAAAGTTGTAATTCATCAACATGATCAAAATAACTGTTCATGCCATAAATTACTGGCAAACCGTTGATTCTACAGGTATACCTGTAATTAGAAAAAAGTATCCAAATGACATGTAGATCTCAAATACGTCATTCATATTGCAAGGGGTTGTATGTTCATTAAAATTAAAAAAAAAAAAAAACTTCATAAGGACACCGTCTTTAAAAACTTTTCTTACACTATCTCTCAAGGCCAATAAAAAAACATTCCTCTTTTCTAAGTGCAATATTTCCTATTTAATCTGTTCCTATGCTTTACAAAAAGGTGGAAAGGATGAGAAAAATATATAAATCATAAACAACACTCAAAAAGTTTAAGAAAAACAATTGGTGGCCCTTCCATTTGTTGCATAGATGAAAAATTACCCAATGTTTATATCACGTGAAAGAGTGCACCACCAGCACTTCAAAAGCTGCATGGGGATTTTCTGAGCCCAAAATTTGGGAATTGTGTTTTTTATCCCCATTGGACACATGGAATGTTACCTCATCTGAAAAAATTATCCTGGAGTAAAAATCAGATTCACTGTCTATGAGAGCCAATATCTCCACACAACAATTTTTGCCTTCTCTTATACAAATACAACGCCACAACAGACAAAATGCCCAATGAGGTGGCTGATATAATTTTTCTCTTTGCTTGCTCGTAACAATGGCAATGATTTCAGAAAATTTGTCAAACTCGCAGAATCAAGCAGCCAAATGTTTCTAATATTATTACCCTATGTGACATTACTAATCGCTACTTCAAATTAGTAATTAAATTATTAAACTAGTAATTGCTATTTCAAATTAGGGAAAATTGATCTGGACCATCCCCCTGTACTTTAGAACATTCTCAAGTCAACTCTGCACTCTAATGACAAGACTGATATTTTTAATGGTAAATTGACAAATGCAATTTAAGAAACCACCAAGTTACTGATGTGTTACTCACCAACCACTTCTATTTTTGGAACAACGTTTTCTTTGGATTTCGGTGCAAGAAGTTTTGTCAAAAGATCCAAGCCATCAAAATGTTCCCCTGAAACAGCTTTTGGCACGTTGATTGTGAAAGTACCTGGAAGAGAACTCATGTGACTCAAATATATCTGTGCAAACCAAAATATCAAAAAGATTTTGAAATGTTATAGTTGAAAGATAACGCTCTACGACAGAAGTTCCCAATCTTTATTGACTTATGAAGCCCTTTTTAGTATATAATTTCTATGGCATCTGGTTCAGCAAATTTAATACGGAGGCACTTTTTTAGTGTGTCTTACATGTCCAATCTAGCCAGCGGATTCTTGATGGTCACTCACGTGTATCAAAATTCTTGTACATCGAGGGCTGTGTGGTATATATAATATGTGGAATCAACTATGATTCCAGCCACCATAAATGGGGTTGTTTGGCCACGTAGGAGCTGTAGGGGCATAATTAGAATTATATACAAACACTAATTATGTCCCTACAGTGATTTGACAGAAACTCAAAATTCATGAAATACTTTAAAAATAAGCAACACAAAATTTATTCAACAAATAGTGGAGGAAGACATTGTTGCCATTTGCGTAAAATATCATACATCAAAATCCCTTCTTTTTTTTTTATGCCACTAATAATGTGAAGCAGCCACGTGCAACTTCACATTATTAGTGGCATAAAATTGCTCCCCACGTGTTTCCATGTTCTGTAAAAATTTTATAATACATTTTTAGAGTTGTCTGTTGGTCTTTCAATTAGTCAGAAACATATAACCTTTTCTCAGAATGTGGAAGCATATGTGAAGAAGCTTTTTAGTAGCATAAAAAAAAGATAGAGAATTTTGACACATGACATTTTGCAACAATATGACATCGCTGAGTGTGGATAGGATTGTGACCCAATTTTGTTTCCCTAGAAGCTCATGCTTTTGCACTTAATCGTAGCGCCACAAGAAAGAAGAATTTTGCCTGCAGAATTGGGATTTTTTTTGGTGAGAATTATGGATTAATGATTTGATTAGCTTATGAATCACCATAGACAAAATGCACAAAATCAAGAACTACCTGTATCAAAATTATATTGAACAGATGGCTCATCTTGAAACACCACTTTTCCAGGAAGATTTAATCTGAAAAATATATAAAAAAATATGGACATTCATTACTTATGTCAAAATATAATTATGTTCTGATATTATAATCAACTACCCTATATGCTACCAAACCACAAAACTTCATTCATGCAATCTTAGAAGTGGTTTTGAAATAATAGCTTCTCATATAAAATTCCTTCAGTTATAAACTTGCCTTAAAAAATATGGCTTGCAAAAAAATTTGAAATCGAAATCTTCAAAAAACACATCTACCTCGGAAATCTGCAAAATAGAAAAGATCATTAAGGAATACACGTTATTCATACATTTGTTACAGGTCTAACTAAATGAATAAATAAATACAGTAGACTCTCAATAATCTTGCCATGCACTGTCCGGCTCATCTAGTAATCTGGCATTTTTTCTTTGAGCATAGAAAAGGAAAACATGCCTACGCTAAGAAGTTTATATTAAAGTTAAACCCTTGCTATAGGCCTATACGACGATATATTGATAAATTCCTCTACAACGATGTTTTTAAAGTCTTGTTTGGAAATGTTTATACCTCTAATACCGTAGGCCTAATGTTAAACTGCTGCCTCTCAATATAACAAAAATCTCTCTGCAAAGTTTTTTTGGGTCCAGAGAATATCATTATATTAAGGTTTCACTGCATATAAATAGATTTTTTCTAACTTGCAGTAATCCGGCAATTTCGGTAATCCTGCATATCCTGGTCTGATATATATATGCTTGATTAGTGAGAATCTACTGTACGTTATATGTATTGCAAAAAAAAACCTGAGCATAAGGAGCTTTCACATCAATAATGAGCAGCTCATCAGTCTGACGAAGATCAAAGACAGGTGTCAGCATATTTTCCTAATTATAAAAGAATGAAATGTATACTAATTATAGCAAATGACCATAAATACGCACCACAGCGAATAAAAATGTTATAAATAAGCTGGATTATAAACAGATAAATTTAATCCTGTTAATTAGGTAGAAAGAGGACTAGTATTCAGAGGTCGGTATAACTTCCTATTTAGACATTTAATTTAGACATTAACTCATGGCATATTGAACAGCGATATCATTTGTTTATTTCTATACTACAGTATAACCAGTGTTCCTTCAATCCATTGCCATCAAAAAGGTTTCATTTGATGTTCTTGCAAGAATTTTCCCAGGACATAGATAGGTTACTCCTTCAAAAGTTCCCTTCGACCACTGGGGTCGAAACAGATTTTTGTGGGGAAGAGGGAGGCAAACATGATTTAGGGAAGAATGTAAAATTCCATAACTTTATAATGGAACTTTTCAGGGTCTATTCCTCATAAGTTCGGGCCGTGGGCAAATGTGAATTTTGTGGGGTCCCATACATAGTGTTATTCGAGGCAGATATGGATGTTAGGGGAGCAGCAAGAGTAAGGAATAAAATACAAAAGGCAGCGATTTTGAGCCCTGAAAATTTGCGGGCCCTGGGCACGTAAGCACGCCGTTTGCCCAAGCGAGAAACAGGCCCTGGTATTTTTTGTTCCCTTCTAAAATCTTGCCAACAGGGGCAGCTACCACCCAGTTCAGCCATGCTTTTAGAAACAAAAGAAAAGTTTTTAAGTTTTTCGAAGTTTTTTTGTAAGAAAAAAAAAAGCCTTCATTAATCTCAAGAAGTTACGAACCACTGGTGAAATTCATCCATTTATGCACGTAAACATTAATTCGTATCCATAATGCACGTGTTCGCCATGCAGTGAAAATTTGTAAACAATACGCCTCATATCATGACGTCCTTGACCAAATAACTGAAACATAAATGAATGAATAATTTCTCAAATTACGGAATTTCGTGAATTTTTATACTGCATTTGATACTTAAAAATATTTATATTTAATACAAAAAATCTTTTTTTCCAGTATCAAATGACAAAAAGTTTCCTCCTAAAGATAGGAACTGAGATGAATATCAGCTGTTATTACGTCACTGATGTTGTTTGTTGTTTTTGTATGGGGAATGGTACGACTCTCTGACGTTATTTCTTAAACCTCCGATTCATTAGAAGTTGATTTTGTTATTTCTTGGCGAGCAAATAATTTTTTGGCGAGCGAAATCTATCCTTTTAAAATTGTCGAACATTTCTCATGTCTTATATAACAAAAATATTTTTGTTTACAAGGCCATGGCGACTTGATATTTGGCTGACTTTTAAGGGACTTCTTTGTTTACAAGAAAAGGGGGATTTCATTGTTTACAAGGATAGAATGTGACGTAAGTCATGGTGATATTTCGGAATCGCGTGAACAGATCGTGAAGCGGAAATAGCAACAGTTGTATCCATATCCTCAAAACATGCCATCTTGTTTATAACAAGAGTTATATATAATTAAGCCACCATCACATTTGTTTTTAGTTTCAGTAAATATCTCCTTGCACTGATAGTAAGTTGAATATGGCTAATATAAGGTAAGCATCAATGACTATTGGCAATTTAACATGATACATTATGAGTAATCAAAGTGAAATAATATCTGCGTGTTAGAAATAAATACAAAATCGGGTCACAACAGTGAAATTGCCCAAGGTGGCCCGAAAAAATAAAAAGAAATCATTAAAAATAATAATAGAAAAAAAGCCCATTTAAATATGGTAGACAAAGCCCAAATACAGTTACCCAGTGTTAATAACCAGAAAAAGTACAGTGAAATCTCAATATTACGTTTCTCGTCTTTACGGACGGACAAAAAAATATCCTAGAGGGGTTTATTTATTGTTATATCGAGAGGCAGCAGTTTAACTGCGCAAAAGTTGCGAGTGACCTAAAGATCATGGCCAGACCTTGAATCCTGTGAACTACGGGACCGCAGAAGGTGCCAACTGAAGGACAATAATTCTTTTTGGGCGCCAACTGAAAAGGGGACATGATTTTTTATCACCAAAATGCTACTCGTGTACATTTAAAAAATATCTTGAGCAGTCCTTGCTAAAGATTGGCTACAGAATGAGGGACCAGATAGATGAGCTCCCGAAAGTGGGACCTAGAGCATGTGGGTGAACAAAATAGTGACTTGGGGAGTGAGGGCTTTAACAAATCTCAGGTGCCAGGTTGCCATGCCGACTATAAAATTGGTATTGGCACCTAAAAGTTTCGATATGTAATACTAGCTGGCTTAAAAAATATGCTTGGCTCTTAAAATATTTGGTTGGCACCTAGATTTTTTTTCTCGGTTTGTCAAGCCCTGGTATTAGGTTTAGGTGTGTAACTAACCTATGGACAGATAACATTGCATAGGATTACCTACAACAATCTTGTGGCTATGAAAGAAAATCAATCCTTATTGTGTGTATTTTCTAATAATTTTCATTCATTCCAGGCCATTTGTTCAGTCCAGAAATTGTGGTGCATCTCGACTTCCTACCAATTCAAATTCATCCAAGTCACCGCTTTCGATGATATGGGGGAAAATCATCAATGACAACATCATTTCGGCATTCTGGAAATCGGTTGCAGCGGCTACGTCAGTCTTGAAACCTGTGTCAACATTTCCCTTTGAATCTGATGCTTCCAGTAAAGACAAGAATACTTTAGAAGATTCAAACAAACGAAAATCAAACAGAACGTTAAACTCTGCCACTTCAAAGAAGTATGAAGTGGTGAAGAAAGACCCACATCAGCCATCTGGATTGGAAGAAATGTTTTTTGAATGGATTGGGTCTGATGAAATTGATAGACCTTCCTCCTTACCCACAATGGCAATTGAGCATGTCTCTAAAAAACCAGTTATCTCTAAAGTGAGTTGCAATTTTTTTCCCTCAATTCATGTGTGCAGTGACAATCCTATATAATGATACCCTCTATGTCTTATGATAATTGCCTATATAACAATGTTATTCTGTGTTCTGCGGTGCTGATGAAATTCTAACAGTGATAATATATTCCATCCAGGGCCAGAACTTGAGGGGAGGGGGCACATGGGGGAGGAAAATTTTTTCTCTTTGCACAACTAAATGTTGGTGAATTGAAATTATTGATAGGTTTATAAAAGTTACCCATTTAACTCAAAAAGTACCTTGCTACAGGGGCTTCTAAGTGTTTCAGATTAGTCTGTGCCCAGTTTAAGCATATGTGGAGGATTTAGAATCAATTCTTTGGGATGGGGGGTGGGGGTGCTCGAGCACCCACAGTAGCCAATGCTACTGCCTTGCTGCACAAAAAAAGTTTTTCAATTACTAAAAATATGAGATTTTATTGGTTTTAGTTGAAAAAGTACAGAATATCTTATGTAAGAAAACTTACCTAATCTCAAATAACAGGGAAAAGTTTTGTATTTATTGTATAGCAGGGGTTCAAACTTTTTCCACCCGTGATGCCTCTTTTCCTAATCAATGCTGATCTGTGGCTTCCCCAGAGCAGTTTAACATTGAACATTGAAGGACCAGACACACCCTGCTTCCCATCTCAAGGAGATATCGAAGCATTCCCAAAAGATGGGTGCATAAGTCCAATTATATATACACAGGAGTATAAACCAACAATAATTATGATGAATCGTGATCTAAGAATCAAAATCTAAATTTATATTATAGAGCAGTTTAACAAAGAATCTCTTCAAAAAATTTTTGTATTGCTGCCCCTGACAAGGCTGCAGGCATACCAGGGTGTCGCAGTGCACACTTTGAAAACCCCTGGAGTATACTATAGAGAACCTAGCTTATAATTATCAAAATTTTTATTTTTGTCCCTGTGGATTTCTCTTATTAAGATCATTCTCTATATCTGGTCGCTTACAAAGACCAGATAAGGAACCTCTGGATATCTAGAAATAAATTTTCGATCCATTGAAGTTCATTACTGGGGAAGGGGAGGGGAATTGACTAATTATAGTGATTCAGATTTTATAATAGGGATTATCCCAACTTCTTGTGTACTGTCGGTCTCATTTATTCTCGATGGTAAACAACAATTTGGCAGATTACATGCAATTATCTAAAGTTTTAAAAAGTAAATAGGTCTACATGTGAATATTATTTCACCTGAACATTTTATTATTATCAATTTCAGGTTACAATAAGTATCTATTGGGGTGGAGAGGCTGAATATTGGGGAAGGGGGGATCAACGAGATCTAATATGGGGTAGTAAAGGGGTTAATCTAAGTGGTTTATATGTTAATGAAGCCATTACGCTGAATCTAGTTCTGTTATTTCAGTCGAGCTTAGGACAAAGAAGCCGCTCTCTTGTGAAATCACTGTGCTATGCTAGCTCTCCATCTTCGCAGACAACAAGGCTGGAAGAAATATGCAAACATTTGTTATCATATCCTGAAGAAAAAAGAGTGATGATCAAGGTGAGAGAAGGTTTTTGCTTTTAAATGTTTGAACATAGAGATTATTATTCCATGGTTACTGATTTGATTGAGATTCCAGTATCTTTCAAAGTTCTACATTAAGTTTTTGGTCCAGTTAGTTTTAACTGACAAAGTAACTGGTAAGGGGTTTTTTTTGCCATCATTGATTGAAATACATTTTTTCTGATAAAACAGCCATCCCTGGTATGAGGTTTTTCCCCCACCATTTCCCCATTGGTGTTGCTTGTGCTGTTGAAGTCCAAAATAATCAATCAGGACAAATCAGCACTTGCTTAGCTGAAGAATCATAAATACACTTTGTGATTGTTAGAAAGTCAACCAGTCAGGAATTAAATGGTCTTAGGATTTTGTTGCTAACTATGTCTAATTAAGTAATACTTGTTATGCAACCCAGACCAGTGCTTGACAAATCGCAAGTGCCAGATCATCAAGGCGATTTAAAAATTGCTATCGACATTCACAGATGCTTTGTGTGATTATTATATTTGTGTCTGAGGAAGATAAGGAAAATTTAGGAATTTATATCGTTTTACTACCAACACTAAAGAGAACATTCCCCTGTGTGATAGGGGAAAGTCAAAAGAAATATTATTTTGGTCCTGTTTTTCTCAGGTAAACAAATTTTTGGCTCCTAAAATTTTTTTCTGGTGCCTAGAATTTTTCGCCATTTGTGAAGCCCTGATTTAGTCACCTCCTGAAGATAAAAACGACCAGCATTGGGAAAATATTGAGGAGAAAGTTAACTTGTACTGGTGACAGACAGTTCCTTGCCCAAGAAACTATCATACTTTTTTTTGTGCTATTTAAAAAATTCAGTGACTCTATTTTAATTATTATTTGCTCAAACTAATGTTTTAAAGTTCAGTGATTAAAGTAGAGCCCTAATTAGAATATTTTTTTTATTTAAAAATTAGAACTGTCCGCCTTGTTTGATTTGTTATATCAGCATTCAACTGTAAGCCTTATTCTTTTTCAATTAGCAAATTTTTCTTGTCTTAATTAACCATTTTTATTGGCATGTATGTTTGCAGTTTTGACACATTTCCATTTCGTGATTTTATTGTTAAAATGAAGCAGGGTTCTCACTGTCATCACATTATATGTAATCAGGATAAAATTAGCAAGTAAATATAAGATAAAAATCATTGATTAGCACGTGTCAGTCTACCAATATCACTTGGGGGTGGGGGGTCTTATACTTTTTAACATGGTGAAAATACAAGATATACAGAAGACTGGATTTTGTGAAGATATTTATTAATTCGGATGTTAATTTTTTAAGGAAGGAAAAAACTCATCTCTGCCTCTACCGGGAGAGGCAGAGATGACCTCTGCCTCTCCTAAGTGGAGTTCCTCAGGGAAGTGTCCTTGGCCCCATACTTTTTTCACTTTTTATCGACAAACTCGATCAGGGTATCAATGGAATTACTAGCAAATTCGCAGATGATGTGAAGCTAATGGGGGTAATCGGAAATGAAAGCGATAGGGAGTTGCTCCAGACCAACTTAAACAAGATTGCAGCATGGGCAAATGAATGGAGCATGACGTTTAGCGTAGATAAGTGCATGGTCGCTCATTTTGGTTCGAACAACCCACGGTTCTCTTACGAGTTGAATGGTGTCACTATCCCGGATGCAACTAGAGTCACCGATTTGGGAATTCTCATTGATGAGCGACTTAAGTTTTCTGAACATTGTTCAGCGGTTGTCAAAAAAGCGAATAGAATGCTTGGTCTCATTTTCAAAAAGGTCTCTTCGCGTTCTCCTAAAGTCATTCTTCCGCTTTTTCGAGGCTTAGTTCGCCCTGGACTGGAGTATGCTGTAAGGTTTTGGAGACCATACCTACAGAGGGACATAGACTTGGTTGAAGGGGTGCAGAGAAGAGCTACGCGTGTCCTTATTGGCACACAGGGCTTGAGTTATGAAGAAAGACTTCATTTTTTGAATATGTTTACATTGGATGAACGCAGGTGTCGAGGAGATATGATCGAAGTGTTCAAAATTTTCAATGGGATGGATAGGATGGACCATGAACTTTTAGTACACCGCCAATCGACTGCTTTTACAAGGGGACACCAGTATCGATTGGTGAGGGACAATGCAAGGTTATGGTGTCGCAGGGAATTTTTCTCCAATAGGGTTGTTAATAAATGGAATAGCTTACCCCCGGAGGTAGTAAATTGTAACACAATTGACACGTTTAAAAAGAAATACGATAAACATGTTGGGGTAAATCGAGAAGCTATCCATTCTTAGAATAAGACAACCATAAGTATTCTTTATGGGCATTGTATAATATTTTATCATGTGTATATATTGTTTGTAATTTGTGTTAATTGCATTTTTAATTGGGTTGCTGTATTTTTGAAACATATGACAACCATATTTTTATGGGCATCTTTTTATCAGCCACCTCGTTGGGCATTTTGCCTGTTGTGGCGTTGTATTTGTATTTGTATTTGTATTAGGAGACTGTTTGGTTATTTAACTTTTCATTATTATCAAAATGCATAGAAATCTATTTTGTTGGGATACAATAATATTGAGACTATATTCTTATTTCATTCCATATTATATTTATATATATCATAATGGTAAATGTTTCTTGATGCAGGAAGGACTTCTCAGAACCGTCTTATGGCTTAAACAGCAGTCTTCAG